>NW_026889805.1:14130000-14545000 GCF_033153115.1 Saccostrea echinata
AATGATACCTCCACCTCCCATATGATTATAATGGCAAAGTCCATGATTTGCTATAGGAGATCCAAAATAAGTGTCATATCATAAAGTAAAATAGGAAGTGCACAATGCCACTATGTAATAAAGATTCTGTGAAAGTAATATTAAATTTTATTCAGTGGTATAGGGGGAGTTGCAGATAAGAGATGGGTGTCTCTCAATATTATAGAATGAATGGTAGTGTCTATGTTTTGCTATTGGAAACCGAAAATATGTGTCTGATAAAATGTAACATGTATGTAACATAGATTCTGTGAAAGTCTCATTAAATTTCATTCATTGTTATAAGAGGAGTTTTGCATAAGAGATGGGTACCCCAGCCAGATGGACAGAAAAACCCATCACTATACATCCCCCACTTTTCAAGATAGGGGTATAATTAGTGATATTGATGTTGATTTCAAAAAAAATATGATGTAATCCAATGATATGTTACACATTAAAAATGTTTTCAGTAATATTATAAGTGTCTCTACTATACAGATTTAAATTAAATCTCTTTATAGAAAGGGTCAGTTTTTGAATGTACGAGGGGAGAAGACATCAGAGTCCCTCTTTTACCAAGCCCTGACAGAAGCAGAGTCTGCCTGGTTTCCACAGAAACTTCTGAACTATTGTTGTGTAGAGAGTCTCTTGATTGATGACAAAGGTAAAAAAAAAATCTTTAAAAGACTCATTTAGTTATTTGCCACCATTATTTTGGTAGCATCTAGTATTAAGAGGAAATGCTGACCGTAAAAAAAAAAACATAGACGTAGTTTTGAAGTTTGTAGAAATTGCATGACTTACATGCCATGAGAGCATTTCAAACCAATATATTATAAAAGTGTGTGAGAAACTTCTCCTACCTGATAATTATCAAAACTATGAATTTTAGGGTGTTGTAGGAAGATAAACATATGTTAATGTCTTTTCATTGCTTAATGGATCATTGCTTAAACACTTTCATTAAAAGTTGGCTTTGTTAAAAGATAGGGGAATGAATAAAATATGTAGCAAAATCCAGTCCTGATACATGCAGATTATCCAAGTTCCTAATTTTTTTTTCCAGGAAGCAGTTATGCCCCTTTCTATCATCTGTTCCTGGAACTTGAAGATGATTCCAAACTTTTAACACAAAAACAAAGAGAAGTGGTAATTATTTATTTTTTTTAATAAAAAAATTATTTTGTTAATCAAAACAGTGAATGTATTATCAGTACTGTTAGATAATTTTTGTAAAATGGCATTGAAATACAGCAAAGCATCACAAACACAGCTCATATGTATCAAAAGTGCAAGTACCAAAAAAGTGCAAAACCATCAAAATAAATGCAGTTTTCTAAAATCTTTACTCCTGGACATCAAGGGGTCAAACTGTTGGCTTGATTATAACAAACAATTAGCCTTTTACCAAAATTGTAAAAATCAGGGTCAGGGTTCTGGAGTTAGGGTGGGGCTCAATTGATTATATAGCAAAAATGAATTAATTCTTTGTAAACCTTATTCTCTCCTCCTGTATATTAAGCAGAAAAACTAAGTGCTAGGTTATGATGAGCAAGGGTGCCTCTTCCAACATTGTGAATTGCATGGCCACTGGTTTAGGGGCTCTGGTGTTAGGATGGGTCTCAATTGATTAGGTAGTGAAAATACATTAATGTTTTGAAAATCCTCTTGTTTGCTCCCAGACATCTAGGAGAGAAACAGTACAAAGATGTAATGAGCAAGGGCAT
This sequence comes from Saccostrea echinata, assembly GCF_033153115.1. Classification (NCBI taxonomy): domain Eukaryota; kingdom Metazoa; phylum Mollusca; class Bivalvia; order Ostreida; family Ostreidae; genus Saccostrea; species Saccostrea echinata. The sequence continues at coordinate 14,131,749 of NW_026889805.1, forward strand.
CTTTTCAAATTTGTGAAATTCTGGTTCTAGACAGGGCTCTATTAATCCTTGTAGTGAAATTTGTACTCAACTGATAGAAGTTATTCCCTTTTGCTATTATCCTATAATAGTTAATCATTGTAATATAATTGATAGGTCAGTTGAATACAAGAATTTACAAGAATTTATAATGTATATTAAAGAGTGCTTTTATGGTTTCTAATGGTCAGGTAGACTTGTGAATAATAAATGAATAATAAATGAGACAAAATGTCTTATCTTTATACATTCTTTAACATGTTTAAAGATCTAAAGAGGCCAGTGTGAGAGGGAATGGGTTTACTTTAAGTGCTCAAGCAATTATTTTTTGTTTAATTAATTTGCATGGTGATAGTGACAATTGGGAGTGTTTATAGCATTGACAAGTACAGGCAAGTAAATAGATCTACTTTATGATTTGTTACTGAGTACTAGATTAACTATTTTGTTGATCTAGACTATCCTATTTTTCTTGCTTTTGGGCAACATATCTTCATTTATTCTCAGGTGACGTTAAGGTCATTGGGCCTGTTGTTGTCAGTTCTGCTTGATTATTTTCAGGTTGACAAAGAATTGTGTTCTCGATCCTACGTGTACAAGTCATTTAGGGATAAAGGCAGCATTCAGCCAGTCAGAGTTCATCAAGTTAAATCTGGGACATTTGAAGAACTGCGTAAATTTACCATCAACAACACACAGGCTTCAGCTAATCAGTACAAAGTCCCTAGGGTCCTAAAAACTAAGGAGACAGTCAATGTTCTCCTTCAGAATGTCTTTGATAATAAATAAGTTGTGACCCCCCTCCCCCATCTGAAGGTACTCACGAACAAAAACAAAAATTCAAAAATAAAGAGAAAAGGAACAAGATTTGTCCTCAGGAAGTTGATTTAATATCTGATATTAAATATCTGTTGTTTAAGGCCAATTTTTTTTTATCTCTGGCATCCAAATCTTGTCTATAATATAAAAATACATATAATTTTCATTATTTTTAAACATGATTATTCCCATTGTTAATTTACTGATGACAAACCTTTGAAAGGACTTCCTTGAAAATTTTGAATCTCAATGTGCACAATTGTTGATTTTTTAATGAGTATAAGTTACCAGATGCTGTGCATTCAAAGCTAAAAAACTCTGTCTAAATATAGAATCTGGAAATATAAATGTAGAAATGTGGAATTAACCTGTTGTAATTATAAATGTACTAGAAATGTCAATCAGTGATTTCTTTTTAAGTTTTAAGTATATGTGATATTTATTTACATGTACATATATTTTATTATACATTTCCATATGATGTTGTTATAAATTTGCATTACCCAAGAAGTCTTATTTCTTAAAATAAATATGCGACTATAATAAAATCTTTTTAAAGATTTATTTTTTCACCACTTTTAATTGCATCTTTAAAGATTGTTTATGACGAAAAAAAAAGAAAGAATGTCAATTGTACTATCTTTTCAGATACAATTTTCACTTTTCCTTTGTTCTTCAAATTCCAAGTGTATACTGTAAACTCTAACACCCCCTTTAAATTCAGTCAAATAATACATGCATGAAATAATATTCCAGTTTAGACTGACATTTTCATGCCCTGCTTGGGAACCTTCACCAATATTTCGTTTTGTGTTGAACAGAAAAATTCTTTCCTTGTTTGTTAATGTAGGAATTGATGATTAACTATTGAAGAAAAGGTAAGCAGGTTATGTTCATTTTTTTCTGCAATGGTTTCAACCATTAATCCTGCATTAACAAGGGCATTTTATGTTCTATGGTTGGATCTGACCAGACAGACCTTGTTGACTAAAGTTTTCCTTTCTATGGTAAGTTATTAATATTAATTTCATAAAATGTTCATCCAATAGTATGCAAAATTTATGTTTCCATTTGCACTTACTAAAGTGAATAAATGAATTTTAAAGTTAGTTTATAATGAAATACATTATTGATTACAAGATCAACTGAAGTATTTGATACAATTGATATGATGTAAATCAGATCCTGTTTTTTTTTTTTAATACAGGAAAAAGTATTCAGTGCATGGATGTAAATATAAAAAGATGATGAAAGCTTGATCTCTTTATATGTATTTAAATTTCCACATATTTTTCCTTAAGATTCTTTGCAAATTAGAAAAAGTTCATGTTCTCATGAACTACTGTGTGATGAGTAAGAATATTTCCATTGTGATTTGATTGAAGTCAAAAATAGTGCAAACATTTTTTTTCAAAAATGATCACTGAATGACAAAAAATATGTAGCAAGTCATCAGAAAAATAATATAAATATAAGATATGAATTTAATTTTTAAGAATTCATGAGGTACATGATCTATGAAATATGCTGGCCTGAAGCGTCGTAGTTCATGTCCTCATGAATTCTCAACAAGAGGCCCATGGGCCACAGCGCTCACCTGAGTAAATTGGCCTTGCTGTTTTTCACCTGATTTCTCTCCCCCCCCCCCCCCCCCCCGTAGTACTTATTGTGGCCCCGCCCTATCCCCAGGGGTCATGATTTGAACAATTGGAATCTACACTATCCTGGATGCTTCCAAGTAAGTTTCAGCTTATCTGGCCCAGTGGTTCTTGAGAAGAAGATTTTTAAAGATTTTTCCTATATATTTCAATGTAAAACTTGGATTCCCTATTGTGGCCCCGCCCTACCCCCGGGGGTCATGATTTGAACAATTTAGAATCTACACTACCCAAGGATGCTTCCACATAAGATTCAGCTTTTCTGGCCCAGTGGTTCTTGAGAAGAAGATTTTTAAAGATTTTTCCTATATATTTCAATGTAAAACTTGGATTCCCTATTGTGGCCCCGCCCTACCCCCGGGGGTCATGATTTGAACAATTTAGAATCTACACTACCCCAGCATGCTTCCACATAAGTTTCAGCTTTTCTGGCCCAGTGGTTCTTGAGAAGAAGATTTTTAAAGATTTTTACTACATATTTCAATGTAAAACTTGGATTCCCTATTGTGGCCCCGCCCTACCCCCGGGGGTCATGATTTGAACAATTTAGAATCTACACTACCCAAGCATGCTTCCACATAAGTTTCAGCTTTTCTGGCCCAGTGGTTCTTGAGAAGAAGATTTTTTAATGACCCCACCCAATTTTTGTATTTTCTTGATTATCTCCCCTTTGAAGGGGACTTGGCCCTTCTTTTTAAGAATTTAAACTCCCCTTCACCCAAGGTTGCTTTGTACCAAGTTTGGTTAAAATTGGCCCAGTGGTTCTTGAGAAGAAGTTGAAAATGTGAAAAGTTTACAGACGGATGAACAGACGGACGGACGACGGACAACGGGTGATCAGAAAAGCTCACTTGAGCTCTCAGCTCAGGTGAGCTAAAAATTAAATTCATCTCTTAAATCATGGAAAATGCTGTATGATCTGACTGAACTTTGTAAACTTTAGCTGGGTTTTCCTATATGCCAAAATCTGCTCTTATGAAAAATATACAGCAGAGCTTAATGGTTGACAGTCTGGTCTGATGCTGAAAGTCTAACATCACTGCCAGCCAAGGGTTTTAGGTCCATTCTGCTTCTTGTAAATTGTTTAGTGGATGGAAAATGCTCGTGGTTGAGTCCACTAATAATTCAAAGCCTAGTTACAGTAACAAGAGGCCCATGGGCAACATTGCTTACCTAAGTAACTAAATAGCTCTTCTGTTCTTCTTCAGCAGATTTTTGTTCCCTATATATTTCTAGGTAAAATTAAGATAATGTATAGTGGCCCCACCCTACCCCCACGTGTCATGATTTGAATAAAAATTGAATCTGAGGATGCTTCCATATAAATATGACTAATCATGGCTTTGCTGTTCCCTCCTCAAAGATTTTTCCTATATATTCCTATTTAAAATTTGATCGCCCATCATGGCCCAAAATTACTCCCAGGGGTCATGACTTGAAACAAACAAACAAAGATGTCAATCACACATTTAAACCACACAATCCCAAAAGATGTTAAAGAGGATTGCAGCATCAATCAATATCCTTATTAAAAAATGTTAAATCAAGAAAATATTTTTTTCATTATGTACTTTACAGCATTAATCTAAACAAATGTAATGTTAAAAGAGAAATTCCACCTCTGTCATGGGTGTTATTTTCAAGCACTGGTCAAGGAGAATTTGCATGGTAACAGAAAATTGCATGTCAAATTAAAGCGAAATTAATGACTTTAGTGTGAGGAGATAACTGGTAGAGCATCCCTGATCAAGCAGGTGTTTTCTATATCTCTTGGGAATTGTGCAAAGAAATCAGCCTCTTGTGTTGGATTAAATAGTTCTTGTTGGCTAAGCCTAACTTTCAAGATAAATTTGGTGTAAAGTAATTTAGACTAATTTGTTATTGAATAATATAAAAACTTATTTGATATTATATATTAATATAATTAAAACTAATTTGATATTGTATATTAACATTTTTTTTAATTTTAATATCTTTGCAACAAATTGCAGAGTGTCATGTCTCACTTAAAGATGACAATTTTATAGTCTATAGAATAAAAATAATTTGTTTTGTTAGGCTGTAACATTGTTAATCAATCATAAAATATATCATAAACAAAGCTGCAGGGAGGCATTTGTTAAGCTTTAACACAAGCATTTGAAAAATGTATGATGTTTTATTTCATTTATTTGTTATAATTAATACCTACACCACAGGAGATGTATGTACATCAAACACTATAAGGAATTGAAAAATCATTGAAATCTTTGTATCAAGGTTGACATGATTTTCTTGCACTTTAATAAACTGTTTATGATAACTGAACAATATTTGATGGGTGTATCATGCTGTGGCGGGGCACTTTATTCTATGCCTCAATTAATACTCAAACGAAACAAATTAAGTTCAGAGAACCAATTATGTGCATGCATGCAGTAAAGACAAAATATGGGTGATTTGATCTAAATTTATTAATTCATTTGATGTCAAACAGCAGAACATTTATTATATACACTTAAGTAAATATGTACTGAACTGTTCTCTTTTGGCACATTCTGCAGGAAAACCAGATGTGTACCATTGTATGTATAACTCGGTATACAGTGTTTATAAGAAGACATTGGTAACAATTTCGTAAACCTCTAGCACATAAATTAAGTTACACTTTTTCTTATTTCAAATCCCTTAACTCTACATCAGTTATCCAAATCATTGACACCATTCCTTATAAATGTGCTGCAATCAATTTTACTTTTTAGAACAAAATTCTCATATACATCCAAGCTAAAAAAAAATGATAGGTTAATTTACAAAGTTCTGTTTCATTTCAAATTAAAACCGTTTTTAAAGTACATGTAATAGAGAACTGCAAATTTGTGGCATAATAATTAATATGGCCAAATTCATCAATTAACTTCCCAGCAAAGTGTATGCACTCATGAAAGGTTAAATTAACTATACAAGATTGAAAAAAAAAATTCTTTTGGATTTTCAATGGATAAATACATCAAAGATTTATTCTATATATAATTAGGTAACTCAAAATTATTGCATGTCTATATTTTATGGCCTTCATGTTCTAAAAGATACTGTATAATGGGAATTTTTAGCAACCATCTAATTTTGGCATTACAGTATAGGAGATGCTGAGCCCCCCCCCCCCCTTTTTTTTTTTTTTGCTTTCAAGTATGATAATGGTTCCTGAATCTCTTTCCTACCAATAATTATTCAATGTTTATACAAAATTCAACACCTCTGTTTTGCTCCTGAACTTCCTATTCAATCATTTATGTTTTAAAACCTCTGAACCTCTACTGTGACTTTATCTTGATACAGTGTAATTATACATTTTAATTAATCTGTACCATGATACTTCATTGTTACCTCAGAGTAATCTATAATTATATTCCTTCAAATAAAATCACCAGGATGCTTGTGCTATTTTTTTTTTTTTTTAAATTGGCTGTATGGTTCTTTGGAAATTAATATTATTAAATAACAGACAGAAAGCCATAAAAATCATTAATTTGGAGACTTCTGTTCTTGTGAATTAGAACGTACTCAAAATTTTAGAATCTTCCCAAAAAGAAAATCAATCTGAATTAACACACGATATACACAGTACTAGTCAGGGATGGATACAGATTTATAAAATATCCTATAAAATGAAAAGCTAATATAAGAACACTGTAGCCACTCCAATGATTTCAAACAGCAATGTTTACTTCATGAAGTACACACTAGGAAATAAAGTGACACAGAATTAACTGACAACACTCAACTTGTGTAAACTAATGAAGAAAAGACAGATTTACATACAAATTCACACATGTCTACACATATTTCAAGAACATTTTATCTCCTCTTAACAGCACACATGTTAAATGTGAAACAATAAAAGAAAGGGATAAAAAGGGACAGAAATGATTAGATTCAACATAAAATGTACATAATTTGTTTGTGAATGTAATGAAGCCAGAACTTTTTAAAAATATTTTTTTTTTGTGATTCTTTCAATAATTTTACAGCAGCTTATTATTAAAGATTAACAGTCTCAAGCTCACGTGTGTTATTGGAAATTGATTGCATACACTTGAATCTTACTCTATGTATTGGTATTCAATATATATAACAACATTTGTAAAAGTCAAAACAGATGAACATAATAATTTGGTAATTCTCTGTCTACAATTGACAATTCAATTGAAATGTTTAAAATAAGAAAGATTTTTCTTTGAAAATTCATAATATTTTAGTTAATTTATTTGCTGTTTAACATATGAAACAAAAATCATAGACAAAAGAAAGAGGTAATGAAAAAATCTAATAAATCACACACAATTCAAACATAATTATGTAATATTAATATATACATACAATAAATAATACGACATTGGACCAGCATTAAGATTATCAAAGACTTTAAAATGTGAGATATACAACAGACTCTTTGGCAACAAGAAAAATAATTAAATATTTTGTTTTAAAAGATCAATACCCAATAACAAATGAGTTGGCTACTTGAAGGACCAAATTATACCTGAAATCAAATTACTTAGTCAACCCTAAAGATATTATATGTAGATCTGTCCACACCACATAATACATGATTAACATCTTCAAAAGGAGAGGGTGTAATCTAAAGCAGCTCTTAGTATGTAATTAATCCCATTTTCAAAGTATCATCTCAATTTTTGCTTTTGTTTTGTTCTGTTTTTTTTTTTTTTTTTCAAACAAGAGATGAATTCACAATCACAACCTTTCATATTCCCTGATTTGAATTTTATAGATTATCAATCAAATTCATCTATCTGGCATGCTTTCATATGAAATACAAATAAATTTTCCCAATGATATAAACCAATATATTGTTTAGAAGTCTTCCAAAGTTTCGGATATGTGAAATTATATTGTATAAATAAATAATAATAATTTAAAATTATACAGTACATGTAGTTTCAAAACTTTGTCTATCAATATACATGTAAACATTTAAGTATCCATACTGTCCAATTCAATTTAATATCATGTTTATTATGTAATTTAATGGCTGCATAAATATTTGTCCTGAGCATATAGGTTTTAGTTCAAAACAGTGTTTATATTAAATTCAATTAGCAATACAATATGCTATAATTCTGCAGTGGCACACAGCCTATATTGACCCTCTCCTATCTTATATTGTAAGTTTTTTACAGAATTAAGAAATCTTGTTATTTATGACTAAGTACACAACAGTAACTACACTGTTACATCTTGTTTTTTTATTTAATTATCACAGATAAAACGTAAATTAATACTGCTTGTGTGATTTAAAATCTTCAATATAAGACTAGGCAAATGTATGTCTTTGTGTTCATATGTATAAGATTTATTTGTAAACCTGAATTATTTTCAGTATTGCTGAATGCTCATGACTATTCTAATATTTCCAGGAAAAAAAAATTAAAAATCTAAACCAAAACTTTCTTCTACTAAATAATATAAATGTTGGAAAGAAAAAATATCATAAATATATAGATTTGATCTATATAATATGTGCCAGAATATTTTTTCATTTATTTTGAAATTTCAATGCAGAAGAGCTGCCTCTTTATTCCTGTATGAAAAACCTGAATTTGTATCAGTCTAAAACTGACTATCCATTTGTAAAATCTGAATATGTACCATGTTAAAATTTGTAAAATTTACAGCATATAACAGTTTCCTCATCACTCCACATGAACACACCCACTCACACATATAAATACACACATATAAAGATGTATATTAAAATTTCATAACAATATGTAAACAGCTATACTCTTGGATAACACTGAAGTCATTTTTATCCATATATATATTACGGATGGAATTTTACCACATGGTCTGACATTATAGACAGAAGTGGTGGATTTTTTTCTTACAGTGGTGTGTGAATGTCACCTACGAAGGACTAATAGCCCCCTAGTCTCTGTCCTCCACCCCGTGAACATTTCCGTGTGAGATCATCATAGCTTCCCCCAAGTAAAAAACATACAAGTATTACAGTCATGTTATCACAGCCTAATCCTCCCATCTGACAGTCAGGGGCAAGGCATCTCATCATCAGCTCCTCACAAATCTACAACACACATAAAATGTTATGTCATAATCTCCTCACAAACCTACAACAAACATAAGAAGTTATGTCACCATCTCCTCAAAAATCCACAATAATACACTCAACATCATCAGCTCCTCACAAATCTACAACAAACATAAAAAGTTCTGCCATCAACTCCTCACAAATCCACAATAAAAAACTCAAAATCATCAGCTCTTCAAAAATCTACAAGAAAGATAAATGGGTATGTCATAAGCTCCTTACAGATCCACAGTAAAAAACTCAACATCAGCAGCTCCTCGAAACCTAAAACAAAAGCTAGATCATCAGCTCCTCACAAATCTACAACAAACATAAAATGTTATGTCATCAGCTCCTCACAAATGCACAATAAAACACGCAAAATCAGCAGCTCCTAAAAACCTTAAACAAAAAGCTAGATCATCAGCTCCTCACAAATTTACAACAAACAGAAAAGTTATGTCATCAGCTCCACGATAAAAACTCAACATCAGCAGCTCCTCAAAAGCTAAAACAAAAAGCTAGATCATCAGCTCCACACAAATATACAAAACCAATATCCAATGCTCCTCAAAAAGCTATATCATCAGCTCATTACAAATGCACAAGTCAAGTGAATTATATATAAAACATTTTAAAACTCAATGAAGATATATATTTGTATTTTACTATTACATGCAGACGTACAATATGTCTATGGATAATTTTATGTGTGTTAGGCCTTAAAAAGTAAATAATTGGTTCTCAGGCCTGCCCACATCTCATTTAACAATGTGCATTACCCATTTTTATCCTCAAATGAATAAAAATAAAATTTCTCTCATGCGCTCGTACAGTGCAAAAAAAAAAAAAAAAAAAATCTGGAATCTCTTTGGACTGCAGTTTAGATACTCCCTTCAGTAGAACATTTGACAAACATCAACATGATCACTGTTGATTAAAAGTTGCTAGTTTTGAAATTAAAAAAATAATAAAAAAATCCCGCATGTTTTTTATGAGATAAAAAAAAATAAGGAGCCTCCCTCCTGCATTTATTTTTGAGAAAACTGGCCTGAGAACCAAGATATTAATTTTTTAAGGCCCTAGATGTACATGTGTTACTTGTATCACATGTATTACCAAACCAAACTTAGTCTAGCATATAAACGATTACTAATCTTACTATGTCTGGTTCCATTCCTTGAGCAATTCGAGCTCGCACAAAGTCTACTACCTCCTGATTAGTTAAAACATCCCAAATACCATCACAGGCAAGGACCAAGAACTCATGGTCTGGAGTGATCTGTTTCTCTAGTACATCAGGGTATGCTGAAATGATTTAACAATATAAATTTTAGCATACATATGAACAGCAAAACATTTGAAATATCAAAATATTCACATGTCACCATATATAATTCTATTTGTACAAAATAGAGGGTTATTCTTTTGCTACTTTTATCTACTTACCAGTTACAATCTGGTCTTTTGAGTCCTTTTTATCATTTTTCTTGAAGACAAAATCACCTAATGCTCTAGACAATGCAAGGTTTCCTGTAAATAAACATGCAAATTCAAAGAATTGTGATCCCCCACTTTCCGTGTCTTAGTGGTTTGGATGTAATTTTTTATGGCATATTGTAACTGTCTTGTTTGTGTGTCCTTTAAACTTCTTGATCAAGGTCATAAGTCAAACATAGGTAATCAAAGATTACGAAGCTCACCTCGACTAATGTTATCTTTAAGTAAAGCAAATTTCACATCATATTCTTTTTTTAGTTAGTGTACATCCCAAGACCAATATCCATGCAAGTTTGGTTGAAGTACGACTTATAGTTACTTGGAAATTGACCTGTTCAAAAAATGTTTATCCTGTTTACTAATTAAGAAAATTTTGGTCAGTTCAAACATCCAAAGTAAGTCTGGAAGTTTTCATCCTTAGATGCACCATCTATGCAAGTTTAATCATAACAGGCCATAATGTTATATATATAGCTACTCCAAAAAAAATTATCCTGGTCACTCATCTGGAAAATGTAGGTCAGATTCAGAATCCAAAGCAAGTCTGGAAGTGACCATCCCTAGCTACAACATCCATGCTAATTTGGTTAAAATATGGCTAAAATTCACTCACGTGGAAAATCTAGGTCAAATCCAGCATCCGAAGCAAGTTGGTAAGCGTACAGCCCAAGTTGGATCATCCATGCAAGTTTGGTCAAGGTAGGGCTTATAGTTACTTGGGAATGGACCTGCTCCAAAAGCTTTAACCTGGTCACTCATCTGGAATATCTAGGTCAGATCCAGCATCCGAAGCAAGTGTGGTAGTGTCCATCCCTAGATGCATCATCCATGCAAGTTTGGTCCAGGTAGGGCTTATAGTTACTTGGGAATGGACCTGCTCCAAAAACTTTAACCTAGTCACTCATCTGGAATATCTAGGTCAGATCCAGCATCCAAAGCAAGTGTGGTAGTGTCCATCCCTAGATGCATCATCCATGCAAGTTTCTTCAAGGTAAAGGCTTATATTTACTTTGGGAATGAACCTGCTCCAAAAACTTTAACCCTGTCACTCATCTGGAAAATGAAGGTCAAATCCAGCATCCGAAGCAAGTGTGGTAGTGTCCATCCCTAGATGCATCATTATATGCAAGTTTGGTCAAGTTAGGGCTTATAGTTACTTAAGAATGGACCTTCTCCAAAGACTTTAAATTGGTCACTCATTGGAAACTGTAGGTCAGATCCAGCATCTGAAGCAAGTGTGGTAGTGTCCATCCCTAGATGCATCATTGTATGCAAGTTTGGTCAAGGTAGGGCTTATAGTTACTTAAGAATGGACTTGCTCCTAAAACTTTAACCGGGACGCTAACGCTAATGCAGACGCCTGGGGTATGGCATAAGCTCATCTCAACTTCGTTGAGGTGAGCTAAACATGATACAACTTTCTGAAAGGTGTTGTCATAAAAAACGTACATGTAAAATATAAAAGCTCTATCTTTTCTCATTCAAAAGATCTTACCAATGTAACCAAAAAAAAATGAAAAAGGCTGTAGGTTAAACATAGAGGTTGAGGTCATCAAAAACCAAAGTACATTCAGAAGGGCTTGAAACAGGTAATGCACATGTCAAACATATATGTCCTATCTTCTGCCACACAAAAGTTATCAGCAATGTTAAAACTGTTGAAAATTAGGTCAAACTTCAAGGCCAAGGTCATGAGGTTAAAAATCACATGCATTTGGAAAGGTCTTCTCACAGTTATTGCACATGTCATATATGAATCCCTATCTTCTCTCCTTCAAAAGTAAGCAGCAATGATAAAATGTTTGAAAAGTAGGTCAAACTTGAAGGTCAAGGTCACTGGATCAAATATCAAAGCTCAGTCAGAAACTTCTTGTCACAGGTGATGCATTTGTCAAATACGAATGTTCTTTCACCAATGTAAAAAATTTTGAAAGTGGGGTCAAACTTCAAGGTCAAGAGGTCAAAAATCATAGTATGTTTTGAAAAAGTCTTGTCATAGGTAATGCACATGTCAAATATGAATGCCCTTTTTTCTCTCATTCAAACATAACCAATGTTAAAATTTTGAAAAAGTAGGTCAAACCTCAAGGTCAAGGGGTAAAAAATCATTGTATATTTGGAAAGGTCTTGTCACATGTTTAGGTAATATCATCAATACTATGTTTAAACACTTTCTGATAGACTTACATGTAATTCAGGTCAGCACAAGATTTTAGTAAGTAAAATTACGATAATAAAAAAAATCATTTTTACATGAAATTACGATTGTCTCTGCATTGCTGTAACATCACATCAAAACGTTCTCAAAACCAGCCAAGTGTTTCAAGAGAGTTGTATCATCCCAGCCCTAGAGTTTTGCAATATGTAAATGTATTTTTTTGAATGATATTAAGAGTATCTTGCATGAATTATTACCATTAACTCTATTAAATTCCACCCATCCTCCTGCAGAAATAATTCTCTTGGTTTCTGCTTCATTTCCTGGCTTGTGGTCATATGATAGCTGTTCTACCTGACCACGGACACTTGCAACACACCTTGAGTCTCCGACATTGCCCTATAAAATATAGGATGCAGAAAAAACTACATTGTGTATAAAAGAGTAGCCTTTTGACAGAATAAAACAAATCTTCACAAAACAGATGCAATACATGTACAAGTTTTTACAAAAATTGGCATAAAACATGAGCCAACTTGATGAAGCTCTAAAACTGTCTCAATGAAATCAAGCAACTTAGTATAAGGAGAAGTATTTTGAAATTAGAACACTACTTAAGAAAGTCTATGGTATACTGTATATGGTGCATAATTATCACAGTCTGTAGATGAACTTTGTCTTTCAGAATTTGGATTCTTGTTTTAAGTGACAGAAGCTTTGATACAACTCACACAGAAGATTTTGTTTCCTTTGAGTAACACTACATTGGCTGTTGTCCCAGCTAATTCATCCTTCATGTCGTTATCTGTGAGAAGATATATTCCCCTGTTGCATCAGATAATACATATTTCCTCTGTTTAAACATTATCAAATCATCTTTTATATAAGATTTAACTTCTTATTAAAAAAAAAAATGCATACCTTTCATCATATCTTCATCCAAATCAAGAAATCCTTGTTTAAGAGCATCAGGTATTCTTCCCTCAGCTGAAAAGGACATAGTGGTAATTAAGATTGAATTGTTTATCTAAAAAGTTTTGCAATCCCTTCTTCCTAAAAGGAATTGCTGAAGATTAACTTTTCTTCCTATCTACTTTTTTATAATTATGTTTTTTGAACATGTGTCCTGCTAATTTCTTTTCGATATCTTTGTCCCATGCTGTCTTTGCTTTCAAGTTTCTGAAGCAAAATACTTCTCAAGTTGAGAAAACTCAGGTAATTTTCATGTCATGGATGAACTTGTGGCACTTTGTTGCATGCTATACCTAAGTTGGTTTTCAATGTATTTGGACTTTACAATGGCCATGTTCCCCTTTGCATCATGTTAATTTACAAGTTAACATATACTAAAGTCACATTTTTTTTGCAGTTCATTAGGAGTGTAAAAAAAAGAGAGGCCCATGGGCCACATCACTCACCTGAGCACATTGGCTACACATAGAGCTAAATTCAGTTTAGTATTGAAAAGATAAAATAAATGTGTGATTGCAATAGCCTCCCCCATTGGAAAGGGGGGGGGGGTATGTTCACACTTGAATCTACACAAATTGAGGATGCTTCCATATTTCTTTGACTAATTATGGCTTTAGACGAAATATTTCTATATGTTTGATCTTCTATGTTGGCCCTACCCCACCCCTGGGGAATATGATTTGACCAAACTTGAATCTACACTACCTAAAGGTTGCTTCTAAATTAATATGACTAATCATGGATTTGCTGTTCTTGGGAACTTGGGAAGAAAATTTTAAAAGATATTTCCTTTATATTCCAATGTAAAACTTTGATCACCCATTGTGGACCCACCTTAGATCGAGGAGTCATGATTTGAAAAATTTTTATCAACATTACCTGAGGACGCTTCCAAATAAATAAAACAATCATGGCTTTATTGTTTTTGAGAGATTTTTCCTAATATAAATTCCTTTGTAAAAATTTAATTGCCCATTTTGGCCCCTCCCTACCCCTGTGGGTCATGATTTGAACAAACTTGAATGAAAACTACCTGAGGATGCTTCCCTATATATATGGCTAATCACGGCTTTGCTGTTCTTGAGAAGATTTTTAAAGACTTTTTCCTATGTCTAATGTTGATTGTTCATTGTAACCCCTCCCTGTCCCCAGGGGTCATGATTTGAAAAAAAAATTTAATTTACATTACCTAAGGATGCTTCCATGTAAATATCACCAATCATGGCTTCGCTGTTTTTGAGAAGAGGATTTTTAACGATTTTTCCTATGTAAAATTTTGATCGCCCATTCTTGCCCCACCCAACCCCCAGGGGGCATGATTTGAATAAATTTGAATCTACACTATGTTTGGAAGATTTCATATAAGTTTCATCTTTCCTGTTCCAGTGGTTCTTGAGAAGAAGATTTTTAAATGAACCCACCCAATTTTTACTTTTTCTAAATTATCTCCCCTTGAAAGAGGGTGTGGCCCTTCAAAATTTGAATCCTGTTTACCCAAGGACACTCTGTACCAAGTTAAGTTGAAATTGGCCCAGTGGATGAAATTGTAAAGAGTTTACGCCAACAACGACGACAAACAATGGACAAATTTTGATCAGAAAAGCTAAATTGAGCCTTCGACCCAGGTGAGCTAAAAATTAGGTCTTATTCATTTCAAATTTTGTATTCATATGACTTCTTATGATTTTGTTCAATACTTTCAATATCAATATTCTGTTGAATACTTTCAATATTCTGTTCAATAATTACAATATTCTGTTCCATACTTACAATATTCTGTTTAATACTTTCAATATTCTGTTTTGTATTAATATGACTTCTGTTTTGTATTTATATGACTTGTTATGATTTTGTTCAATACTACTAATATTCTGTTCAACACTTTCATATATTCTGTTCAATAATTGAAATATTCTGTTCAATACTTTCAATATTCTGTTCTATAATTACAGTATTCTGTCCCATACTTACGATATTCTATTCAACAATTAACAATATTCTTAAAAAATATTCTGTTCAATACTTTCAATATTCTGTTCTATAATTACAATAACCTGTTCCATACTAACAATTTTCTATTCAATAATTACAACATTCTGTTCAGTACTTACTATATTCTTTTTATTACTTACAATATTCTGGCCTGGATATCACTTTCTTATGCAGATGTTCACCAGCATACTGAGCAACTTTTGAGCCTTAAATATATACATGTACACATATTTGCATATATACATGTATGAACTACTATATATTGATATTAATGAAAAATTAATTTTTCTTACAAAAATAACAATTCAACAATTGTTTCATAGTAGTCCCCCCCCCCACCCCCCAAAAAAAATAAAACAGTACTTATTTATCCAGGAGAAGATGCATGTATTTCAGTCTGTATATTGATAAATTTTAAAGCATAAATCCATGCAGATGATCTGAGTGATCACTTGGAAAATACATATCATTTTATGGATTGAAAGTTTCATTCATTTATCACCCTTTTCTAAGATCTATTGCGAACTGATAAAACTTAATGGTCATCTATGTATTTATTATTGTTACATAATTATCTCTGTAAAAAGAAGTAATTGTCTATTTCTACCTCCATGGCCATCAAAAACCCCAAAGAAGCAGGTGTCCTTATCATTAGGAAGTGAGAGCAGATGTATGTGGGCATCCTCCATAGCTGGTATTTGTTAAGGTTGATTGACACACTCACAAAATCATTTCTATTGTGATTATTTACTTTACTCCATATTCTATTGTATTTTCATCTTACATCCTTAAAGAATACCCAACACAGTTTTTAGATATAGCCATTTCAATTTTTTCCCTATGTTTCACTTCCATGCACACTTTGGTTTTCTATGCCAAAAAAAGACGAAACAAAAGACCAATAGTCAAGAAGTTTTTTTTTGTTAAAATACTCAAAAAATTCCTTGACTTATATTTTTGTGGAATTTGACCAGCATCCTCACAACTTCAGGGGTTCTAAGTCTACTTGTAGTCACGGCCACAAGTGAACTCAGAAGTCCGAACTCCTGATGTTGTGAGGATGTTATCCAGGAAGTATATATACTTAAATCAGAATCAGATCATAAATTTTAATTATAGTTGGGTTTTATAACAAATAATACAAGCTATGTAGAGTTTTTAACCACATACTTAGGACTAACTCCTTTTATTTTACACAAGTTCAGCCTACTTGACATTTTAAACATTTTCTTTAGTATATACTGCTCAAGAAAAAAAAATGATAATAAAAATCAAATTGTTTGAACATGCTGAATGATATTATAAATAAGATTATGCAGCAAACATAGGTCTTTTTACATATACTTAAGAATAATAACCAATCTAGGCAAATGTGTTCTTTGACAGTTATGGACATCTGATAGACTGTCAAAACACACTGATGACTTATAAGAATGCATAAGAAAAGAGACAAGCAAATTCAAAGGATTAAGGTCCTCCACTTTCAGTGTCTTAGTGGTTGGGATGCAATTATTTATGGCATATTGTAACTGTCTTTTTTATGTGTTATTTAAACTTCTAGGTCAAGGTCTTGAAGTAAAATATGATACACCTTTTTGAAAAATATTGTCAAAGGTAATGTACATGTAAAATCTCCTCTCTTTCAAAAGTTATTACCAAGGTAAAAAAAAAATTGTAATAAAGACTGTAGGTTAAACTTTAAGGTCAATGTCATGAGGTCAAAAACCAGAGTAAATTTAGAAAGGTCTTGAAGCAGGTAATGCACATGTCAAATATTATGCCCTATCTTCTCTCATTCAAATGTTGAAATTTTTTAAATTAGGTCAAACTTCAAGATCAAGGAGTTAAAAATTCATGGTACATTTAGAAATGGCTTGTCACAGGTAATGCACATGTCAAATACTAATGCCCTATCTTCTCTCCTTCAAAAGTTAGCAGCAATGAAATTTTTTTCAGAAAATTGGGTCATACTTGAAGGTCATGGGGTCAAATATCACAGCATATTCGGAAACTTCTTGTCACAGATAATGCACTTTCCAAACATGAATGCCCCATCTTTTCTCAGTCAAAAATTATCTCCTATTTTAAAGTTTTTGAAAATTAGGTCAGACTTCAAGGTCAAGATCACAGGATCACACTCATAGTACATTTGCAAATGTCTTGTCATGGGTAATCTACATGTGAAATATGAAAGCCCTATCTCTTTTCATTCAAAAGTTATGACCATGGTATATATAATGTTAAAAATTTTGAAAAGGAGGTCAAACTTCAAGGTCAAGGTCACAGGGTCAGAAATTGGAAAGGTCTTGTCACAGGTAATGTGAAATATGAAAGCTCTATCTTTTCTCATTCAAAAGTTATGACCAAGGTTAATTTTTTTAAGACAGACTGACAGACAAATAAGATTTAACGTCCTCTTGATTTTGTGAAAGCAGGGGACAAAAATTTGAATTGAATCGCAGTGGTTCAGCATACTTTCTCGTGGATCTTGTATTCCACTACAAAATCAAAAAAGTTCTCTTTGCTTCAATGAACCCAGTTAAAAATACAAATGACAAATTATGAGTGATTCAGTTCATTGTTTTGATTATAAAAGCAGTTTTAATGGAGAGGGTCTCATATGAAATAAACTTGATCACTTAAACAGACAATTCTTACATGTATATTTAGAAAAATAATTTTCCATGACATTACAAAATATTCACTTTTTGAAAATTACAATTATATACCAATTGAAAAGGTACCAACATTTTTTAACTCTTGACCTTGGAGTTAGACCACATTTGAAAATTTTAACCTTGGCCATGATCCGTCATAAGGGCCTCAGGGGGGGGGGGGGATAAGTGTTTCATACACACATTGTTTTTTTTTTTTTTTTATATATATATAGTCCTTTTTATTTTGGATTTTTTTTCCCTGAAATATTTTTAGATGACAGCAAAACCATGCTTAAGTATGACAGCTGTTACAAAACATAATAAAATTATGTATATGTCATTTTGTTTGTGTTGGAGAGGACAATCCTAAGTTGATAGAACTTGTGTCCAATCCTATTAATTATGCTTCAATAAAATATGTTTAAATACTAAAAAAAAATACAAAACATACTTATCATAATCAGTATATGTTGTATGCCAAGTATTACTAATCTTATGTATATTCTATAAGTAAGCAAATAAACTACATTATAATATCTTATTTCATAATAAGAATGTAAGTCATCATACTGAGAGAATATTTCTTTTTTAAACTAGGCCTAAAATGAAAGAAAACAGAATAACAAACCTAATTATCTAATGAATGATTTAATATCTAGAAACACTACCAAGAGATCTGTGAAAATCAAATTATTTCATTTAGTACAAATTAATTCAAGATTATACGTTTCTTTAGAAATATTCACTTGCCTGATTGGACAGGTAAGTTGACAGTTTCAATTGCCTGAACTGAGAATTTACTTACCCCAGGCAATCTGATAACTGTTAATTTC
This sequence comes from Saccostrea echinata, assembly GCF_033153115.1. Classification (NCBI taxonomy): domain Eukaryota; kingdom Metazoa; phylum Mollusca; class Bivalvia; order Ostreida; family Ostreidae; genus Saccostrea; species Saccostrea echinata. Next base: position 14,150,444 of record NW_026889805.1, read on the forward strand.
GATAATTTTGAGTTTGGGACTTTTATTAGGTGGTGACATGCTTATACTACATTCTACATACTGAACTGTCGATCAGTGACATGGACGTATATTTCATGCCATAGCAAATGTTACCAGCAGGAAACTGAGAAAATTTTATTAAGCTTAGCTGGTGCAAACATTATTTCTTATAATCAAAGAGTTAAGCTTAAGTCATCTTATTGTTTGTCAGTAACACTGAAAGTTCAACCTATTGGTAGTAATGTTTTATTTAATCTAAAATTCATCACAGCTGTCATACCATAGAACAAATTAAATACTACAAAATTACGAATTATTTTTTTTTTTATTAAAAAACCATAATCTTATTCCTTCAAACATATACTGGTCCATTATGTATATTTAAGGATACTTATTCGCCATCCTTGCATACATGATGACCCAACTTTTACAAAGTTGTTCTGACAGCTAGAAGTTTCCTTCGTTGTCACTGGTTCAGACAAAGTCTGACCCATTCCAAATCTGTAAAAGATGTCAATAATTATTATTTAATTTTAAAGCATCACTTTCGATTTTAATATGTACAGTGTACATAAACAGAGCAGTGATAGACGGAGGAAATTCGAAATGGTGTCAAATCGTAATTGCCATGACAATTTATCTTCCTTTCTATAAACAGAAGTGTAACCGTATAAAATCTGTAATGCAAACCATTTTATCATTTAGGTTATGTCTCTGACTGTATTTCTTACCAAATTATCTGCTGATTATTAAGCCAATGTCATGAAATTACTTTGATTACGATTAGCCACATTACATAATAAACAAAAACAATGCTTCCGCGATTAAAAGTATGTTCGAGACCCAGAGTTTACCTATCATATAATCATATCATTAAGTAATGATTTAATTGATTTCGTATTGATAAACTTTGTGAAAAAGCTTTTTCTGTATAATTCTATCGAAAATGTTTTGTCGATCTTATGGGCCTATGCGGAGTAATCTGAGTGCAGAAAATATAATCTATGATAATTCGTCCCATGAGTGATTCGATTCAATTCTTTTGATTTCCATAATATTGAATAAAAAGAACTGTACCATAAAATGGTTTTTTTTTAATCATTAAATTGGCCTATATATTAATAAATAGGACTGGGACGAGATATCGATTCAATGCGTGGATGATACGCATATCGATACGTATGAAGAAATATCGAAATATATTGCAAAAAAAAAAAAAAAAAAAATCTGACTCATGTTTTTCTTTGTCTACTTAATATTTTGGGTAAAATATATAAAATAAATATGCTAAATATGAATATGAAATACATTAATTCAATTTCAATTTATTTATTTATTGACAACACTATCATACAATAGCATATATAGTCATGAATACAACAAACAATAACTTACATAAAATCAATTTAAAAAAAAAACATAATCATTAACACCACTGGTGTAAAATTATGTTGTTTTAGAACAGATAAACAACTTTTTTGAATAAATTATTCTTATTTACGAAGAAATGTTTTGTTCATTTCAATACAAACAAAACATTTTATACCAATTCAACATATCGTGATACATATCGTATCATGGCTCAAATATCGTGATACATATCGATATAGAAAAAGTTGTATCGTCCCAGCCCTATTAATAAAATCTATATCGATACCTAGCGCCCGAAAAAACTGAGCTTTTTCAGCCCAAAGATAAAAATCTTCTTTTAAAACATAAAAAAATCTCTTCAATTTGAATCTTGAATATTGGTCTCAAGTCTTACCCTTATCTGATTCGCACAATTTTTTTTTTTTTGGTAATTGCTGAATTAGTCGCATGTGACCTGTTTTGTTTACATAACAAATTTAAAAATTAATGAAACACTCGGTCCATCGGGCCTATAGGCCACTTTGAACACAAATTTCAAATACAAAAAGAAAAGAAAAGAAAGTACATGAAAACAATTTGTAAGTATACGCCTTTGAGTTTAGATCAGCAACTGGTGTCCTTTAGAAGATATCGGAAAATGTGTATGACATTGAAATACAACTTGCTTTCTTGTTTTCTGAAGAAAAAAAAAACTGACTGTCTATGCATAAACGAAGGAATACAAATATTTTGCAATTACTGAAGATAATTTTAAATAAGCATAAGCAATACATCCATATCTGACCATAAAAAGCAGTGTTTTCAAAATTTTTGACCGACATTGACGTAGCATCGTTTTTTAAATGGGGGGGGGGGCAGCAAGAGAAAAAAATGCAACTTACCTGAAAAGAAAAATTGTGAAGGAAAAAAAAATTATGTCCAATCTCGAAAATCCTATTTTGTTGAGTAGTATTTTTTTTCATACACTAGCACATTACCCTTATTTAACTAATTTAACTACACTGCAACAAAAAGGAGGGGGAACCGGCCTTTCAATAAACACTTTCACAGTAAAAGTTTTGTTTGGGAAAAAAGTGGCGGGGGGGGGGGGAGAACCCCCCCCCCTGATGCTACGTGCCTGACCGGTATTCAGAGTACAAAGTACAATAAAAATGAATTTCGTCTTCTACATTACATTACATTAGTATACAACTATTTCCAGAACAAACGGTTCAAATTTATCTTCAACAGGTAAAATTCCACAGTTAAATTGCACCAAAATTGAACGTTAATATTTAGGGGCATATCATGTACTACATGTACATAATTTTCTCTACCAAAAATTTGCTTTAAACAGGCCCGTAGTAACGGTTTCAAAAGTGCCCCCCCCCCCCACCAACATTGTTGTTTATTTCTTAATTGACTAGCCAGAAAATTACGTCATTTTTAATAGATACGCAGTCACCAAAGGTCTAAATGATATTTAATGCATTGTTAACTTAAACCAAGCAGTTTCAGTTTTTCTGAAATTCAAAGGGCCAAAAAAGGCCCTAAGTGAACCTTGTTCTTTAACTTTTCCATATCTTTTCAATGGTTGCTGCTAGGGCTTTCACATTTCACAGGTATATTCCTCGGTACAAGACCTTACTTTGGGTACCAGCATGTACATGTATTTGATTTGCATTTGAGGAAGTTTAATCTATAAGTTGCCATACGGGGGTATCAGTTTTTCACAAACACATCTTGTTTTTTTTTTATATATTATTATTTTTGCTATTACCTTAATGATTCTGAATGAGTGTCTTGAATACTTAGGGTACAGGTGTGTCAGTAAGATTGACTGTACAGAGGCATCGTCCCGTAGTCTTCTTCCTATTCAATATTTTTGATACAGTTTCAGACTGTTGTGATTATGTTGCAAATCTTGCATTTTCATGAGTATTGTACATCTTTCATTTGTAACTTCATGATAGATATGATTTATGTTCTTCCATATTACAATATACTTTAATATTATTTATATGTAATCAATCATTCTAAAAGGGAGCCAGTCAAAGCGCCCCATAAGAAAACTGTCTCGGTCAAAGCATCCCCTGATTTTGGTCAAAGCGCCACCTGATTTTGGTCAAAGCGCCCCCTGGTTTTCGATAAAGCGCCCCGTTATAGAATTTTACAGGAAATTGATGTTAAAATACCGTCCCCAAGTATTGGTCAAAGCGCCCCCTAATTCTTGGTCAAAGCGCCCCATGGAGAATATTCCTTAACGAAACCGATAGTGATATTTTGACAAATTGATAAATAATTAGAAACGGTTTCTTATTGCCCCCCCCCCTTTAAAAATATATTGTGGGGCGCTTTGACCAATACTTGAGGGAGGTATTTTATACAAGTAGCGTAATTTTTTTTTTTAATTAGATAAATTGAAAAAAGTTGAAATTTAAATATAAAATCCTGAAAGGAAAACTACTTAAATGCAACTATGTACAACATCTATACGCAAGTCTGAAAGTTTCAGTTCCCCATGCATCTTTGCATATGAAGATACATAGTAAATCACAGTATTAGAATATGTACTATAGCTAACAAGAGTAAATTTCTGTTCGGTAGTGTAAAAAGTAATCCGATCAAGATTACTCTCCATTTTCATTTTTCTTTAATATATGCATCAAAAAAAGAGAAAAAAAGGATATCATAGTATCTTGATACACTGTATGTGTTTTTAGGGTTTTATTCAGTGTAATAAACTTCTAATTTCCAAATTTTACATTTGTGTACGACCATTTCACACTTAGGCCTCCGCGTGGCAAGAGCTGAGCAACGGCATCGGTATCAATTTTTTTTTGGGGGGGAGGGGGGTGTTATTAAATGATACCGGCGAACATTCTCATTTCTTTGGAAATGTTTTCTTTAAGATTATTCAAACTTAATCTATGAAACATTTCATGGGACACGCTGAACAAAATTAACTAAAACTTATCTAAAAAGTATGAAATGTATTTTTCGGGATATGAAATAAATAGCATAAATTAGTAAAGTAAAGGGAAATAAAATGAAACAAGCATTCTGAGAGTATTGCATTAGCAATACTAGTCCCCTACCGGCAAGTGTAATCTGGTTCCCGCTAAAAATTGAAAATGCCATAATTCCGTCAAAAATCAATGAAGCGGGACGAAATGCAAACTTGATCTATAACTAATCAAGGTAAAGTCACATACCAAAGATCAGCTCAATTTCTGAAAGCGTTTAGAAGAAAATTGCGGAAAACCCCTAAAAATTGAAAAGGCCGTAATTCCGTCAAAAATCACTAAAGCGGAACGAAATGCAAACTTGATCTGTAACTCATCAAGATACGCTCACATACCAAAAATCAGCTCAATATCTACAAGCGTTTAGGAAAAAAGTGCGGAAAACCAAGTGGGACAGACTGACAGACAGACAGAGGGACAGACAGACAGACGGACAGACAGACGGACGGACAGACTCAGAGGAAACCTATAGTCCTCTCCGGTTTCACTGGTAGGGGACTAATTAAATAAAAATTTAAGTTTTTTTTTTTTTTTTTTTGAAAAATTGCAAACGAACATTCTACAAAAATATCTAAGGGGCGCTTTGACCAAAATCAGAAGGGGGCACATTGCTTGGGGACGGTTTCGAAATGAAATTTTTCTATGAAAAAATATGAGAGGGCGCTTTGACCAAATGACCAATATTTGGGGGGGGGGGGGCGGTTTTGTAACATCATTTTACAGTAAAATTATATTAGGGGGCTCTTTGACCAAAATCAGGAGGCACTCTGACCAAAATCAGGGGGCTTTTTGACCAAAATCAGGGAACGCTTTGACCAAAATCAGGGGATGCTTTGACCGCAACGGCCAGTTTTATTAGGGGGCGCTTTGACTGGATTTCTTCTGAAATATGCCCCCTGAGGGCCCTTGAGTGGTGAATAAACATTTATATATTTATATAAATAAGGCTTTAGTGGCTATTTTCGTGATTTGGGAAGAAAGTCTGCTTGTAATATCAAATGTGAAAATTCGTCTATTATTATAAATGATTTTTCGGAAACAGGGATTGCCTGTTTGGATTTTCTTTTTATTGCAGAGTTACAACTTCCTGTTCGAATTCTCCTTGAAAAAACGATGAGAAAATGAGTGCTCTTGGTGTGAAATATGCTTATTATTCCTTAGGAATGGCTGCTGTAGGCGCCTTCGGGATAAAATCTGTCATAAGCCCCCTCTATCACGTAAGTAAAACATCGACAAAATCTAAACAACCCAAATTCGAACAACTATGAGATTTACTTCGATCAGGTCCAGTACAATCAGTACATTTAGCTACGTAGCTAAAATTACCTACCGTAGCTTTATTTACCTACCTCAGGTAGCTTTATTTAGCTATTTGAAGGCAACTTTTCACAATTTTGCTTTTTATTTTAAAACGACAAAAAATCGAAAGTAAATGTCTACTAATATTTATTCTAGGTGTTATTTAAAAAGCAATCCAAAGCAGAGATAGTTTTAACATTGCTGCGTTTGAACACTTTTAAGGAAAAGATGTATTTCCATTGTTTGAGTAACTGTACACCACCTTGTGTGCGATGAGGCGTGGATAAGTATGACTACTTCGCATTGTGCTCATGTTAACCAAAACTGGTTTTCTTTGTTATTTCATTCAAGAAGTAACTGTTTGGTCACAAATTAACTGTTGTATACAGCCCCAAAACTTTTAAAATTTTGATTGCATTGGTGCAGAAAAAGACCATACATGCCAACTTTCCCGATTTAGGCGGGATCCTCCCGATTTTACCCTTTGATCCCGCTCTCCCGATCGGGAAAGCAAAATTGCCCTAAAATCCTGATTTGAAAAAAATCAGCCTAAAATTTCCGATTTTCAGAGTTTCCCTACTGCAAAATTTTGTCAATCGGGATTAGAATATCAGACTTGTTTATTCAATGCACACAGATTACTTCTTGTTTATTTAACTCATGCAGAGGTGTTAATTAGCCACAGGAAATCACTTCTCGCTTGAACGCACACAGCTGTTAAGGTACAGGTAACAATTAGCCTGGAGCGGTTAGGGGATTAAACTTTTTCAGTCAGAAGGGGTATGCATAGTGAAACACATAGATTTAGGGGCTAATTAAATATTTTATTAAAAAACAAAAATTAATAGTGATATGATAAGCTAACAACAAAATCGGAATTAATCCATGTTGATCGTTTTTTAAAAACAAAAGTAGAAAACAACTAAGCATAGCTGCTGATTTTATCTGCTTGTAATAAAAATATTGTAAAGTTTACCAGTTAAAATAAGATGAAAATTATTTAGATGAAATAACAAAGTCCTATACCTCAGGTACACTGAATTCCCCCCCCCCCCCCCCAAATGTAACATGACAAGGGAATACCCACACAACACTGCCAAGATTATGCAAAAGTTCATCATGATTATAACAATTTTAATTTTGGTTTGGGATAGGGGGTATCCTTGTTTTAAATAATTGATGATCTCAAGAGTAAATTTATGTTTTGTGTGTGTGATAAAATTAATCATCATGATGTTTACTTTCTAATAAGGAATAAAATGACACTTCTATTTAAAGTACATACCACAATAAATTTTCTTATCTCTCTTTCTCTCACACACACACACACACACACACAAACACCCTCACACACACAATGCATTGCATGTTTCAATATTTCTTTTAATATTTAATGTCTAATTAGGAAATTCTAATTGTGTAAAATGTAAATATATAGAATTTTACAAATGTTTCCCAGAAACTGTACAGTAACAAAACCTAATATATTTCTAAAACTTTGCAAAAAAATTTATTGAACAGAAAGTTGTACATTTTCACATTTTTAACCAAATTATGTGTCTTTTTCAAACATAATGTTGTTAAACTAAACAGACACCACTTCTTTAGTGAGAGAGGTACCTATTTAAGAAAAGATATTTGAATTTTGGAAGGAAAAAATTTGTTTGTATTATTTATTCTTAAATTGTATTCACAAGTGATATTGATATTATTAATTAAAAAAAATGGGATAAACATTTATTTTCACGACAAAATGTAAAAAATTTAAATCTTTGAAAATTGTCGTCATGCGCAAAATCCCCCATGGGAACTTCAAAAGTTGGCATGTACGAAAAACACATCTCCAAGAGTGATTTTTTCATGAATTGTTTTCAGATGAGTTCAAAGTTGAAAATTATCACTGCTCCAAAGTGCAATTTTCTGCACTTTCTGGGAAAAATGCTAATTTAAGAAATAAGTTTGATTTAGTAGCTAAATAAAGCTACTTCAGGTAGGTAAATAAAGCTATGTAGGTAATTCAAGCTACGTAGCTAAATCTAGTGATTGTACCTGACCTGTCGATAGACGAATTTCACATTCGTAACAGTTACCAGTAAAATAAAGATTCTGACACTTTCAGTCAAGAAAAACCATGTTTAAAAAAGACGTACCACACCTATATACATAAACTCTACAAGGGACGAAAGCTCTAAGCTGGGAAAAAATATCCCCACCCACTTCAGTGCCTATTTCTGGACTCTAAAGCATTAATTTATTTCGTTTTAATGGTTCTGTCCCCTACAGTTATGATTTTCCTAAATGTTGATGCGTTTGTTAGGAGCTCATCTCTCTAAATCGACCTGGGAAGAACGTAAGTTTACATGGTTTCATGGTAACAACGCAAGGGCGATAATTACGCGTCGGTTGACAATGGTTTTCCTTGGGGTGTCAATTTCAACTGTTACCCTCAAAAACGTGCACTATTTATATATTGTATACTTGACATTTTGGGTTTAATATATAAAATAAATATTCTAAATATGAAATACATAATAATAAACACCATTTGTGTACAACTGATATACGACTTCTTTGAATAAATTATTCTTATTTGTGAAGAAATGTTTTGTTCATTTTAATACAGAAAAAAGATTTTATAACCAATTCAACATATCGTGGCTCTAATATTGTGAAACATATCGATATAGAAAAAGTTGTATCATCCCAGCCCTAGTGATAATCATGGTATAACATATAGCATGCTAGTATAGCAAGTGTCCTATAAATTATGTAACAAATTAGTTAATATACATTAAATGAAATGAGTCTTCCCGGTGTCGCGTTAGCCTGGAAAACCAGACTTTAGCCAGTATTTATCATTTTCACTGTCTTTTCTTGTCAGTAAACATTTTTTCCGCGAAGCTGGAAGTCCTTTGGTGTTACCATTTGCTTTCGATTACCCTCTGAGTTTTCCCTATACATTGAATATCTGCCCTTTTTGTAAACTTTTACATACACATCAATATTCTTAACATTTATTGTAATGTTGATCATGAATGAAACATATTTTTTAGGGTAATTATGTGAAGAGTACCTGAGTCTGACTTAAGTAAAATATGTTAAATAGATAGTATGCACTGATCAAATAAATTTGAAAAATTGGCATTCATAAATGTGTTTCAAGGATACACTTTTGCATCCAAAGTACAAATTTTATTCCCATTATGTAAACTCGATGCTGTCAAGACCATGCTCTGGAATTTGATTACAGTGAGTATTCGTAAATTTCCTAAATTCTACATACCTACCAGTGGAGGATTTTGTAATAAAATAATTGTTGATGAAGAATTTTTTAACACGAAAATGTCAATTTAAAAAAACAAAATTTGACCTACTGACTAGACAAAACGTTCATATTTTAAGGTAGTCTGATCCTCAGGTTCTGAAAATCAACAGTTAAGTAATTGATAATGCTCTCAAAAATGTCTCTGAATTCACAAAGTAATGTATATTGGTATTTCTCCAAAGTTCCTCATTGTAGTTAATCATATAAAGACATATTATATATATAGGAAAAATTAGCAAATCCCAAATATATTTCCAGGAAATTGCTTACTGGTATATATTCTTTATTAATTTCAATTGTTATATATATCATAATAATGCATAGTATGATATAGAGTTTAAATGTGCTACCATTGCAAAACATCACAGATCACTTCTAATTTAATCACATACTAATAAGCAATGTTATACAAGGCAAGATTAAAGGAACTTTGATTTCTCTAAAAGTGTACTTATTTTTATACTTTTCCGGGGTACAAATGTCAACTTTTTAGAAGACCATATCTAAGACATCAAAGAACATTGAGTCATATTGAGATGTCTGAAATGAAAATCGTTGCTTGAAAAGATTTTAATTTCAATTAAGCTTCATTATGAGCCTTCTTTAATTGAAAAATAATTTTAAGAGTTATCGTTCCAGGGTGAGGAGCGGATATCCTTAAAAGTGACTAGTCTCCTTTTACACTGGCAATGGCTTAGAAAATTAGAATACTGAAAGTACTGTTAGATGGTGGCAAGGAATGGTGATATTGAGTGATACAAATTAAGCTGAAAACAATAGTATAAAGTTTAAAAAGTTGAAATGTAGCAACAATTTGTTAAGGACATTGCACACTGAGAGTTCTAATTCTATGGTAGTTTTATGTAGTTGTAGTGATCTGCCCTTTGACACACATTGAAATTACACAATACAACTGCATACACCATTAAATGATATGCCAATTGCATCAATGGAGGTTTCTGGATGTGAGGAAAGAAAACTGGACACAAAGAAAATCCGAACCTGTTTTATAAATTTTGTACATTGAAAGTGCAAAATTGAACCATGTATGCCTTGACTAAAACTATACTGTTTGTAAAAGTGATGTATATAGATATCAGGGAAAAAAGTCTACACTTTAAAAAAAAAATCCAACAATGCATGCAAATTATGTGTATTGAAGCTACTCAGTATGGAAGAATGTCATAGGAAATAAGTACTGAACAGTCTGGGACTTTAAACTTTTGACACTTGACTTTAAACAACAATTTAATTGCTCTGTATGTTTGATTCACATATTTTATTTTTCTAGGGTTCAGAATTAGACAAAAACTTAACTAAAATGCAAAATGAAAGAAAGGCAGATTTTACAATGATTTTGAAGTTTAGCTCCAAATTAATAGAAAATATGCAGTGCAGGAAATGAACAAACAAGATGTGTTTGTGAAAAACTGATACCCCTGTATGGCAACTTTTAGCAAAGGTTAAACTTTCTCAATGCAAATCAAATATGTTGGTACCCAAAGTAAATTCTTGTCCCGAGGAATATACCTGTGAAATATGAAAGCCCTAGCAGCAACCATTGAAAAGATATGTAAAAGGTAAAAAAATTTCAAAGGTAAGTCAAACATCAAGGTCAAGGTCAAATGATCAAAATTAATGGTGCCCAAGGAAAGGCCTTCTCACAAGAAATACACATGTGAAATATGAAAGCCCTAGCACAAACCATTCAAAAGATATGGCCAAGTTTAAAGTATATCAAAAGTAGGTCAAACTCCAAGGTCAAGGTCAAAAGGTCAAAGTTGTTGGTATCCAAAATAAGGTGTTGTCACAAGGATTACATATGTGAAGTATGAAAGCCGTAGCACCAACTGTTAAAAAATTATGGCAAAGGTTAAAGTTAGGTAAAATTTTGTAAAACTGGGTCAAACTCCAAGGTCAAGGTCAAAAGGTCAAATATGATGGTGCCCAAAGAAAGGCCTTGTCACAAGGAATACACATGTGAAATATGAAAGCCATAGCTCCAAGCAATCAAAAGTTATGGGCAATGTTAAAGTTTTTGCAGACAAACAGATAAACAGACAAACAGACCGACAGACGGATGGACAGGGCAAAAATTATATAACTATATACCCCCGAATCTTCGATACGGGGGCATAAAAATGTGATGTAAATTTCAAGAACATTTAAAAATAAAAATTGAACTTTTCAGTACCGTATGACTGCAGGTATTATAGTACTGTAATATATAGTAAAAGTAACAACTTTTGGATATTACATGTAGATGTAAATTAAAGTAAAAAAAAAAATTACCACCTTGATGGTTGCTTTTCTTGTTGAATTAAGGCTTTTCTTTTGAGCCATTCAGAAACAATACAATGAGTGACTTCAGTGAATTGGCTTATTTTCAAGTCTTGGTCAGCCTTGATGTTGAGAAAGTTATCTGAGAGATTGATGTGCAATTTCAGAAATTCTGAGAATATGAAACCCAGGTTCTGTAATCACTTTGAGCTGAATTTAAATTGTTCTCTGATATAAGTAGTTCTCATTCACATGATCTTAAAAGGTCAGAATTTGTCATTTCTCGAACATGAAAATACTTCAACATGTTCAAATACAATTTTTTTAAATAAAAAAACTAAAAGCATATAACAGCAATTACAGTCAAATTTCATTATCTGGAACAAGATGGGACTGAGATATCCAAGGGTCTGAGATATTAAGGGTAAAATACATGAATTCCAAGACAAAGTGGTTGGGATTTACAAATTAATTTAACATATCCAAAATATTCAAGATACAGTGTATTGATGTTCAAGATACAAAAGTTCAACTGTATCAGAATTGTTTTGAGGTTTGATTCAGTATTCAAATTTCTCTATTTGTCCACAGTATTCTCTTTTAAGAAGACTATGTTTTACAAACCCAATAATTGCCAATGTTACAAACTAATGGTAGCTGCAGGGGATCAGTCTCTATGTATATAGGCCTAGAGAGTAGAAAATGGAAATAAAATTGATGGCCATAGATAAAAAAGGAAAATAAAGCATAATTTAACATACATGTATAGCCAATGTATGATATTATTAAATTAAGAATAAAATACACCATGAACATGTAATGGTATTGTTATGGATGGAAGCTTTCTTCATTTTTCAATGTCAAATTCTTATTGTTGATTTTAAGTTTCGATGAGCTTGTTGATTCTATCAAGCGTGAACTTGTGTGAGAAGTCATATTATTTAAAGATGTCTTATAAGCAAGACTGTCGGAATCAGAGGGAGAAATGCCAATTTAAAAATCTTGAAAACATTCATTTTTAAACAATAACTTCGTTATTTATCTGTTTTAAGTAGTGTTTCTATATTTTGATTACTGCTTAATTTAACAAAAAATGACTTCCAAATGCACAGGAACCCACCAAAATGATACAAGTTTTTTTTTTGTTTTTGTTTTTTTTTAAAGAATTTTCTGGCTTAGGAAAGGGAATACCCCTTTCCAGGGTTGGCAAAAAACTGGGAAATAATGGTATTTCCCAGGACAGTGGGAAATACTGGTAATTCCCGGGATTTACTGGTATTTCCCGGGAAATACTGGGAAATAAGAAATAGCCTATATATTTCATAATTTTAATCATATTTGTCAGGGTATAGACACCTTATTGGCTAAAATATCTACCCGGTATCTCTGTTCCTGATTCAAAATAGTTTGGTTTCCAAGTAACCTTTTTATATAATTATATGCATATGACACTATTTTTCACATTCCAGTCATGAGTGTTATGTGTTTCATGCTTGAGTCTGATGTAGTCTTTAAAGGTCCCAAAGATCCCAGTTGGGGTTTTTATGTAACTAATGAAGGATCTAAGAAAACTAAGAAAATTGCTAAATGTAGAGTATGGTGTAAATATCATATATATAAGAAGAAGCCTTTCAGTTCTACTCAAAGTAATTATCTCTCAAAATAGGAGCATAAAACCGTCCAGAGCAATTTGTTAAAACAACATGATTGATTGTAATAACTAAGGTGTTTATAGAAGGATTGAAACAAGTTTATTTTGTTCTTGTATTTATAATTAATGAACTTAATAATTTTACAAAACTGAAAAGAAACTTGAATTAAAACAGCTTCAGTTCTGTTCTTAATATATTGCCAGGGAAACATGTACTGCTACAGAATGCTTATGGGTAGGGGACCTGGAGTAGTGATAATACACTCCGAATATGTAAAATTGCAGTTTGAGACACATTCAATATTATTCATCTGTTTTTACATTTATTTTATTTCTGAATTTTGCATAAGATTGAATGAATTAAAGAAACAAAAAAACTTCAATTTTGTATTTCCCAGTATTTCCCACTTAAGAGAAAATTTGTAGTATTTCCCGGGACGGGAAATACCGGTATTTACCACTGGTAATTCCCACCACTGGTATTTCCCGGCCAACCCTGCCCCTTTCACACCCTCCCTAGCACCCCCTTTCCAGAAACCTGGTGACAGCCTAGATATGTGAATTTTATCCTTTCTCCTAACTCAAATATTTTTTTATTGCTGCTTTTATTTTTGCAAAAATACTGTTGAACATTGTATTTAATCTCAACAGTGACAATTTTAAGCATAGTCATCTTATATGCATTATTGTTTTGTTTGTTGAAGATTCACCACAAAGTTCAAATGAGACTTTACATGAACATAAAAAACTGAAATTTGCATTTGCATTAATATATCATTTTCTTATCTTTATTTTGTAGTTTAAGCAAGCTGAGGACTACTTGAAACTTAAAGGTTATCCCCATCCCATTCATAAAAGTAAGTATCAAGGGTATCCTCATCCCATACGTAAGAGTAGATATAAAAGTTATGCACATCCCATACATTAGAAAAATAACAAGATTATCCACATCCCATACATAAGAGTAAGTATCAAAGTTATTCACATCCCATACATAAGAGTAAGTATCAAGTTATCCATATCCCATATGTAAGAGTAAGTATCAAGTTATCCACATCCCATACATTAGATAAATACCAAGATTATCTACATCCCATACATAAGAGTAAGTATCAAGTTATCCATATCCCATATGTAAGAGTAAGTATCAAGTTATCCACATCCCATACATTAGATAAATACCAAGATTATCTACATCCCATACATAAGAGTAAGTATCAAGTTATCCACATCCCATACTTAATAGTAGATATTATGGCCACCGAATTTGTAACGCATTCAAAGAAGAATAGATAATGAATAAACATAAGTGTTCTATAATATGAATAAATTCATAGAAATTGATTTTCCTTGAGATTTTTCATCAGAAAAGCTTGTTGGTTGTCGTACACTAGGTGAAAGGAGATGCTGGAATAAATCACATTTTTCTTTGAAGTGTTGAGATAATGAACAGTAATCAAGCTCAAAAGTCCATTTGAACATTACAAAACAGGAGCAGAGCAAACAGGGACCTCTAAAAACATCAGAGGTGGGATTAGGTGCCATGGAGGAGTAAGCATCCCATGTCGACGGGTCACACCAGCTGTGTGCTCCTTGTCATGATTGGGAAAAATTTCTAGACAATTCAGTGTGTGAATAATGGCCTAACAATTAGTATGAAGAAAACGTTAGTCAGCTTTCGATTTAATGATAGACTGTATTTGCTGACAAGTTCATTATATTGACCGTAGAACTTACGAAATGATGACTTTAAACGAGACTGTAGATAATTTTGTTTCATCAACTTGTTTGTGAATAGCTTGCCTCATTTGAGAAATTATTTGTACGGGAGCATGCTCTTGCGTATCGAATCAACTGGGAGATATAAACCCCACATGCAGGTGATAAGGGTATATTGCTACATAAGAAAGGGAAAATGACGATAGAAAAATTGAAGTCATCACGTTTATCATAAAGTTCTGTATGAAGGTTACTATTAACGTCTTTTTCTACTAAAATATCCAAATATGAAACAAATTTATCAGATTATGTGGTATTTTTATTTCAAGTTCAATGGGACATATCGATTCCACATATGAATGGAAGTAACTATTGTTAATTGATTAAACGTCGTCGATATATGTAAATGTTGAGTTGAGGGCCACAGCATTTGTTTCCTTCTTCTCATGTAGAAATTTTTGAATAAATTCTGCTTCATATGAATATAAAAAATAGTATGCTAATAACGGGGCACAATTGGTACCCTTGGGAATTCCGACAGTTTGTGATCTTCAAAAACTACATAGATATTGTCAATCAGAAACTCAAGCGTCTTTTAATATCAATTTAATATCTTTTTAATATCAATATTCTTCCTGAGCCCTTTTAGTTAAAGGATTAAATGTTTATATCTGTCATTAAATGATTTCTACATCCGATATAAACCGATGAAATATAATGTGTTGGATGAATAATGAATTGATATTGGTCTCGTGTGGTCCAAGGTTGAATAATAAAAATATATGTCTCTTGCCGTCTAAGATTAAATAATATAATAAATATTGAAGTATAGGCCTTGTGTGGTACAAGGTTAAATAATAAAAAGTAGGTCTCGTGTGGTCCATGGTTAAATAATAAATTTTAGGTCTTGTGTGGTCCAAGGTTAAATAATAAAGTATAGGCCTTTTGTTGCCCAAGGTTTAATAATACACTATTAACCTCGTTTGGTCCAAGGTTAAATGACAAAGTATTATAAATAAGAAAGTATAGGTCTCTTTTGAGGTCCATGGTAAAATAATAAAGTACGTATAGGCCTGCTGTGGTCCAAAGTATCGACCTCAAGTGATCCAAAGTTAAGGACATACGCAACGTACCTTACCTACTGATAATATTTCAAGATATTCTTAATTTAAGATTATAGTGCCATCAGATGTTCGTAGACAAAAAATCAGGAAGCATTACCAGGGGTTTCGAAAAGATGTTAATTGATGAAAATTCTTGTATGATTCAAGGAAAAATGTACAAAAATTACTAAACATACATTTTAGATGTTTTGCTTATACAAACCTGTTTTAGAAGACATCTAGAAACATATATTCTAGATGTTTTGTTTATCCAAACTTGTTTTAGAAGAAGTGTACAACAGCATATATAGACATTAAAATGTAACACACAGTTCCTTTAAGTATTGGAACTCTTTAACTCCAGGGAAAAAGACAATAAAGTTCAAACTACGTTGCGTATGCCCTTAATTAACGAATCATCGTCCTCATTTGGTGCAATATTTAATAATACAGGAATGGGTTTGTGTGGTCCAAAGATAAATAATAAAGTTTTTGACTCGTGTGGTCCAAGGTTAAATAAAGAAGTATCAGTCTCGTACGAAAGCCCATTGAGCTCATTTTCGTAGGCTAAAAAATATTTTTCGCGTTATAACGCCAAAATTTCGCGAATAAACGGGAAACTTTCGCGTTATAAAGCGAAATTATATATATATATATATATATATATATATATATATATATATATATATATATATATATATATATATATATATATATATATATATATATATATATATTAAATATATATAGTCATGTTACGTAGGAACTTGTGATCTTGACTGACTGGGGGATCATTTTCCCGAAATCTATAACTATATATTTTCACTTTGGAAAAACTCGCTTACTTTGAAAATGTTTGAACAGCGTTGAGAAAGACAATAGATAGTTTTCAGTAGGCCTAAATTAGTAAGAGTTATTTCCCGTTGGCCGCCATATTGGAGGTCAACATGCCCATATTCCTTTATTATTCAACCAACTTTAACTTTTTATACTGGCCATTGTGGGGTAGGAAACATTATTTTTCTGAAAAATATAGATTTGTTGAAACCTCCTTTATTTCATTTTTAATATTCTACAAAGATTTTTCCCCAAATATTTTTGCTACACCCTCTTACAACTGGTAAGACAAAGAGGAAAAATTACCAGGTTGACCAAGATGGCGGCCAAGGGAAATAACTCGGAGAGAAAATACGTCATATGAAAACTATAAGTTACGGCAAAAAAGATTTTTAAAAGGGAAATACACATTCAATAGCGAGAAAACATAAAATTTCAGCTTATGATAATCCAAGTTCAAAATAGTCTTTTAATTTTCATTGTAATGAATAAACTAGTTCATTAAATTAAAAGAAAATGGAGACTTATGCTAATATCTCTGTTTTACGGAGAAAGTTTCGCGTTATAACGCAAAAGTTTCGCATTATAACGCGAAAAATATTTTTTTTTAACCTACGAAAATGAGCTCCATGGGCTTTTGTAGTCTCGTATGGTCCAAGGTAATAAATAACAAAGTATCGTCCTCGTATGGTCCAAGATAACAAAGTATAGGTGATATTATACAATTATTGCTGTTTTTGTGGTTGATACAATGATTTAGCTACCTGAGGAGTACAGTATTCGCCTAACCAGAAGAGCGAGGTGAATATTGTACTTCGAAGGTGGCTAAATCATCGTATTGACCGAAAAAATAATTGTTTTATTATATGATTCAATAATTAAATGATAAAAACTCATAATTTATTAAGCAGTTCATGCTATCTTACTTGTTTACATTTGCTGAAGTCCTAGCTAAATGCAATGAGACAAGCGGGGTTAAATAAACATTACCAGTCGTATTAATTTGGAATTTTTTTTAATTACTGTATTTCCTTTGAAAAAAAAAAAGAAACCATGTCAGGCTCTTTTATAGAGTAGATTTTGAAAAGGGGGGGGGGCATTATCGGGAAAAATAACAGCTGAAAAAATCTTTGATTAGCCCCCACGTAAAGAGAATTCTTTTAACTTCAAATTTTTTTAGGGTCTGGGTGGAGTTAGGCGTGGGGGATTAAGGTTCATTAGTGGGGAACAAGTCTTTCAATGAATATTTTTAGTCTATATTAAAAGTAAAAATATAGTATCGTCCTCGTGCCGTCCAAGGTTAAATACTAAAGTATAGGTCTCATGTGGTTCTTGTCTGGTTTCTGACTAGATGAAATATTCAAAGTATATTTGCTTATATGTCTTTTATATGTAGATGTAAGGAATTTAAAAGGTCATATTTTTCTTTCCTCGTCATAATTGTACAACTTTAAATAGAAATGGTAAACTGAGTTTGAAATCTAGCAGGGACTATATTTTTGGCGGAATAGTGGCGTATGAAAATATCTCCTTTTCTGCTTTTCAAAATTACTATAGAACAATAGATTTAATTTTAAAAAAAATTAACAATCAGAGACTTAAAGAAATTTTCAAATGTAAGTAAAATTAATAATAATAGACTAAAGTTTTAAAATGTGTCAAATAAATATGGTTTTCTAAACAAACGACATTTTTATTAGCGTTTAAAAGCTTCCAATCTATAGATTTGAGCTAAAACTCAATTAAAAGTGTTTTTCTCTCTTAGTAAACGGTCAAAACTTTTGTTTTTGTATCATTTTGTATCTTTATATGACTACTTTACCATATGTGAAAATCAGAAAAATTTAAATATACAAAGTATATAAAAATAACCAATATATATCCAAAAAATTTAAGAAAAATAGAGGAAAATCGGATTAGCCAATATCTATTTTAGTTAAATTATTTGTGTCAATTTGGTAGTATCATCTGATAGATCCTATATAGTAATATCTTTTTATGCAAAAAGAAAAAAAAAAAATTTAATCTTTTATGAAATAGAAGTAGGCATCGTATGATTGGCAACAGTAATTTTTCATTTTTAATGTCAAGGAAAAAGATAATGACCTTGACCTGACCTTGCTTCTAAAATAAAACGGCCAAATTTAATTTTATTGATACCATCACTTAGTGATAATGTCTTCTTGAATCGATGAAAATTTCATTAATTTTTAAATGCAAGAAATATGAGAAGAATCCCTCCTTAAATGATAATTCGGTCTCGTTTGGTCCGAGGTTAAATAATAAACTATGGGTCTCCTGTGGACCAAGATTCAATAAAGTATCGGTTTCGTGTGGTTCAAAGTTGAATAATCAAGTATAGGCCTCGTGTTGTCCAAAGTTTAATAATACAGTATCGGCCTTGTATGGTCCATGGTAAAATAACAAAGTATAGGTCTCGTGTAGTCCAAGGTTAAATAATGAAGTATAGCCCTAGTTGTGTCCAAGGTTAAATAATAAAGCATCGACTTCGTGTCGTCCAAGGTAAAATAATAAAGTATAGGTCTCGTTTGATCCAAGGTTAAATAATAAAGGTCTTGTGAAGTCCAAAGGTTAAAATAAAGTATATCTTTCCATTCTCTTACTGATAAAACCCATTGTCAATTGAAAAAAAAATCTATATTTAAATAGATATAGCATGGCCGTAGGAACCGGGGGGGGGGGGCACGGGGGGCCGTGCCCCCAATAATTTTGCCAATATATAGAATACTATAGAAAACTTAGCTACTATATGCTTGTGCCCCCTCAATAAAAACGGCTGATGACCTTTTTTTTTTTTTTTTGCTTGTCAAGGTAGTTGATAGTGCCTTCCCAACTGAAAATGTTTGGCTGTGCCCCCCCCCCCCCAAACTGAAATTGCTTCCTACGGGCCTGTATAGAATTGACATAACAATGAAAGAATACAGTGTATTATTCTTTCATTGACAGAGGAGGTTAACTTGGTAGAGACACGGGTATCTTAATCCTTTAGAAGTTTACAATGGCAACTTTGTAATGATATCCATTATAATGTGTTCTCTGTTAAAGTAATATTATACTAGATCAATCTGTTACGTTCAGTGTGCAATGAATAGAGAGTCTGCAACTGTTAGACCACACCTAAAATATTATCTCCTTACTTGATAAAAATATGATAAACATTGTGCATGTTTTAAATGAGAATAAAGAAAATTCTTGCATGTGAAATTTTAGAAAGATGACTTTTTATGAGATTTTGGTTTAAATATATGATTATCTCTAAATCAGTTTAAGTAATTTACATTATCCCTGCATAAACACTGAGTAATTT
This sequence comes from Saccostrea echinata, assembly GCF_033153115.1. Classification (NCBI taxonomy): domain Eukaryota; kingdom Metazoa; phylum Mollusca; class Bivalvia; order Ostreida; family Ostreidae; genus Saccostrea; species Saccostrea echinata. The sequence goes on from NW_026889805.1 coordinate 14,170,362, forward strand.
ATGATTTAATTTTAAAATTGGATCCTCTGCATTTAAACTTGATATTTTTCCTCCTGATTTTACAGCTCACCGACCAGTTGGTCATCTAGAATACATGAAAAAAGTCATAGAAGAATGGGAGGCAAAAACCAAAAGATGAAGGGAACGCTGTGAAATGACTTTAAATGTAACAAATTTATATTAATAAAATAGGTATTGTAAATAAAAGATGGAGTGTCTCGTGTATCTATTTTTATTTTTGCACACACACCAGGAAGAACTAGGATAATAAATCAAAATCAAATTTAACAACAAATCGTTATAATTGCATTGTAATTGCTGCGAACAAAATTCCATTTTACCTATCATACGAGGGTTGTCCTTAAAGTTCTTGGACAATGACGTTTTTGTCAAATTGCATGGTCCTAGATATACTGATTCTATTCTAAAATATTTTTTGTTTAGAAAATCCGAGTCAGCTTGATTTTGGTTGTGTAAACTTGACATTTTTGTAAAAATTTCGGTCTTTAAAGGTCGCAGATGGTGCGCACGGCCCAGGGTTAAAATGTCACAAACGTTGAAATAAAGATTTTTTTTTTGGAGAAAAATGATTATTTCCTTCATAAAACAAACCAAAACTTAATAAAAATTAAAATGTGTCCTTTTCTGATAACTTTATTATGGCTTATTGGACATGGAGTGGAAATATTAAGAAAAAAAACCCCGCTAGAAATATGTTATAATTAGTTCGTTTATTTGAAATTGGTATATATATACGATGTAGTATTTATGAGACAATACAAGAAGTAGAACACTACTGATGACGTTGTTATAAACCTAGCGCAACTTCAGACTGGACTGTGCAGCCTATGTATACATATTGTTTATATTGGTGACGCTCGTTAATTATCGAATATTTATTTGAATTCTAAAAATTTACTCAATTTTGTCTATATTTAAATATTATCGCACTAAGGAGTGTGGCATAATAAAGAAAACCACGAATATGTGATAAAAATTCAAAATCCATATTTTTGACGTTATCATAAAAGAAACTTAACTTCAGACTTGGCCGTGCGGCTTGCATATATTTGCAATCTATTTACAAATAGCTTTCGTAAAATAGTGTGTATTGAGGCCATCTTTAAAATAATGTTTGTTTGCTTTCTCCCGACTTGGAAAAAAATAGGTCGGTAGGTAGGTGGGAAATTTGTTTTCCAGAAAAATTCAAATATACAGTGGACCCTCAGATATCCGGACGCTTCAGTTTCCGGACGATTTTTCATGGGAACGGAATTTTTTAACGTTATTTTGTCTCGTTTAACCGGAATTCCGCGTTCCGTATCCGGACGGTCTTTTTTCACCACAAAATGAATTTTAACGTTATTTTTTGGTTCATTTATCCGGACGGTAATTTTTTAATTGGTCGGTCAACTCTACTCAAATTTCTAGATCTGGGTGTTTTTTTTTTTTTTTTTTTTTTTTTTTTTTTTTTTTTATTAATACCAATTGTCACACACATGTCTATAATCTGGATTACAACATTATATCATTAATGAATATAATAAACAAATAAACAAAAAAAATTATAATTGTGACAACTGAGAGATAGAGAGAGAGAGAGAGAGAAAGAAAGAAGGAGAGAGAGGGGAGAGGGTTGAGAATGGTAAAAGAAGAGCATGATCAAAGATAAATGTCTGTTCATTAAAGTACTGGTAAGAGTATGTCCAAGGATTGTGCAAAATATCTTTAAGTGCCTATTTGCAGGGTCTTACATAAGTGAAAGCCAATTTTTCCATTTATTATTAAACTCTTTAATTTGATTACTTTTTGTTGCGCTATATTTCATGGTAGATAGTAATGTTTTAACATCTCCACGTAATCCTTGTAATCTCAAAACCTCATTACGACATTTAGTTCTGTATATAAATGATTTAATACATAACAGTATTGTATTTAATTCCTTACTATTGGGTATTGGGTTTCCAAGTATGAATGTACAACTATCTATTGGAAATTCTATATTATGAGCTTCGCAAAGAATGGTAAAACTATTTATAAGTTCTTGAACCTTCTGGCATTCCCACATAATATGAAAAATTGTTTCCTCACATGTCTGACAGAAGCTACACAATTTAGTATCTTTCAAACCCATTTTATATAAAATTTTATTTGTAACTAAGATATGTTGATTTATTCTGAATTGTAGCCATTGTAATTTAGAACTTTTTGTACATTGGAAAGGAATTTTGTATAGCATTTCCCATAGGGAATCTTGAATTTCAAAATGTTTACTCCATTTCACTTTTGAGAAAGGTACTACATGTTCTGTATTCAAAATATTATACATAGGTTTTGTTCCTTTTTTAGCTAAACAGAATAATTTTAAATAAAAAGGTAGAATGGGCTTTGGGTTTGATCTTTCTTTGTTTACTTTTTCTACAGCCATAGCTACTTTTATAACTTTCTGTAGACTTGCATAGGTTAAAAAATTGGTTTCTATATTAAATTTTGCTTGAAGTTCTTCTAATTTTAGAAAAGTTCCCTGTTCATCTAACAAATCTGAAATAAATATTACACCATTGATAAACCATTTAGAGTAAAAAATGGGCTTATTGTCAATTTTGAGTTTTTTATTGTGCCATAATGGTTGAGAGATGAAATCTTCCCAGGAATCTATTTTCATTTTGTCTTCTATGTTCTTGAAGGCAATTAATGTATCTTTCCAAAAATTATTAGTTATACTTTGTAAAATTAGTTCAATATAATTTGAGCCAGTATTAAATAATTTTTCAATATTAAAGGCTTTTTGAATAAGTGATCTCCATTTTGAATCCTGGCCATTGAATAGTCTTTTAATCCAAGATGATTTTAAGCCCTTAATGTAGTTATTTATATCGATCATATTCAATCCACCACTCTTATACTCTTGAGTAATTTGTTTTCTTTTTATCTTGTCCACTTTAGATCTCCATAGAAAATTAAACATAACGTTATTTAGATTTTTAACAAAACATTCAGAAGGTGAAGGTAAAGCAATAAAGGGATGGTTTAACTGTGCTATTAGTAGTGATTTAATAAGTGAAATCCTACCCAAGGGAGTTGTACGTCTTTTACTCCATTGTAGTATTATATTCTTAATTTTAACCAATTTTTTGTCATAATTAAGTTTTGGAATTCTAGTTAAGTCCACGTCAAAATAAATACCTAATACTTTAAATTGTGTTGTCCACTGGAAATTCATTTCATTAAGTAATCTTTCATTTGAATACTTTTTGCTTCCTATCCATACTATTTGTGTCTTAGAGAGATTAATTTTAAGTCCTGATAATTTATAAAATTTATTTATTTCTTCAATACAGTTTCTTAGGGATTGTTCTGTTCCATCTAGTATAACTAGCGTATCATCCGCATATTGAGACATTAAATATTCCTCCTCATCAATTTTAATACCTTTAATTTTTTGTTATTTTTTATTTTTAAAGCTAAAATTTCTGCACATAGTAAAAATAAATATGGTGAAATTGGATCACCCTGACGACAGCCACGGCCTAGTTTAAAAAAATTGGATAAATGACCTGCTTGATTGATAGCTGATACAATATTACATTGAAATACTGAAATACTGAAATCCATCTTCTTAGAGAAGGCCCAAAATTAAAGAATGTAAGAGCTTTATCAATAAAATTCCATGAAACTGTGTCAAAAGCTTTTTCAAAATCAATCATTAACAACAATCCAGGGATATTTCTTTCTTCTGTATAATGCATTAAATCATAAATTAATCTAGTATTTTCACCTATGTATCTTCCGGGTACAAAACCTGTCTGGTCTGAACTTATGATTGTGTTCAAGATATTTTTCATTCGACTTGCTATACTAGATCTGGGTGTTAATTGTTGTAAAAACACTGGCCTGGCCGTTTGTTTTAAAAAATGATCACCTGTGACCTGTTATCAATGGCTTGCGGCAAGGTTAATTATAGGCTGATGGGTACGCACGAGACTCGCGCTTCTCTAACATGTATTTGATACGTATTAATTAAGGAAAATGCTTTTTATTTATGTCCATAATTTTTTTTGTAGTCGGCAAATATATTTCTTTTACTGTTAGAATACAGTCGTAACATGGTTTTATGTATTGCTATTTATAGACATGACATCGGGGAATGCTCTTTTGTCATAAAACGGCAACTGGGGGATTTCCAAAGGGCTTCTCTATAGCTGCCAAAACAATGTTCCAGAATAGTTGTATTACAATTGTGCCAGTAACCCATGTTGCATAAGAATTTTTACGTAGCAGTTCCTTGATAGCAGATGTCATATGTCTATTGTCAATATCACGCAACATGATAATTACTACCGCCTCTGTCCCTTGATTGCGGATCCGCTCCTGTGCTCTTGCTAACTCGAACTGACACCACTCGTCCTGCGCAAACTCGTTGGACATCACCAAGATAATTTTCTTGCTTTCCTGCATTTTCTCAATGATCTGGTCGGCGATGTTGCCTCCCAGATCAAAATCTCGCGAAGGTATACAAAGACTATAAAAAAGTTCTTCCTCCAGCTTAGGCAACAATGTCTGGAGCACCCAACTCTCATCAGACTCACAACATACGATGTAGCAGTCGAATAGATAATCAGACGAGTTAACCATTCTTACGTATCCTTTCCTACGTAACCGAATCAGGTATATGATATTCCTGATAGTAGGAAGATGCCAATATATTAGGATGATAACCACAATACATAAGAAAAGGACCGAGCCAAGAAAACTGCCGATCCATACCCAGGGGTTTTTCTCCCGGCAATCTTCGGCGGTATAATTGAAAGAGATCAATAACTTCTTGTTCCAGGCAGGGGGTGATCTACAGAAATATCGATGGGGATATAGTGCTACTGTTAGATTTTTGGTAGATTTTAACCAGTCCCGGAACCAAAGAAGTTGACAGGTACATGAAAATGGGTTGTTGGACAAGTCGATCTCCTGTAGTCTTATTTTTCTTGTGAAGTCCAAAGAGGAGCGATTGACCACGGCGATGTTGTTTCCAGAAATGTAAAGTTTTTGTAGATATGTCAATTTGTTGAATATGGTCGGATCCCATCCATACAAATTGTTGCCTTTCATAATAATTACACTAATTCTGGCCATCCTGTCGAACGTTCCACGTGCAAGATAATTCAGCCCACAACCCTGGAGGTTTAATTTTTCAAGTCTAACTAGGTGCCACAAAAGTGTTTTTAAAATGGATCCTGTTGAAATCGAATTGCTAGTAAGGTCTAGGTCTCTGATGTTTGGTGCAAATTTAAACAATTCATTGTTATATCTTCCTTTGTCGTCAAACTTAAATTTTGCATAACCGAATTGCAATTTCTGCAAGGAGGTCGAGTTTAAGGCAAGATATTCAAGTCTCCTAAGCCTAATGACACTTTCTAGTATGAGAGTTTCCAACACGGGCAAGGCAGCAAAAGTATTGTTTGGGATAACTGTTATGTCTGCAAACAAAAGAGATAATTTCCAAAGGAATGGCAAACATTTAAAATCTTCCATGGTGACTGATCTCAACGAAGTGTGACCCAAGTAAAGAGATCGTAAACGAGGTAAAAAACTGCTACCTTTGTCATCGCAGAAATTAGGAACCTTCTGTAGGTATGTATTTTCCAAGCTTAGCTTAAACATATAGGCCATGTTGTGAAAGTCAAAATCACTTTGAGATATAGGGTTATTATTTAGGATTAAGTATTTAACACGAGGAATTAGTCGGAGAACCTCGGTGCCGTTGAATGAATGTAAGTTATTATATGATAAATCTATATATGAAATATGAGAATCTTGAAGTCCATCAAACATATTAGAGGGAATGGTATCCCATTTGTTATGCTGCAGAACCAATCTTTCGAAGGAGCGACTCACATGATGTAGCGCTTTTGCAACAACTTCGCTTTTTAGCAAGCTCTCACGAGAAATGTCAAGTTTCACAAGACTGTTTAAGTCTTTGAACGTATTAGCATCTAATTTAAATATCCCATTATCATTTAGGTAAAGCTGCTCCAACTTGATTTTGGTCAAATTGACGACCATGTTCCGGTTGAGATGTGGTAGGTAATTGTCCCTGTAAGTTAGCTGTTTGATATAAGGAGGGAGAGCAGGGAAGTAGTTCAGTTTCCTTTGTTTGGATGAACATGTTGCTCTTTTACGTACCTCTGAACACTTGCAATACCCGTCCCCACAGCGGGCAATAACAATGACAAGTTTCACCAGAAAAACGCACCACAACCCAACTCTCCTAAGAGTCATCTTCCGCAATCTTCTGGAGTAAGTTCTCTCAAGAGATTTCGATTTTAATTCTCTAAAAAAAAGAGAGATGTGTTTTACATACGTATTGTAAACCAACAAAACCAGTTCAGTACTACTCGATTTTGCTGGGACACATGCCTGTTTGGTTTTTAGCACACTTAATATAAGGAAACATAAAAACAAAAGTGCAACCAAAATAAATCAAGTATGTACATGTTCATTTATTTGTCAAGTGACCCTTTTAATGAACGGAAGTATAAATGTGAATCAGGATATGAACTGCTAAAATCAGGGAAAATTAAAGCCGATTAATTAGGTACTTCCTTCACATTAATGAGGATGATGTCTTGTCATAGGTTCTCAAATTTACACAAATTCACACAGCGTCCATCCTCACAACATCAACGTCCTGAGTTCACTCATGGTCGTGGGACCACTGACAAAATTCATTTGTTTTTCCCCCTGTTTTGAAGGTTTGGGGTGGGTGGGTGGGGGTTTGGGGTGTTGATATTCATCTTCTCTCATTGAGAAGTACCTAGCAAATCAAGCATGTTGGAGATTTCAAGGAAGCAGTTGACAAATCAATATGTTGTTACTAAAAGGCTAAATGGGATTGGTCGAGAGATAAATAAGAAAATCCGGATTTATATATATACTTTCCTGAAAGATGTTTTTGCAATCAGCCCTTAAAAATGAATTAAAGATCCAGGCAATATTTATCATCAGGATGGAACAGGTGCAAAAAAATATCTTAAAAAAAAGTTATGGTCCCATACCTTACAGAATAAAAAAAACCTATATATCCCATCTCATTTTTGTGAAAAAGTCATTAATATTTTTACGTATATAACGTAATCTTGGTTAGCATCAGCCATCTATAGTGGGTGGATGACTACCACTTGTAGTCACAGATTCCATTCAATTGAAGAAATATTGTTTTTTTTTCAGGACTAAATGTTTGGGAAATTGGATTACATGCAACTTGAAAAAGTTGGGTTAAATGAAGAATATGTGAGCCATATTTCATTTTAAATATACAGGAAGATGAGGGATACCTCTGATCACTTTTTCAAAAACCATGAAAAATTTATTTTTTTTCTTTTTATATGTATTTGAATTCGGAATCGATCAAGAAATCTTAATTCTACTGATTTAGAAAAAAATAGAGTTCCTGATATTGTAAGAAGACTTGAATTTTCATTGAAAGCATCCATCAGTTAATCAATATTGGGGTCTTCTCTTTACTGGCCATATAAACTTTTTTTCAGTGAAATATGGCATAGGTATTGTTTTTCTTATAATAGCCTATACTTTCTAAATCTAAAACGATATCTTAATTTCCAGACAAGTTTAAAATGTTAAAAAAGACAGAAAACAGCTAGTTTAGCAGCAGTCTAAGTCAGGTCTAAATTGTGAAATAGGAGGAACCTTAATTGTAATACAAGGGTTTATTTCTGAATCAGGGTTATAAATAACTATTTTTATATGAGATTATAAATAGCTATTCATATATAGCTATGAAATTGTCTCTCGCTTATAAAACACAGTAATACAATTATTCAGAAAATAATATACAATTCAATAGGTATTTTCAAACATATTGTATGACTTGAGTGTTTGAAGTGATAATTTTTGCTTTATACAGTTATATTGAGGAGAATATATACTTCCAGTTCCCATCTATATTACTTTACTTAAAAAGGAATCCAGGTTTCTACAATTCAGAAACTAAATACCATGTCATAAATACAAACTAAGCTGATCTCAACAAGTTTACAGTCAGCCCTCTTAAGTATTCGAAAGAAGATTGAAGTACTGCTAACGCGAATTAGTTAATACTGTATCATTTACAATTTACCACAAATTTAATGATTGAATGTAAACATATTGGAAATAAAATTCTATTCAATAAATTCAACTTACCTGAAAGATACTGCGCCCAAAATGCATTGTGTCTATGAAATTAAAACTTCCTTTATCGTGTTCTAATCTGATGTGCTTCACTAACTTCAGTTTATGGATGCATCTGACATTTAAACAATTAAAGCTGTAATTTAAAAAAATACTATTGTGTTTAGCTACATTGTTATATTTTGACAAAATTGTTCATTTGTTTTATTTATTTCTGTTATATATAAATATACTGAATTGAAAAAAAAACTCCAATATGTGCATTCTAGGGATCAGATGTAGTGTCGGGTACCTTTGCCCTATTACATGTTTGCTTTAAAATCTTGTTCATGCACCACGGGTCCGTTCACTATCGTATCCTAGTCAATAGCAAATATTGACAAACTGTTAAAGTATTTGACTTTTCCTCAGCATCTTTTGAACTACGAGATGCTCTAATTAGACGCAGTACGTGCTTGTCATGCACTGAACACGATGAAGTATCTTTGGGATTTCTCATCTGAAAATAGCACGTATTCCAGCGTTGTAAATACTTTAGCCTGTATTTTTTATTTTCCACACTTTAATCTGTAAATTTTACACTTTAATCTGTAAAATTTACACTTTAATCTTTAAATTCTACAAATTAAAGTGTAAATTTTACACTTTAATCTGTAAATCGTACACTTTAATCTGTAAATCGTACACTTTAATCTGTAAAAATTACACTTTTATCTGTTTAATTCATATAATCAACTTGGCAAGTTCATACATCTTAAGTAACACGCTTTAAAGCCAATATACCATGAATCCTGCATGATGAAATTTAATTTTAATTTTTTATTGAACAATAAATGTGGAAAATAATTACTTATCAGATATTATACGTATGGATATAATACAAATAGTAAGCAATCTAGTGTGCATGACTGATATGAGACTTTCATAGAATATTTGAGAGAATTATGAATTCAATGGATGTGAAGAGCAACTCAAACACACATATCTTCTCAATGAATATGATATTGATATCATTATACGCAAATTCATTTGATGCGCTCAGCAGTTCAATTATTGATAGCATTAATTAAATTATATTCTACATGTATTACGGGCAACAATTGAATTACTTACTGAATTGAGAATTTTAAAATAATCAATTAATATATTAATTATCAAAGTATATACATGTATAAATAATTTAAGTATATATGAGTTTATATTAATTTTGGAACACCAAAGAAATCAATATCCTTTGATTCAATGATGTTTCTTTATTGTTATGTTCTAAAATGACCGTAATTTTAACTGTTATATTTTACATCATGATCATAGACTCATAAATCTATATTATTATAACAGTAACTTGATCCGAAGAGCCGTATCACGTCAAGTTGACAGGCGCGGATCATCAGATCAAACGAGACGCGAAGCGTCGAGTTTGATCTGGTGATCCGCGCCTGTCAACGAGACGTGATACGGCTCTTCGGATCAAGTTACTGTTATAATGATAAATTTATTATATACCCCTTAACAACGAGCAAAATATGATAAAAGAAAAAAACTTTTTGGATCAATTACATAAATTTTATCCATTAAGGTATGTCACTCGTGAAATTTGTAATATCAAGGATTTTTTGAGAAGTATATTTTGGATAAGTACTCGTAAAGTATGACTCAAAATCGCAGAGAAAATGGGGGGTCAGTGTGCATCTAACTGAGCTACAGTACAATTAAGTTGACCTTTTTGCACTTAAATTGTAACTCTTTGGAAAATCTAAATAGGCAATAGAATATTTTCTTGTATCAAACTTTTTACGACTAAAGTACTGATCGGTCAAAAGTATCGAGTAGTTTAAAATAATGAAAGAAAAAGTTAGGGTCAGTGATGTAAATTTTGAAATATTGGTCAAAATATGCGATTTTCCGGCAAAAAAACTGCGTAAATTTATCTTGATTTCTTTAATATATCTTCATTTCTTGGCAAAGTTTGTTGAGCGAAGGTGTAAATTTTGTTATGAAAATATAAATTGAGACCTATATTTAATATTCCAGGCATATCATAACGGAAAATATTCTCTGAGTAAAAGTATGTGAGGCTAATGTTCCAAGATATTAAATTCAATAAATGTGTAGATCTGCAGAATTTTCTGCTAAATATCCTTCCACCGCAAGAAATAGTCCCTTATAAATCTTGCTTCTTTATGAATTTTTGAGCAGTTTTTTAATTGAATGTTGAACATTTTACATTGTTTAATCTAAATATGTTATAAAGATTGAATTATAATGAATAGTTTTTAAGTAAGAGGTTCTGACTGAACTTTTCTAAAAGGCTGACGAGTGACATACCTTAAACAAACCATTTTGTCAAGGAACTTTTTGATGCGCGAGAATAAAAACGTCATATATCTGTGTACTACGTCATCAGTTTCAGAGAGGGGTGATATGGATTCAGAAAACCGCAGTGTGGTGATCCGGAACGTCGGATCACATCGTCACGTGATTGCGTATATTCAACAGTAAAACTGAGTGACAAACAGTTGGGTATATAATAAACTTGTATATCAATCTGAACTGCAAATGAGAAGACAAAAATATTTGAGAGATATATTTTTTACTGTTTGTCGTTCTTTACTATAGTAGTAAAGAAATATACTGGATTGAAAGCAGATTCCCAATATTTTGCTGGGGAAAATTACGAGGCCCATGAGGAAATCGCCCATTTTACTTATCATATATACATGTATAAACTTTTATGCAAACACTTGTGAACATCTCAGTTTAATACTATTTTTCAAATGTCATAGGTATAACACAATGAAACGACCATTCGCCATTACAGATTACAGTACAGGTTTTTCAGATTAAAGTGTAAAATTTACAGATTAATGTGTAAATTTTACACTTTAATCTGTAAAATTTACAGATTAAAGTGTAAAATTTACAGATTAATCTGTAAATTTTACACATTAAAGTGTAAATTTTACAGATTAAAATGTAGAAATTAAGAAATAAAAAGTGTCAAACTGGCACTAATACGCTTCCGTATGTTATACATGTTATATAGAAAATATTCAATGTTTTGTAGTTGGATATGGAATTTATTTCACGAGTGGGGCATAATTTTTTTTTTATATATTTTCACGAATGCGAAGCATGAGTGAAAATGTAAAAAAAATCCTGTCTTACGAGTGAAATAAATTCCAAATCCAATTGCAAAACATTGAATTTTCTGTTTATTACATTTTCTTTGATTTTCCCTTTGCCTCGGTCTTTTCTTAACACAGTGTAATATTCTGTGACGTTATATCGTTGAACATTGAGACGTCATAGCTTAGCAACTGTAAGATTGAAAACATTGTAACATGGATTTAAGCACCATATTTGGGAAGAAATTGGCAGTTTTAGTCTCTATCAAAATGGTTTAGGTACTAACTCTATCTAATTACAGGCCAGAAATTATATTTTACTTACTCTGATATCATTTCACACTGTTATAGAATATCACTTTGGTATCCTTTCACACTGTGAGAAAATATCACTTTTATTCAATAAATAAATCACAGTATTTCACTGTTGAAAATGTAAATAAGGCCCTTTATTATATATTTGTTCAATAATACAGGATTTTTGCATCCCTGATATGAACACAGGCACGCGCCCTGTATTACACACCCTGTATCAGCACCCTTTATTTTACCCTTTATCACACCCTTTATTACACCTTTCCGGAACATCTCTGTATTTTTCATTCGGAGTACCTCGGATCTTTTTCTATTAATTGTTTATAATGTTTATTTAAATTGTAAATTTTCATCAGATATTTTATGCTATTCAAAATAATTATTTGTTTAATTCATAATTATTTCATTTCTTATCGCTGTATGCATTGCCTTTGGAAAAAATTTATGAGAAAGGAAATTAAACGAAAAAAAAGAACATATTCAATTATTAAGAATTAATTAATTTACAGGTTTATTTATGATTTTTTGACACTATTTTCAAATATATAATAAAAACAACAATACATGACAAAATCTGTATCACACCCCATATCAACCCTCGACCAATATCAGCCCTCTGGCCTTCGGCCCTCGGGCTGATATTGGAGTCTCGGGTTGATATGGGGTGTGATACAGATTTTGCCATGTATTATTCTCTATTTAGTAGATACCTCCTTTAGGCGATTTTTCAAGGCCACGGGTAGTATTTGGCATCAAAAGGAATCCAATATTTACCTGTATTCTAGGACTCGTAACATAAAGACTTCTAAGTTTTTGACTTAAATAGGGTCATAACTATGACTTAGGTGCAATATAAAACCTGCCTAAGTACTTATATCGTAACATAAAACAATCTAAGCGAGGTCTTAGATAAGTCATGAACATATTTTAATAATATTTCTTATGAATCACCCGTATTTTTTAAGTAATGTTCATATTTGATAAAAAAAAATATGCAAAATCCTTTTTTTAATTCTACGTCTTCAAATAAATTGCTATACTTTTCCCCATTCAATTCTGTTGTCATTGGTTGTAAAACAATAAAAAGTATTTTGCTCTTGCAGTGACTGAATCTTTTTGTTGTAAACAACCTTAACAATTTAAAAACAAGAGCCCATGGGCCACAACGCTCACCCGAGTTACTATGGCCCTTCTTGTTTTTTAACAGCATATCCTCCTATGTTAACCTTTGATTGCCCATTGTGGCCTACTCTAATCTCAGGACTAATGATTTCAACAAACTTGAATCTACACTTCTGACAGGCCCGTAGGAAGCAATTTCACTTTGAGGGGGCACAACCATACATTTTCAGTTGGGGGGGGGGGCTTTTAAGTATCACAATTCCTTGACAAGCCAAAAAAGGTCATCATTATTGAGGGGGCACAAGCATATAGTAGCTGTTTTCTATGGTATTATATATATATCGGCAAAATTATTGGGGGGGGGGGGCACGGCCCACCCCATCCCCCCCCCCCCCCGGTTCCTACGACCATGTCTGAGGATGCTTCCATATAAACACGACTAATCATGGCTCTTTGTTGTTCTTGAGAAGATTTTTAAAGATTTATGTAAAACTTTGATTGCCCATTGTGGCCTCACCCTACCCCCGAGGGTCATGAGTTGAACAAACTTAAATCTACACTACCTGAAGATGCTTCCATATAAATACGACTAATCATGGCTTAGCTGTTCTAGAGAAGAAGATTTTTCAAGATTTTTCCTATGTATTCCTATGTAAAACTTTGATCGCACCACCCTACCACTGGGATCTTGATTTGAACAAATTAAATCTACACTATGTCAGAAAGTTTTCAAATAAGTTTCATCTTCTCTTGTCCAGTGGTTCTTGAAAAGATTTTAAATGCCCTCACCCAATTTTTACTATTTCTTAATTGCATGCTCTGAGTACAATCAATTTTTAAATCGCTACTCACACATAAGTTGATGTTGCAGGCATTTCAACATTTCAACAACAACAAAGTCAACATTCTGTAAATTCTATGGTCATTAAAATGACCTCATTAGCTAATATAACCTATCACTAGGTCGTATTTTGGCTGACATGTTTCATACCAATTGTTAGGCCTTTGTTTTTGCACTAAATTTGTTCACGGAATGTTCCGTCTACTTGATCAATACATAGGACTCAGGGCGGTGTGACCGGTCAACAGGGGATGCTTACACCTCCTAGACACCTGATCCCACCTCTGGAATTTCCGGGGGTCCGTGTTTATGCCTTGTATTGATCATATTTGTGTTATTTATAGTTTTAGATCGATCACTGCTCTTAATCTTCACCATATGCAGGTTATAATGGAACATTAAAACATGAATATGGAAGCTTAGCGATGGAAAATCTTAAGTCATCTCTTTTATCATATACAGTTTAATCTAATTAGTTGTCAGGAAGCCCTTGTCGTCTGTATTCAGTAAAACATCCAAATCTGAAACTGATGTTGCAGAATCTGCATGGTGTCTTTTATTTCTAGTTCACTGGGAAAAAATACAGGTTCCAGGTAGATGTGCATTAGAAGAAAGAATATCTAAATCGCAAAAGCTTTTTTGCTGGTATACCTGGATACCCTGTCATCATAAATCATTCCTGTCAATAGGGGTTTCGTATTTTTATCGAATGAGGAACCTAGAAGTCAGTATTGTGGGTAGAAATTTTAAGACCTTCTCTTTCTATCTGTTGCTTTATTTACATATAATATAATAATATAATATAATATAATATAATATAATATAATATAATATAATATAATATAATATAATATAATATCGAAATAAAATAACTTCAATTAACATTATTACGATATATTAACAATATATCTGATAAGTCTTTATAATCTAAGAAATATTTCACATATTTGCAATTTTTTACAAAGGAAATACTAGTACATGTACTATTTTCACAATTTTATTCCTATAGTGGGATTTTCTCTTGGTAACTCGAGAAAAATACGTAGTACTTTATTGACGCAAACGATTTCTTTTTAAACTTAATTTTTTGATTTTAAATTAAAAAAAATCTTTCACTTCTTTCAAGAAAAAAAAAATACAGTATCTAATGCAATCAGTTATCATGTCATTTTGAACAATTTCACAGATCTATAGATTTTCATTTTTATGATCATGAATTATCAGATCTTTTCCTGTAAAGGTAAGAAATCAAAACTAAATTTTATAATGTTAAATTGATTCTGGTACTAGTAACTTGCTTCACTGAATTTTAAAAATAAAATAGTTGTAGAAGGAATTCTTAATACGGAGACATATTGACAATAATAAAGTTACTGCGTCATCAAGATAACACATTCGCTGACCAATGGACCAAGTTAATTATGTAACCAGGTAACAAAAAAGAAAAGCCATTGACATTAAATCGCCAAGCTGGAGATAGCTGGTCGAATTAAACCCCCGTGTTTATTTACAGATACCAGTTGTATACATGTTCTTTCCTCTCTAAACAAAAGTAAGGACCAGTACTTGAATAGACGTAATCCTGTTTTATCTGTCTCCCCAAGAAGGGAATAAACCCTGTTTACTTTTGAAGCAGTCATTACTTAACCCAGGGTGTTCAATTGCCTTATATGCAAAACAAATATCTGTGCCGCAAATTAACCTTCCCAATATGCTGAAAAAATATGTGTGCTTTTTAAGCTTTTATATATTGCATGTGGCATGTAATCACCTATTTGAAGGTATGTAAATATTTCTCAAATCTTAAAAAAAAAATGAATTAATTCATACTCTTCACAGTATTGAATATTCATACATAAACAAATGTTTTTCAAGAATCGTTTATTTTTTTCTTTTTGTCTAATAACTCTGTTTTTGTTTTGTTTTAACTTATCATCCATTACTCAAAATGCTTGAGGATGTTCAAGTTTGAGTTTTTTTTTTGTATCTTATCGCTCAGTTATAATTAACTGCTAATTGGTTATAAGTTCATATGCTACTGTCATTTAATACTCGTACGGAAGAAAGAATTTTACCATATATGAGAAAATTGCAAATACATACGACGTTTCAACTAATGACCACTGTGTATCTGCACAAAAAATTAACAATTATTCAAAAGTGAACTAAGTATCTCTGTTTACAAATTTAAAAAAAAAGTTTTATTTTACATGTTTTGTAAACGAGGGTTATAAAAGCTAAAATTACCGTCACGTGAGCACAAAATAAAAGAACTATTTTGGTCTTATGCGATCTTATGACATATTTCTGTCAAATGTTCCGATATTACTTTTTATTTTGTGTTGCTTTCTGTGGAATCTGTTCAATTATTTTTTATAGAATTGATGAGATTAACCCTGCTCATTATCTTTACCTTTTCACCTTTTATATAAACTGTAATGGATTAAAATATTCAACGTGAATAATACATGTACAAATATTTGTTAACATTAAAATGCAAACTTAACTTCAGAGAAATTCGGCGTAAATTTTCATCCATTGAAGTTTACAAACCTGTTCTGGGTGAATTTGATAAAACTTAACGTGATATGACCCTGAAGGATAAAAAAATCCGCTTAGCATTTAAGTGTATTTACCTTATTAGCAAAAGTTGTAAAAATTCTGAAAATTAAAGAATTCGAAACCTGCATGAAATCTTACGGGAACAAAGGAAATTGAGTATTGAGAATAATTCTCTGAGTATTGAGATTTGAGAACATTTCTCTGGTACTGAGAATTGAGTATTGAGAACAATCTCTGAGTATTGAGAACAATCTCTGAGTATTGAGAATTAAGAACATTTCTCAGAGTATTGAGAATTGATAATTGAGTATTGAGAACAATTCTCTGAGTATTGAGAATTGAGTATTGAGAACAATTTTCTGAGTATTGAATATTGAGAACAATCTCTGAGTTTTAAGAATTGAGAATTGAGTACAAATCTCTGAGTATTGAGTATTGAGATCAATTATCTAAATATTGAGAATTGAGAACAATTCTCTGAGTATTGAGTATTGAGAACAATTTTCTGAGTATTGAGAATTAAGAATAATCTCTGAGTATTAAGAATTGAGTATTGAGTACAATTCTCTGAGTATTGAGAACAATTCTCTAAATATTGAGAATTGTGAATAATTCTCTGAGTATTGAGAACAATTCTCTGAGGATTGAAAATGGAGAATAAAATCCGAGTATTAAGAATTGAGTATTGAGAACAATTTTCTGAGTATTGAGAACAATTTTCTAAGTATTAAGAATTAAGAACAATCTCTGAGTATTGAGAATTGAGTATTGAGAACATTTCTCTGAGCATTGAGAACAATTCTCTAAATATTGAGAATTGAGAACAATTCTCTGAGTATTGAGCATTGAGAACAATTCTCTGAGTATTGAAAATTGAGAACAACATCCGAGTGTTAAGAATTGAGAACAATTTTCTGAGTATTGAGTATTGAGAACAATTTTCTAAGTATTAAGAATTAAGAACAATCTCTGAGTATTGAGAACAATCTCTGAGTATTAAGAATTGAGTATTGAGTACAATTTCCTGATTATTGAGTATTGAGAACAATTCTCTAAATATTGAGAATTGAGAACAATTCTCCGAGTATTGAGAACAATTCTCTGAGTATTGAGAACAATCTCTGAGTATTGAGAATTGAGCATTGAGAATAATCTCTGAACCACTTTTAATCTTTTTTAGCAACCATGGTCATCGATTTTGATGAAACTTTGCTTTTATGTTTACTTAGACACCAGAAAAATTAATCAATTAAAATTTGGTTCCTAGCATCTTGGGCGCTATGGTACGTAACGGATGGAAAAAAATTATATTTTGATTTATATATTAATTCAAAAAAAAAAAATTAAAAAATTAAAAAAAAAAAAAAAAAAAAAAAAAAAAAAAAAAAAAAAAAAAAAAAATAGTAAAAAAAACACTCGTAGACAAAGCTTATATCTTAATTTGTAAATATTCAATTAATTATTACCAAATTTTGCATGGCTTTTAGATATTAAATGTTCCATAAAATTAAGAATTTTGAAATAAAAATCATTCATGATAGTAATAAAATTGTGAAGATTTATAAGAGGGCAGATATGCTATTTCTGCCGAAGCTCATATAAAGGGATAGTCATCCCGTTTGTCAATAGTTTGTCAATAGTTTAATTGTTAGTTGGCAATTAACTTTTATAATTAGTAAAATATAAAACTATGAAAAGGAAAGATTAAGATAACACTTTTATCCAATAGGCACTATGATGTACCTATTGTGCGATTTTTATTGTGTGCTGAAAACTATATTGGTGAAATATTCTATCTGAAGATAACGTCCAGTAATCAAGCTCAAATGTCCATCAGAACATTACAAAGGAAAAAAAGCAAACACGAACCTGTAAAAATTATCAGAGGTGGGATCAGGTGTCATGGAGGAGTAAGCTTCCCCTGTCGACCGGTCACACCCGCTGTTGCTCATTGAAATGACTGGGCAAACTTAAAATCCATAGACAATTCAGTGTGAAAATAATGGCCTAACAATTTGTATGAAAAACGCCAGTTCACGATAGATTGTATATGCTAACAAGGTGATTGTATCGACCAAAAGATTTGCGAATTGTTGACAAAACGAGACTGTTGATATCCTTGTATTATCAACTTATTTGTCAAAAGCTTGTCTCGTTTTAGAAATTATTCGTAAATAGAACATGCTTTCGCGTATCGAATCAACTGGGAGACATAAATTCCATATGCAGGTGATAATGGTATATTGCTACATAAGGGACGTGGACGATAGAAGAGTTGAAGTCATCATATTTATCTTTTTTTTGTTAGTTTGCCATTAGTGTCTTTCTTTAGTAAAATATCCAAATGTCGCCCGCGTGGCGCAGTGGTTAGAGCGTCTGCTCTCGAGTCGCGAAGTAAGGAGTTGATCCTTACGTCGCGGGTTCGAATCCCACTGTGGGACGTGGAGACCGGTCCTTCGGATGAGACCGTATAAACCGAGGTCCCGTGTCGCAGTCGGTGCTGGCACGAAAAAGATCCCTCACTGCTCAATGGCCGTAAGTGCCGAGTATAGGACAAAATTTGCAGCTCTCCACCGGCAAGTGGTGGCGTCTCCATATGAGTGAAAAATTCTCGAGAGGGACGTTAAACAACATACAAACAAACAAACATAAAATATCCAAATAGGTATAATAGATTTTAACACATGCAATGCTCTTGTATTACATTTTAATTGCGTATTCTTCCAGTGTTCGTCAGAAGAAACACTAGAGAATTAAACGTTGAGAACCAAACCTTGCCATCGATAATCTCTTTTAAACTTTGCATCACTCTGTTGGGATGAGGGTCATTTTTCTACGGAGGCCAATTTTCTATAGCCTACACATGTAGAAAATTGACCACCAGAGTTTTTTTTTCTACAAAAATTGCATTTTTCTACGGTTGGGATGTCATTTTTCAACGTCGAAAAATGACCCTCCCCTGATCATTTTTCTACCGGGGGGGGGGGGGGTGTCATTCTTCGTCTTTACATCGGCATTGGACATGCGTGTTTTCCGTTTTTGAAAGCCACCTTGCAAGGACAGAAATTTGACTCAGAGGAAGAAATAAGAAGGGCAGTTGTGAATGTAAATGCATCCCTTAGTAAAGAGTGGTTTATGAGAGTGTAGACGCCACGAGAAGTATATTGCTCACAAGGGCGAATATTTCAAAATAGAGTGTTCGTGACAGTTATTAGTAACGTAAATTACGTTTCCCCTTCGTGCCTATTGCCTTGGTAACCATGATATATAACAAGAAATGTTTGCCTGGTATGAGTTCTATACTTTTACCATAGCGAGTCTTAGGAAATTCTCTGACTATGTTTGTCACGGCTTCTATAAAGAAGATAATCAGAGAATGACTCTTGAAATGTAATTCTATGTATAAAAAATGATGATCCTTATTGAAATACTTCATTTTCTAATAATGATGTATCAGCTAAAGGAGAAAAAAAAGAAAGGGTATAAGATGGACTCCAACCCGCCAATTAATGCCTTTGAGGACATTCGTATTCGAAAAGTTTTCAAAGGGTTCAATGGGCTTTTCCTGCATAGTACAGAGACCCTTTTAAAACATTTTGTATTTATTGTTGAGAAATCTCAAATGACTACATAAGACACTTCGCAGACGAATAGTAGAAACTTGCTGGATTACCATACTTACAAAAACAAAACGTAATTCATTTGCTTTCCCTTTTTCTATGGAAGTTCTGAATTTTGTAAGATGTATTCTTTACTTAACTAGAAAACCTAAGTAGAGTTTAGCAGAGAATGAAGGTTTACGAGTGCTGAAATCCAATACGACCCCAATCAAAGATCCCCTCAAAACTTCCTAGTATTTAAAAAAATTTCGCGTTTAGGATATTTACCTATCAATGATGAGTGCTTTCCCACTGGTTTTATGTAATTTTAATTCACATAAACCATTTGCTGTCAACCAAACTGAAAAATAAAAAAAAAATGAAGCGAAAGCGAAAATTAACCAAAATTGTGCAACAAAAAGCGATATTCTACATATAAAGTGGCTTCTAGATTAAAGGTGCTTGGACACAGATTTGAAGTTAATATTTTCTCAGATTTTGTGTATAATTTCATGACTTATTTGTTGCTATAGCATTTCATACTAAAATATAATAAAAATCTTATTTCATCTCGAAGTTATTAAAACTTCGAATTTCTGGACGCGTTGGATTGACACATCCTTGCGCTTTGAAATATTTTGATTTTATTCTTAATACTTAAGAAAAGTGGCAATTTTGTTGTGTATTAATGAAAAATAGTAAAACTATAACCCAGAAATTTCAGAGTAGAAATGTTCGAAAGCAAAGCCCACTCGCAGTATTATGCAAGTCCGTGCTCAGTGGACATTAACAATAACAGAGCTCGTGCCCTGTTTACAAAAACAGTTTACGGATGTGTTCAATTTGTTAAACTCTGTACACATCACATAGCACGGACTGACAATACTGGTGATTTGGTTTTGCTTTCGAACATTTCTACTCTGAATTTTCTGGATTATAGATGTAATATTTTTCATTAATACATAACAAAATCGCTTCTTTTCTTAAATATTAAGGATAAAGTAAAAATTTGTGTATGTGCAAAGATGTGTTAATCAAACGCGTCCCGGAATTCGTAGTTCCAATAATTTCCAGATAAAATAAGTTTTTAATTATATTTTCTTGTGAAATGCTATTGCAATATATAAGTCATGATATTATACAGAAAATTTGAGAAAATATTAAGTTCAAATCTGTGTCTAAGCACCTTTAAGGACTATTTATGAAAGGTATAAGAAAGAAATGCAGATAACATCTTTTGATCATTGGACCACATTCATATCTTATCCCCTCTTCTCCTTTCTGCCTGGCAAAGTTACTAGGGAGAAATGAAAAGCTATTAAGATAAAATCGAAGATATTTGTTATATTAGATTTTTTCGTGCCTTTAGTCTCAGAATATAATGAGATTTAACATCATTACGCTATACATACCTTCTTAAGGTAAAACCTCTACAAAAATACATATATCTGATCTTTCTTCTTTCATCAATGATAGTATGGTTATTTATATACGCATTCATTGATAGTAACAAATAAGTTCTCCGCGAGGCATGTGGTATCAACCCTTACCAAAATCAAACTTCTGGCCTTTGATTTTGGAGTTTATATTACGATTAAAATTTAAAGAAGTCATGGAATGTTTTATTTCCTATGTAGATTACAGGAAACATCCATGCATCAGAAAATGTGACAGCCACATTTCAATGACATGCGAGTACAACTTTACCGTGGAATACTATCACACATTATCCAAAGCATGTTTCAACTGTCCACACAACATCACAGATTGTGCACGTCCACACTGTGTGGCGGCGGACGGAACTAAAAGGGGTATAATCACGGTGAACAGAATGGTGCCTGGCCCCGGGATCCATGTAAGTCACAGTGATATCACTGTATTCAACGCATTTAGTGTCAGAATTACCTTGGTGAATAGTTTGCTTGTTCATTGCTTGTTCATTGTCAAAGAAATGCAGTATTTTATACTAAAATTAACAGGCCGAGTAAAGAATATGTATTCTCTTCATATTTCAGGATAAATTCGATAAAATCACGAAACCCATGAGATACAATGAGAAAGATGTAGATTACCGAACACTGATCGATCTAGATCTAAATCTAGATCATGCAGTCGATTGAATAAAAGAATATTCGATAACCAGCATGTAATTTTAAATATAGAAAGAAAAATTAGAGACATAAATTCTAAAATATTTTGTTTTCCTTACATGTTTAAAATTGTTGATGTCTTTTAAGGTGTGTCAAGGAGACACTATAGTAGTTAATGTACACAACAAATTGGAAGGTTCTGATGGACTGTCCATTCACTGGCATGGACTTCACCAAAGAAATACACCACATATGGATGGGGTCTCCATGGTTACTCAATGTGCAATCCCAGCACACTCTTCATTTCAGTACAAGTAAGAATAGAATGATTACCTTTATATTCATTTTTATTTTTTGAAGTTATTGAAGGTCTATCAGATTATACAAATGAAAATGCCATATTCATATTTGTTAATTTTTATGTCGGGAATATTTGCGATTTTAATATAATTATATGAGTTAAAATATGGGTGTTTCATATTTTGGCGTGTTTTCATTTTTTAATGCTCTGTATAATAACTGTAATAAACTTGATGGAAATGTTGGCGCTTTATGTTTTGGCGAATAATTTTTCTTCGCCAAAAACCAAATTACCCAATATAAAGTCCATAACAAATGAAAACTTTGCAACTGATTGAAGGTTCAAGCCTGACAACCCAGGAACCTACTTTTGGCACTCTCATTCTGGGCTTCAGAGAATGGATGGAGTTTTTGGAGCTCTTGTGATCCGTCAGTCGGATAACACCGAGCCTCATCTTGGACTTTATGATCATGATTTACCGGAACATACTTTAATAATAAACGACTGGTTGGTGGAATTAGCAATCAATCGATTTGCCAATCACCATCATGCAGGAGGAGACAACAAGCCCGCTTCCATGCTCATTAATGGTATATCTCGTTTGTAGTGAAATAAATATCTTTAGACTTAGAATTTTAATCTAGGAATCAATCGTTTGCATAGTAGCTCATTTACACGGTGGATATCGGTCATATGATATAGATTTTATATCAATGGTTGTGGTGTCACAATGGGTTTTTTTTCGGGAAAGTGATATAAAGTGGATTTTCAAATATAGAAATATTCCAAAACATGTGATAGCTATGTATAAAACGCGTGTTAAAGAATACCCCATGGTTTGTTTGATATAATTTTTATCGTTGTGTGAAAACTTTACACAACTCGTTAGATGAAAACATCATGTAACAGGCACAAAGCATACCAGATGCTATATCAATATCGTGGAATCGTTTTAATTAGTGGGTGTGATTGTTGATAACAAAAATTTTAATGGTTCGTGGGGACTTCATTTCTTAGGTGACTTGAAAAAGCATATGATTCAAACCAACTCACCAAAGTAAATATATCATTGCTCATTAATTCAGGTAAAGGAACATTCCAGGAATTTAGAAATCTACATAACACTACAATCTACACACCCCGGGAGACATTGGTAGTGGAGCAAGGTAGACGCTACAGAATCCGTCTGATTAGCAACGGGTTACTGAACTGTCCCATCCAGTTCTCTATAGACAATCATAGCCTCATCATCATAGCTACTGACGGTTTTCCCGTGCAACCTATCACGGTGGAATCACTTAACGTGTTTGCTGGTGAACGATATGATATTGTACTCCACACTACCCAGTCCGTTGACAAATACTGGATTCGTATTCGTGGTGAAGCGGACTGTGCTGTAAAAAAAGCACACCAAGAGGCCATTCTTCATTATCAAGGAGCTGCGGAAAATCAGCGAGATTTATCTACAGGATATGAAGCAGGACATCGGACAGGAAAAGTAATAAAAATGTATAATTTTCCCCTCAGTATATGTTGGGTTGTGCCAAGTGCTAGATCTATTAACAGTTAACTCTTTTAATTGTAAAATATAAAGATTTCTGAACAAACAATATCAAACTGGAACCGGGGTTCAAATTCCCATGTAATCTGATCGATCTTGCAACGAGAAAACAAAATGAAATCCTTCTAAGACCACTTAAAAGATGTTATGCTTCTACTTATCAAAATAAATTTTACATGCAATAGCATCAGCCTATATAGTTATTTTTTTTTTCTTATATTGATATGTTTTAGTTGTATACACTTAAATGCAATATATTTACTTCAAACATCGACAGATATTACATGTAGAATTCTTTACCGTAAACCTACAGAAATCTATAATACCAATTTTTACTTCCGAATGCTGACGCAGAACCTGACATGAGGGTAGGATGTTCCATACATTTAAAATAAATCATAAGTAAAATATGTGCCTGATTTTGATATTTAAATTGGAATTGACAAACTTAACATCCATTATAGAAACTAAATCCATGGAACAAAGCAGAAACTGGGGATCTAATTCCTGTAACGAAACTGGTATCACTTGATGAAAATGACGAGGCTCTATCGGAAACTCCGGATAAAACAGTGTACATGTCCATGGACTTCAACAAGATTGACAACTACCATTTCCACGATCCCATACTGTATCCCATTTCTGCAGTGGAGAGCTCCAAGCATATATACTTGCCCCAGATCAACTATATATCGACAACGCTACCCCCAGCACCACCCCTTACACAATTTAATGACATCCCGGAGGTGAATGGAGACTTTTTATTGTACATTTAACGTTTGTTAAAGTTTTTAAAAGCCTGGAATTTCATTTAGAAGTATCAAAAAGGTACACTTTTAATTGATAGATCACACTTTATACACAACATGACAAAAAGGAAAGTTTTACATTTATTCAGATGAACAAAGGCATATGTAATCAACACTATATACAAAGCAAATTTACAGTACAAATTAAAAAACAAATACGAAAAACGTTAAGTTTGGTAAGATTTTGTTTGAAAAATAATTGTTGCTTGAATTGTAAACAGGAATTGATGTGTGATTCTATGGATGACGACCGTAACTGCTCGTTCGAATTTTGTGAATGTGTCCACATTAAAAAGGTCAAACTCGGCGATGTGGTAGAGTTTGTCATAGTGGACGAAGGGAAAACCTTTAACGCCAATCACCCCATGCATCTTCATGGCTTCAGTTACAGAGTGATCGGTATGGGGAAGGTAAGATCAATCAGAAATGATTTTCGAGCCACTGATACAAATAACATTAAATGTTATTTGTATCAGTGGCTCGAAAATCATTTCTGATTGTTAAAAATATGAATAAAGGACTTTCTATTTTCTTTTGGGGTGGGGGTGGGGTGGGGTGCAGATGGATCCCCATAAATAATTACAATGCACATAAGACAGTCACTTCTTTGAGCTACCATGACATGACGTCATAATGGAAACATGGACGGGATATTAATGGAATAATTAATATATTATTTTGCATCGATGATCCTTCATTATGCAATCAGTTTATTTTTGCAAATGAGTCTATTGGGTTTATTTATCTAGACGTCTTTTGCAATGTGACTCAAGTTAACGTTAAATCTAATTAATATCCAATAGTTCTTATTCTCCTAACATTATACACAGATAAACCAATCTACTACCCTCCAAGAGGTAAAGGAGTTGGATGCTGCAGGAAAGATTTACAGAAATTTGAATATGTCGGTTAAAAAAGACACAGTAACTGTACCAGATGGTGGATACACCATTCTCCGCATACACGCTACGAATCCAGGTGATCTAATTTAGCTACACCTATCAGAGTCAGATAATCCAGGCCCCGGGATCATGAAACATCTTAAGCTTAAGTCAAAATTTGTTTATTGTGCTGAAATGTTTTTGAAGCCAAACAGTCCAAAATAAAAATGAATTTAACACTAGCTGCGTCATCAAGCTGTTGTTGTCTGTAAATTAAGAGTAGGTATGTCATTCGTCAGCTTTTAAGAAAAGTTCAGTCGGAACCTCTCACTTCAAAACTATTTATTAAAATTCAATTTTTAGAACATATTTGATTTATATACAATGGAAATTATAGAACATTTAATTTAAAAACTGGTCACAAAATCATAAAGAAACAAGATTTATAGGGTCCCATTTCTTATGGTGGAAGGATATTTAGAAGAAAATTCTTCAAATGTACACATTTGTTTATTTCAATATCTTGGAACTTCAGCCCTATGTATTTTTACTAAGAGCAATTTTCCGTTTTTATATGCTAGGAATATTTAAAAAGGCATCAATTAATATTTTTGAGCAAATTTGTCACATTCACGCAACATACTTTGCCAAGAAATGAAGATATATTGAAGAAGTCAAGATAAAGGATGACTGCACTTAACGCCTGTTTTTGGGTCTTTTTCGGTTGCTTGTGCTGCTTTTATGTCTAAACCTTATCTCACTTTTGTATGTTTATGAAAGAATACTGTCAATTTGGAAGCACATTTTAATCTTAAAATGATTTTAGACTGTGATACAATAAAATGATTCAATGTTTTTTGTCCTTACTGCTTTCCAAATATAGTGAATTTACACTTACCTGCCCTTGATTGAACATTAGATATGCATGAGAGGTGGAGCTAACATTGTAAGAATGGCTCTAAAATTAGACTACATAAACAGCTGATAAATAACAATGACATGTTTGAAAAAGCGAATGTGATCACTCTTTCCAATCTCCTCTCCATTCTGTATGGCATAAATACACTTCTGACAAAGGTTTCAAAACGAAATTAACAATATGAGCACGTCAATGTAATTAAAGCAGATTTTATATCAATGCCAGATGACTTAATGTGTTCGAACACAATGTCCTAGTTAGCACAAAACATGCTTCCTTACAAGTCACGTGTCGGAATTTAGTATTCACAAAGTTACCTGAAGTAAGAAATCACGTGGTGAATTATAATATTCAACATGTCACAATCCTTGGTTACAACACAGAGAGCGAATGTAAGAAGAAGCATTTTTTTCTCTTTTTAACCATGAGCGCATGTTTGTCTATTAATCTCCTTTTGATACATTATTATTTATGCAAATATACAACTACTGTTAAACGGCGAACAACAGACAAACATGCGCTGACTATGTATAAAGTCAGTAAAAAAGTGGGCGTCCTCATTATTGAACGGAGATTCAAGAAATTGTGATGACCCCTGCCTTTGAAAACAGATTCGAACTTCGTAAATACACACTTTTATTAAGCGTAATTACATAAAGTTGTAGATTGGATGTTGATCATTCTTGCAATGAAAAGAAAAATGCTTGTTTTGAAAGATTATTTTGTCGCAAATTCCGCATGTCCTTAAGTGCAGTCATCCTTTATATTATTTTTGCCTGAAAATCGCACATATCACTGGCCTGATCTTTTTCTTTCATTATTTTAAACTACACGATGTTTCCAACCGATCAGCACTTAAGCCACAAAAAAACTTGATACAAGAAAATATTTTATTGCCTATTTAGATTTTAAATATCCCAAATATGATACTTTTTAAGTGCAAAAAGGTCACGCAATAATTTATGCGCATTAATTGGCATGATTTGTCCAATTATAAATGTTATTCAAACTACTTTACGCAAAATAAGATTATATTTATTGCCACGATTACCCGATAACATGATAAAGGTTACATATGTAAAGTGTTAACCCAAGAGTTACAATTTAACTGCAAAGAGGTCAAGTTCATTTTACCGTTGCTCAAAAAGATGCACACTGGACCCCCCCCCCCCCCCCCACCACCACCACCAATTTTCTTTCCGATCTTCAGTCATTCTAGATGAGTACTTATCAAAAATATACTACTTAAAAAATCCTTGACATAACTAGTTTCACGAGTGACATACCTTAAGTCTTAGTTTGTTTCATGATCCTGGGGCCTGTCTAATCTTCAATACACTTACATGTAGCAATCCGGGTAAGGTAATGTCAGGTCATGAAGAAGGAATACACGCCTTAAATCAGGACTGCATAACTTAGGTTAATGAATAATTCGAAGGTGTTCCATCAACAGAGTATTAACATTCTGGTCCCTATGTAACGGGTATTACCAATTCAAATTCAGTTAAGATAATGTAAGTCACATATAGTACGCATGTATGCCAAAGATGTCGGTAAAATGTTTCAGGCGTCAAAAACAAAGACTGAGAACAGATTTAAGTCAAAATATTTCTAAAAATCATTTTAATATTCAAACGAGATAAAAAAAAAAATCCATAATTTTTTTGTATTTAAATATTATAAAAACTTCCAATATCCGAAAAAAGAATTATGTGAAATTAAAATTAAGATATTCAGAATAACAAAATAATAATAATAATAATAATAATAATAATAATAAAAAAAAAAATGAAAATAAAATTAAAAAGATAAAAACAAATCTATGCTTAGTTTAGGATATTGAAGCCAGGCCATATGTACTAATGTGGTGTAATTGATAATTACATAATAGATAAATCAGATAATACGCATACACACTACCAATCAAAATAAAATAAGGTTCATGTGTAGCACATGCGCAGTACCAATTCAGCCAGGATGATTTAGGTTCATCTATAACACGTATACACACATCTTTAACACGTATACACACAAACAGTCCAAGTATAAAAATTCAGGTTTACGTACAATTGAAATAGTTTTCCAATTTTAAGTGTAAAATTGACATGCATACTAGCACCTTCATTTACCTTTAGCTCAACGTGCGTTATCAATTTTTTTCTTCTTCTGAAAGCAGCTCTTGAATAGTTAGACATATGAATATTATAGATATCCTTTGCTTTCGTAGAACAAATAAATATTTCTCAAACGAAATATTTTTATTTCTTATTTTGCATTAGGTTTCTGGTTTTTCCATTGCCATATTGATTTCCACGCCGAAATAGGAATGGGTATTATTCTACAAGTCGGAGAAATTAACCAGATGCCAAAACCACCATATAATTTTCCAGAATGTGGAAACTGGATATATACGACTGACGTAGAGGAAGAGGCGGTATGCCCTGTGAACAGTGCCAGGAGAGTACAATACGCGCCTATGGTTGTTTTGTTTGTGTTGTATGGACTAAACTCGTTATTGATATATACATAAAACTTCTACAGAAATGTGGAACAGTACAATCATATTTTTTAATTATTAAATTTATCATTTTGGTTCAATGCACTCTCAATATTGGTCATATTTTAAAAGTTAAAACCTTTTAAATACTAGTTAAATGATTCAATTTGGATCCTAATCGAAATATTTAATAGAAATCTACTACTAATTTTATTTTAATACATATATATTAGGTAATATATGCTTTTGGGTCTTTTTTCATGTATTTTACGAGTACAATTCATCGATTGGCACCACCATGTTCAAATGCTCATGAATTTATAGGCTGAAAGAAATATTGTACAAAGTTCGACAGTTTTAATACGAGGGTCGTTCAATAAATAAAGCAAAAGGTCATCTAGAAATAGGAAAAGCACGTAAAGCAAATTTTCAATGCTTTCAATCTCTCAAAGCATTCCCTTTGAACATTTACACATGTCTAAAGTTTTTGTACCCATGACCAGAAAACCTTAGCAAACTCATCTTTAGGGGTGCCCTAAAGACACTGATGAATAGCACTTTCCATGGTAAACCGCCACGTTTGAAGGAAGATAATACTGCTCAAACAACCCATTTGTTCCTTAAGCTTCAATTTGCAAAGAAAGGAATCGACGCAGTTAATATTAGAAATATTCTTAATCACAAAAGGGTCCAGTCTTTTATTCCAACATATTTCAAGTTGAAGTCCACGCCTTGTATTTTATAATAAATATACATCGACTATTGCTTCCAAACTTTTTAATTACAAGGAAAATCTACAGTGCCTAGATATCGAACATCTGACACATAATCCTCCTACATGTTCATGTTCTTCTGCACCCTACAACAATAGTCCTGCTGGACACATCATTACTGGTGATGTAAACATGGTTAATAATGAGGACCTTAAGTCCCTTATTTTAAAAGGGCCAAAATTTAGGGAACCCCGTTCTTTCAACTGGCGTCGTAATTTTATAAATATTATGAATTCTGTGGAAGATTACGCCAGGCGATGGGCCAAACACGAAAAAGAAAACCTTGATACTTTGTCAGAATGGAATAAGAGCATCAGATGGATGTTGAAATCTCGCATTAGGCGAACTTTGAACTATTTATCCTTCTGTCTTTAATAATTCAGAAGTGAAAAAGGAATTAGATTACACGATCAGTATGTACTGGTCCCAGCTGACAAAGCTGGTAACAACTTAGTCTTGTTTGTAAGGCTCATTATTTGAATTGTATTCTAGAGGAACTAGGATTTAATTCTGCAGGTGGAAATCCAACTTATACCCATAGCTCTCTTTCTAAGGATGAAATTCTTCAAAATCATATGTCCGTTTTAGAGATTTTTAATATTCCCAACAATCAAAATGAATTTGAATTACCATACCTTTACTGGATTCCTAAACTTCATAAAAATCTTTACAAACAAAGATACATATCGGGTTCCAGTAAATGTTCTACCAAGCCTCTTTCTTTACTCCTCACTTAAATATTTACTGTAATGAAGGGTATGTATATTCGAGAAGTGGTCTAAATCAGATGTGAATACTTAAAAACTCTAAAGAACTTTTAGAAAATTTTAAATCACAAAATTTACTTACATCAATAACACCAAAAACGTACGACTTTTCAACACTTTATACAACCATTCCACACGATAAATTGAAGTCCAGGCTTTTTGACATCATAGACAGCTGCATTTTCAATAAAAATGGAACTCGTAAATATACTTACCTTGTCATTGGTCATTTGCAAAATTATTTTGTTAAAAAAGCTTTCTGATTGTACACACAAGTACTCTGAAGTTGACATTAAAAAGATGCTTGAGTTTCTGATTGACAATATCTATTAGTTTTTGGAGATCAGGTCTTCCAACAATCTGTTGGAATTCCCATGGTTACCAATTGCGCCCCCTTATTAGCAGACCATATTTTTGTATTCATATGAAGTAGAATTTATTCAAAAACTTCTACATGAGAAGAAGAAAACACTTGCTGTGGCCTTCAACTGGACATTTAGTTATATCGACCACTTATTAGCAATAATCAATAGTTACTTTCATTCATATGTCGACTCGATATATCCCAGTGAGCTTGAAATAAAAGATACCACAGAGTCTGACACATCTGTTTCATATTTGGATACTTTAGTAGAAAAAGACGTTAATGGTAACCTAACGACCAAGCTTTTTGTTAAACGTGATGACTTGAACTTCTCAATCGTCAACTTTCCTTACTTATGTAGCAATATACCCTTATCACCTGTATATGGGGTTTATGTCTCACAGTGGATTCGATACGCAAGAGCATGCTCTACGTATGAACAATTTCTAAAACGAGGCAAACTACTGACAAACAAGTTGATGAAACAAGGATATCAACAGTCACGTTTGAAGTCATCATTTCGCAAGTTTTACGGTCGATACATTGACTTTGTCAGCATATACAATCTATCATTAAGTCAAATGCTGACTGACGTTTTTCATACTAATTGTTAGGCCATTATTCACACATTGACTTGTTTACAGATTTTCCGTTTTCTTGAACATAACAAAGAGCACACGGCGGGTGAGACCGGTCAGCAGGGGATGCTCACTCCTCCATGACACCTGATCACAATTCTGATGATTTTGGAGGTCCGCGTTTGCTCTGCAACATATTTGTATTTTTAAATGGTCTTTGAGCTTGAATAGTGTTCGTTATCTCCATATTCATTGTATGACATTATCATTGTATTGAAAATAATACCCCAGATATCTTCGACCTTTACATAAGAAAAACACTTATCAAATGCATGGCAATAAAACTAGAATACTGACATTCCTTATTCTCTTTATTATGCACACTACAAGTACTTCAGTAAATCAAAGGAATCAAATATGTTGAGGATGAAATTACCGACAACACATCTATTTGTCTTTCAACTTTGAAAATTGAAAAAGGGAATGGCTTTGAGAGGATTGTCCTTGTCTTGTAGCCCTCCTTTTGGTAATAGGAAAAAATTTATTGGCGTACTTAGTACATGATAAGGTATTGACTGAATAATGGTAGGTATGTCCTGTAAAACGGACTAAGCTGAAGCGTGAATATTTCGAATATTTCTTGTCAATCAGTCGATAAACTTTTACTACTACTAATCTCTTTGAGTCTTTGGTCATTAAGAGTGTGGACTGATATAACTGTAAAAGCCCGGGTTCTCTCAATACAATTTATTCAGATTAATATAAAAATACATGTATGTAATACTAAAAATAATAATAAAAAGTGCACATACCTTTGCAACTTGTCGCCCTTGTGAGGCAGTGGTTAGAGTGTTTGCTCTAGTAAGGAGTAAGGAGTTAATCCTTACATCGCGGGTTCGAATCCAACTGCGGGAGGTGGAGACCTGTCTTCGAAGGAGACCGCATAAACCGAGGCCCCGTGTCGCAGTAGGTGCTGGCACGAAAAAAAGATCCATCACTGCTCAAAGGCCGTAAGAGCCGAGTATAGGTCTAAATTTTCAACTCTCCACTGGCAAGTGGTGGATCTCAGTATGAGTGAAAAAATCTTGAAGGGACGTTAATAAACAAGAAAGCAAAGAAAACCTTTGTAACTTATCTTGAAGCAGTGATTTCCAATGTTAGATTATCTCTCATTTCACCTTAATGATATCATTGTTCGAAAACTAATTTAAAATTCTATTATGACGGATTTTTTAGGAAAGATACATCAATTATGTTTTTTTTTCTTAAAAAAAAGACAAAATAAGATGATTAAACTTTCTGACATCGAAGATACATGTAGTTTGATTTCTTGTAAAAGGTACTGGTTGCCAAAGTAACATTGATTGTAAAATGTTTCATGAACATATTATTTATTTTGTATTTTGAATTTTTTTTTAATGAATTATTCGCTGTTGATCTTGATCTTTGTTCTTTATCCTAATACTTTCCATGATGTTATCGCTTATGATTATCATAGAACAATTCTTTTGTTGTGACATGACTTTTAGTTGAAAGATAAATATACATGTTTTTGATTTTAACACGAAGAGTAAGCAGTTGCATTAAAAAATAATCATACAGTCATGAATGTAACACCTTATTTTAAAAAAAAAAAAAAAAAAAAAAAAAACTGAATTGTGCTAGAGGAGCTATTCCCGTCTATGATTCGTCCACATGTCTTTGTAGCAAGGTATAAATGCAAACATAGCATATATCCAGGATCAGTTTGAAAGAAGAAACCAGTATCTCATTATAGGACCTCGATGATCCATTCTTTTGGGTGGCTTTGTAAAAGTTTGTCGAGGAAACAATACCCTGGTCGCCAGTGTCCAAAATGTTACGAGTCTTGGTTCTCTTTGTTAGCTCTCCAGTATTATTTGTGATGTGCAACCATCAGTTAGAAGGTACGGATTCTTCATATTCAAAGCATATAATCCTTAATTCTGAAATATTTAAATATAAAAATGACTTTAATATACAAAAATTATTTCTTGTATGATGCATTCAGATCAAGTATATTCAATAAAATTAATGTTTTCAAACCATTCTTAAACATACATATGTCACAAAAAATTTTCGGAAACATGTATAACGTATTAATGACAGTTATTTGTCAAACGTTGTGTGCTCTGTAAAATCGGTACTCTCACAAGCAGAGGTTTGCCTGAACAAAGTTGAATGTGAAAGTAACTTTTTAAGTTTTGTGTTAGAACAAGAAAAGTAAACTTTTTTCACCAATCATGACATTCGACTTTGACATTTGAAAACCTTGAGCAACATATGTACCAACTGCAGACCTTAGGCTCACTGGTCTGAAAAAATTGAGATGGACGATCAATGACCCCCGATTTTTTCGGACAGCTACAGTTCTGCAGCTACATATGTATTTGCTCCTGATCATGTCAAAACAGTATCAATCTGATTTTGATTTTTACCTATTTTTTGATATTAATTAAATAAATAACTTAGAATGCTTCCTTTGTCTTATCTTTTTTAATTTCGCAAGATGAATGATTAAATGCAAAAAAAATGCGTTTTTGAGAAGGTAACACAAACGTGTACAAAGCTTAAATATTTACCTAATTGCAATTTAAGCATCAAGATTTCTGATAATGATTGTGGTAATTTAAACCAAGTTTTAAACAACATACAGTGATTGATGAAATCAAGTCACAACAACAGTGTTCATGAACAGTGAGTTAAGCTGAATTTTGATATTTAAACCTAAACTCAAACGATTTTTTTTGGACACATAGGTTGATGATTCTTATGAAGATTGCTTTACTTTAATACCGTATCAGATATATGTTCAATCTAAAAGGTGCATCAGGTGATAAGAACTTTATAAATCAAAGTAACAAATTTATTTCAAGGTTATCATAATCTGTACACGCATCTCAAGGTCGGAACATTATATAATTCGCAGCACGTACTCGTATACCAGAGGCACAGCAAGGTATATTCTAAAATTTGATAAAGTCACAGTTTTATATTAGGAAAATTGTCGAGTAGATTAAAAAAGTAAATGAAATGTTAAAAAGGTTTATCCTTTTTTGAATTTGAATATATTTTAAATCAAAACTTACGATAATGCAACCTCATCAATGAAAAATAAGCATTTATTATACACCAAAGGAAACCTTTGTATGATATATTTTATTTTATCTACAGGATGTATCAACTATGGTTTATTTTTATTTAAATGTGTTATAGACATATTTTCTTTTTTATGTAAACAAATGAAACACATTTTAAGAATATGATTTCAAACATGCAGGTCCTAGAAATTAAACAAAAATAAGAGTGAAACATGTCCTAGGCTAAAATTATCTCCATTGTCCATTTTTATACAGAATAATTGTAATCAATGGTTTAATAACACTGATTATACTAATAATTACTATTACACTGTATTCGTCAGAATTATTAATAGTGAATGATGAAATAGAATGAAAACTGTATCTTTGTAGATTATAGGAATCACCCATGCATCAGAAAATGTAACAGTAGTGTTCAGATGACGTGCGAGTACAACTTTACCGTGGAATACTATCACACATTATCCAAAGCATGCTTCAATTGTCCACACAACGTCACAGATTGTGCACGTCCACACTGTGTGGCGGCGGACGGAACTAAAAGGGGGATAATCACGGTGAACAGAATGGTGCCTGGCCCCGGGATCCATGTAAGTCACAGTGATAATTAACAGACCCAGACCAGTGATCATATCTATATTGACTGAGCAAGGGTTTGTATGATCTGGTTTTTATTCTGCATTTCCATTTGTTTTAACATGATTTAATTCTGGTTGTAACACACTATTTGATTGGATGGGAAAATTCGTGCAAATCACCTAAATCACCCAAATTACATTTTGCTTACGTCTCAGTGACTTACGAAAAAAAGTATCAATCCGCTTGACGTTAAACTTAAAATATGTACAATATGAAGGCATTTTTAAAAGAGAAATTTACTTCTATTCTTACACTTAAAAAAGAAAATTGAATTATGAAGAATAAATTTAATAGCTACCCAAGTTATACTCATGCATTTTTATAAACTGCTGCATGGTTCATAAAGCGTATACTGCCCCAACCCATGCAGCCTGGATAGCTATTAAATTTATTCCTTAACTAAGTGAAAGTTATTGTATAGGGAAATATCTTCCTCTGAAACATTAAATTCATCAGACAATATTTATTTTTAGTAACAGTCACCCTATATACAGATATAGAAATGCAAAAAACGAAGAAAAAAATATCTTAAAAAAGAAACTTATTTTGCATCTATATTCCTATCAAACTTGTCGACGTTTCTTTTATATAATATATGCATCTTAGAGCCTATTTATTCTGTGATGAAAAAAATGTGAAACACGTTCAAAAGGAATATATGCTATGATATTTACAGATATGTCAAAATGACACGATAGTAGTGAATGTGTATAATCGACTAGAGGGCTCCGATGGATTGACAATACATTGGCACGGAATTTCGCAGCGTCTGACTCCACACATGGACGGGGTTCCCATGCTTACTCAATGTGCTATTCCAACGTATTCTTCATTTCAGTACAGGTCATGGATATTTATTTCATTATGTCATATTATTTTCCTAATATTTTAGCACCGATAAAGCAACACACTATAGATTAAAAATAATGTAAACATCGTAATTGACAAAAAAACTTGTTACATTATAAAGGTTCAAGCCTGACTTCCCAGGAACTTACTTTTGGCACTCTCATTCCGGACTTCAGAGAATGGACGGAGTTTTTGGAGCTCTTGTCATCCGTCAGACAGATGATAATGAGCCTCATTTTGGACTCTACGACCATGATTTACCAGAACATACCATAATCATAAACGATTGGTTGGATGAACTAGCAATCAATAGATTCACCAGACACCATCACGCAGGTGGCGACAACAAACCTGATTCCATGCTTATCAATGGTATGAGAACTTTGAACCTTAAGTCTCTTGTTTTCAATTACAGCATGCTATATTATCAAAAATAGAATATAAAATCTAAATTGACTCTCAGACCAGTATTGGTATTACTAGCACTAGATATTTTTGAAATTGATGTATACCAATACATTGGTTTATGTTCCATTATTCAGGGAAAGGGTCATATCTGAAGTTCAGCAATCAACACAACGATCACAACGAAACTAGCCATGGTAAACTTTATAGGATGATTCTTATCATAAGCTATGCTTTTCTCTATTTTTATTTCTTAAAAAAATGATTGGATATGCAGGGATTCTTGAAATCTGAGAAAAACGAAATAAAAGATGAAATAATATATTAAAAAAATATTTCTTAAAACAATCGCTGGCACTGCCAAACACAAATTTCCACACTATGGATCCTTATATTTCGTCATATGTAATAAAATACAGCAGTCTATTTGTCTTCTCACTGTTTAAATGTAATTTAAAATGTTTCCATTTTATCCAGGAAAGAACACAAATTATGTTCCTCCCACACCACATAGTAACAGCAAAATCCACACCCCTCCCGAGACGCTTACCGTAGAGCAAGGAAAACGTTACAGGATCCGCTTGATAAGCAATGGGTTACTGAACTGTCCCATCCAGTTCTCTATAGACAATCATACCCTCATCGTCATAGCTACTGACGGTTACCCAGTGCAACCTATCACGGTGGAATCACTAAACGTGTTTGCTGGTGAACGATATGATATTGTACTCCATACTACCCAGTCTGTTGACAACTACTGGATTCGAGCACGAGGTGAAGCAGGCTGTGCAGTAAAAAAAGCACACCAAGAGGCCATTCTACATTATCAGGGAGCTACAGATAACCAGCCTAAACAACCTACAGGGTACAATGCAGGGCTTCGTGCTGGAAAGGTAGTTTAAATTTAAAAGTCATATTTTAATATTATTTCTGAGAATGTAGTCTGAGAATTTATGATCACTAAAGTTACTATTTATACTTACAAATATACAATCTTTATGGCATTATATTGACTCGGTTTTAAATTATGATACAGTTATTAAATCCCTATAACAAAGCTGAAACTAAGGATCTGATCCCCGTCACCAGATTAGTTTCTCTTCTTGACAATGATAAAGCCCTGTCAAAAACTCCAGATAAAACCATTTATATGTCCATGGATTTCAACAAGATCGACAACTACAGGTTCCATGATCCAGTGCTATACCCTATTTCTGCAGTGGAAAGATCCCAACATTTGTATCTGCCACAGATCAATTACATATCTACAATTCTACCCCCATCACCACCACTTACACAATTCAAAGACATTCCAGAGGTATGCTTGCTTCTAGCTCTCTCAAGCTCACAGTTTCGTATCATATTCTGAAAATGCATAATGCCTGATGTTTCGTGTTTTGTCGTCTAACCAGTACAAAAAGTACCAGTAATTTAGGCCCTGTATGCCAAGACTGCAGAGATAAAATAATTAATGTATTCAGCAAATAAACCAAACCATAAAGACGACACATGTATTCATTTCACCATTGAAAAACATATAGCCTGTACTATACAATACATCCGATTCTAAGTGATTTCTATTCTGTTTATTGAACAGTTTACATGTGTTTTGCTATACTTTTTGTCTAGGATATGCTGTGTAATGCTACAGTTGGTGGGCGTAATTGTTCGTCTGAATATTGTGAATGTGTCTATGTAGAAAAAGTCCGTCTAGGTGATGTGGTAGAGTTTGTGATAGTAGATGAAGGTAAAACCTTTGATGCTAATCACCCCATGCATCTCCACGGCAACAGTTATAGAGTAGTCGGTATGGGAAAGGTAAGAGACCAAAAAAAAAAAAAAAAAAAAAAGAAAGAAGAAAACCCTGCACACTTTGTTGTTCTGAATGATTGTTGAGGTTATTTTATTCGTTATCAATGATTTCCAGAATAAGAACGATTGTAAAATATACATCTCTATCTGGATTCTTTTTCTATCTTTAAGCGGATTCTTTTTCAAATTATTACCCCAAATGTCAGTAACTTATTTGTTTCATGTGTTTCTTTAATGAATCTGTACCCAGATCGACAGATCTACAACACTCCAAGAGGTCAAGAAATTAGACGCTGCTGGGAACATTACCAGAAATCTAAACAGGTCTGTCATTAAGGACACTGTTACGATCCCCGACGGTGGTTACGCGATTCTCCGAATACACGCCACCAATCCAGGTATGACGATTCAACAATTTTTATTTCTTGGATAGGGCTTTTAAAAAATATACTTAGCACTCTATGAAAAAATAACTCAACCTTCATCTTAACATAAATTCATGGAAACTGATCTTTAGGATTAATGGTTTAAATTGTGATTTATGTCCTTTTAATCTTAAAAAGATAAATATTTCGATATGTAAAAATGAAATAGTATTTCCGTTTGATCAAATAACCACACTAATTTTGTCCAGATTATTTTTCATCAACATACAGGCGTATTCGTATATTATAGGTTTCTGGTTTTTCCACTGCCATATTGACTTTCATGCTGAGGTAGGAATGGGGCTGGTTCTACAAGTTGGAGAAATTGGCCAAATGCCAAAATCACCAAACAACTTTCCAAAGTGTGGAAATTGGAAATTCACTGATCATTAGCAGGGCTAAAACTATTCGATAATATCTATTAAATGATCCTTTTCAAAGAGCTTAAATCTTACTAATAAGCTTACTACTAGACAGATTTTGTAACAATACGATCATCTTTAATTTTATTCTGTTTTGTGCTTCTGAAAGAGATGAAGGTCTTTGCCAAATGCTTATTTACAATTAATAACAAAATTAAATGTATTGTTACGGGGTTCGTTTGCGAAATAAAAGATATTGTAGATTTATATAATTTATTGGAAGTCTATCGTCAACAAACAATATGGCGTCAGCACTGCAAATGCATGTTTTGTAACCATATTCAGGTTGAGAATTTTTTCCCTTCCTTATTCAGAAATATTTGCCTTATACAGGACTTTCTTAGCATCTATTTGTATTTTCTTATTCAGGAACTTTAGTTCTTATTCAGAACCATGAAAACCAATACACTGACAATTATAAAAGAAATCATGGTTTATATATATGTATAATGATCACGTGATATTATCAAAATTGAAGCAAATCTATACATTGTAACAAAGAAAGACAATCATAGCTGAAAATAAACATAAAAAATAAACAAGTTATCAAATTAAAAGTCATTATTTTGAAAGTCCATAACACAACCCCCGCCTCCTAGAGATTCGTCCCGAATCGCAAAAAAAAAAAAAAAAAAATGAAAATATTGTCACAATTTAAAAAGTTAATGAAATGTTCACATTGTCACTGAATGTTCCACCATCACATCAATTAAATTCTCCGAAATTCGTCTTTTTCTAACGACAACTCCATTGCACTGGGTAAACTCATCACACACGTTCGAGGTCTCTCGGCGGCATAATATTGTGGCATCCTTATATAGGAACCCTGTCCCCGATTGATAACTTGCAGATGTCTTTCCATGGTTGTGTGGAGCTGGTTTGTCCCTCTTAGGATTAAAGACAGGTATCGGCTGAGTGCGGTGCCGGTTGTACCGTCTTCCTCAGGACTTTGCTTCGGTTTCTCCTGGTCGGCGTGTGTGGAATGTCGGCGTTCGTAATGTCTCTTCATATCGGCAGTTCTCTCTGAGGAATATTCACAGTGGTAACACTTGATTCTTTTGTCGTGTTTTCGGCCAATATGTTCTAAAACTTCTGCAGGACTCTGGAACATTTCTATACAAAGGGACATTTATGCATATCGGTTACTTTTCTTACTGTATTCTTCGTCCTTGCCATTCGATTGCAAGACTGCAAATGAGAAGAAGGGACAGTTTTGTCTTTGATGTTTTGTCTAATTCAGTCACATGATACAGCTAAAAATCTTCAAAGTGCCTCAGCTGTCGGCAACGCCTTTGACATCAGCTGGTCGTTTCGCGGTCTACCTTTTGATCTTCCGAAACCGCAGCGTCGTTACCGTTAACGGTCTCTGTGTTGTACTCAACGTACGAAGCAGTAATAGGGTCAATAATAATGAAACGAATGGTGTATCAGTAGCATCTTCTTTCACATAATTTTAAGTTAAAGCTTCTTGACTCTCAAGACTTTCCTCTCGACTAATATAAGGCTTTAACCTGTCAACATGAACAATTCGGACAACTTGCTGTGCTGAAATTTAAAAGTGAAATAGTGCAAAATTCAGTCTTAATGCAGAAAATCGCAAGCAAGAATAAAAGCATTGCATAATCAAATTGAATACATTCACTGAAGCAATTAGGTAACAAAAATGAAAGGACACGGATAATAAAATTAAACTCCAATGAATATTTAAAGATGTCTTGTATAGGTATGTTTTTTTTTTCACAGACGTGCAGAAGTGTGGAACATTACTTGAATATGCGTTACCTTGTTCTGTTTCCACTACCAAAGTAGGGAATAGACCCTGTTTACTGTTTAAGCAGTCATAACTTAA
Organism: Saccostrea echinata; assembly: GCF_033153115.1. Classification (NCBI taxonomy): domain Eukaryota; kingdom Metazoa; phylum Mollusca; class Bivalvia; order Ostreida; family Ostreidae; genus Saccostrea; species Saccostrea echinata. Next base: position 14,211,176 of record NW_026889805.1, read on the forward strand.
CCCAGGGTGTTCATTTATTCTATTTTCAAGAACAAATGTGTCACAATTTAACCGTATAAAAATGCTGAAGGGAGTTTTATTATTTTCTAGCTTTTATGTAGTGAATGTGGCATGTTATGGAATATTCGAAGGTATGTTAATATGTTTCACGTTTAAAAAAAAATAAAAAATAAAATGTTTCATACTCATCACTTTATAATATTAATTTGTCAACAAGTTAGTTCAAGACCTAAGATTGGGATGTTATTTTTTTGTATTGTGTTAATTTTGAAAAGTTAGCAGCCATCACGAAAAAAGAAAAAAATCAAAATGTCAATGATTTAGTTCATAAGTCCCGATACTCCGTTCATGACACACTTATCCCAAACCGTGGATTTTACCCTGTTAACTTTTGCAACTACAGGTATATTATCATAATGACAAAAAACAAAAATAGACTTCAACAGTAGATATCCTTATGTTAGCTCAATGTTGATACAGACATGATTTCGAAGGTAACTTTTAATTTGTTTAAGTTACAATCCAGTCTTGAATCCACTCATTCGTAATTGTTGCCTTACATATATCTCAAAGCTGTTGCTTGAAAACGGGAATATAAAAGCTACCCGCACGCAAGCCAAAAAAAAAATAGAAGAAGAAAAACTATTCTGGTCTTATGCCATGTCATGATAGATTTCTTTCATTCCAATTTCTATCACATTTTATGTGCTGCTCTAAATGAGATCTGAACAAGTAATCAATGAACTATATAAGGATATACGACTTAAATGAATGACTAAATAATATAAAATAATAGTGGCTTAAACAAATCACCTGGCCAAGGAAATATCTGTGGACATATATTGAAAAAACATCGTGCTTTCATCAGGTGATGTTTAAAAACCTGTTCTGGGTGAGTTTGATAAACTTAAAGTGAATTAATTCGTAACATTTGACATATATTTTGGCATAAAAGTGAAGTGTATTTTTCTAATCAGCCAAGGTGGTGACGATTCTGAAAATAAGAAAAATTGAAACATTGGTTACCATGGAACAAAGGGAATTAAAAAAAATTGGTGACCTCATAATCGGTTTCCATATACTGTTGAACCATCTTTGTTCGTGGGGGACCAATGTTAGTGGATTTCGTAGGTCACCCATACCCACGAATTTACATTCCCACGAACATTTATTTCGTAAACATATTGATTCATTGAATTTACCGTATAAACGAGTAATCCACGAAATTACGTCCCCACGAACAAGATAAAATTTGCTTGCCTACGAACATTGACCCCCACGAAATAAAATGATTCCACAGTACGGAAACAAAACAATGCGTGAGTATTAAGACAACAACAATAATTTTATATTTACTTGTGCAGCAATATACCCTCATCACATGCATACGGGGTTTATATCTCTCAATTGATTCGATACTTAAAGGGCATGCTCTACGTATGAACAATTTCTAAAACGAGGTAAATTATTGACAAACAAGTTGATGAAACAAGAGTATCAGCAGTCTCGTTTAAAGTCATCATTTCGTAAGTTCTATGGTCGATACAATGACCTTGCCAGCAAATACAATCTTTCATGGAGTCAAATGCTGACTGACTTGTTTCATACTTATTGTTAGGCCATTATTTACACACTAATTTGTCGACGGATTTTTCCGTTATTTTCTAATCATGTCAAGAGCACAAGGCGGGGATGCTCACTCCTCCATGGCACCTGATCCCACCTCTGATGTCTTAGAGGCCCGTGTTTGCTCTACTCCTATTTTGTGATGTTTAATGGACTTTTGAGCTCGAATACTGTTCGTTATCTCCACATATTTCATCTACTTAATGATGATTTTTTCTTCTTCTGATATAATCACAAAATTATTATTATTATGGGAAAGAGGAAAAGAATGAACGGCTAATAATTACAAAATACTTCGTAATCGAAAGGTTTTTAAAAGATAGCTTTTTCTATACGGTACAGAAACCCTGAGAAGGAGATAAAAAGACAAATACAAATATGTATAGAAATCTAAATCAAAGTCGCTCAAGTACAATGGTTCGAATTTTATTCAAGTAATTTTATTTTTTTCTTTCTAGAACCTTTTCATCCCAACACCTCCTCATTTCTTTGCAACCTCTTACCATGAAAAAATATGCTTCAAATATTTTTACTATCACTGGTTTTAACAATTTTGGCGAAATTTTGTGCATCACAGGCTTTAACTAAGAATAAGCCCTTTCTGACAGTTTTTATGATATTTTAATTCCATTTTAAAATATTTTTCTTTCTACCAGTATGGATATTATTTTAAATTGCTATGATATATACCAATTTGAAAGCAATCTACTTCTATTTCCGTTGAAATGTAAGTCTTTGTAAAGAAGAGATAACAAATAAATGCAGGGATACGTCTGTTAAAGATTGGATCAAATGTCGCTTGATTTCTTTTTACCGGATTATACATCTCCATTTTAGGCCGTAGGTTGTTTCTAACGAGAAATGAATGGGTTTAAAGATCAAATTGACTTAATGAGGTTCAAATTAAACATTTTTAATGACTACTATCTTAGAAAAGAGTGTAATTAAATATTGTATATGTTTCGCATACCTTTTCAAGGGGCCAGAACACAGTTGCATTGCCGTTTTCTTAGTTGTAAATTTCTATTTTTATTCAAAAAATAATTTCAGTTTAATGAAATGAACTTACATGAAATTTTGGCAAAATTCAATGACCACGATATTCTTTATCATATTAGGCCAAACATCTTTGTTCGTGATTTTTAACCCCAAGCTCTATTATAGTTAATGTTTACGTTGTATCGGGAGTGTTCTTTTTCTTTACTCTGCACACATCACTGAACACGAGCTGACAACACTGCTGTTTCGGTTTTTCTTTCTCATATTTCTACACTGAATATTCTGGAGTAAGGATTTAATATCTTTCATTAATACACAATATATTCCAAACTTTTCTTAAATAATGAGGATATTTTGTTAAGAAAGCGCAAGGATATGTGTCAAACAAATGCATCCCGTAGTTCGTAATTTTAATAAGTTTCAGATAAAACAAGTTTCTAAACACGCTTCTATAATATATGTCTCTATGGTGGCATATTTATGCCATCCAGGTAAATTTTGTCAACATAAGATATCGCGTCAAGTCACGATAACTATCACGTCAAGTCAAGATCAGTTGCTGGTTTTGTCGAGATATACCGACTTCTATCTCGTCAAGTCAAGATAAGCAATCACATGTTTTTGCAATAGCTATCTCGACATGACGAGATTATTTATCTTGTATTATGACTAAAATTGACAAGTACTGCCTCTTTGTAATTGCTGTCACGATAACTGTATACTCGTATATGTATGTATGTATTTATATAGATGACGTGTTACGGGTGTCTCAGTCGTTTTCCAGTGAAACTATGTGGATCTCTTTTATTGAAATTATTCGTCAAATTCATCACTGCTAGTGAACCAATTTAATCTTTGTATTTGTCTATTGGAGGAATATAATTTTTAACAGATAAAGGTTTTTGAATATAAACTGTTCCATAACATAAAATAAAATATATAAAATAATATCTCTATTAAATATGAAACAAACAACCCATTTACTTAATTCATAATTTCCATTGTTGGTCTTTTCTTAGTTACTGGCATGGCATAAGTAAAACAATTAATGCAAAGAGTCAATCATTTATTAAAAACTACCGATAATGATATTATAGCCAAGTATTGATCTCTGATAAACAAAAAAGTAGTTTATTTAATTGAATAGTAAATTTATTGAGTTAATAATTGCAAATATCATATCTAATTAAAAGTTAAAAGCTTATTGGTTTGGTTCACACATACTTGTATTTTATTTTACTGGAAAGACACGGTTTGAACACAGAGTGGTTCAAACTGAATTCTTCGAAATTATGCCTGCAATACTTATTAAACTAACAATTTGATAGAAGGTATCCGCCTATTTCATTGGAAAATGACCGAGGCACCCGGAACACGTCATCTATTTATATACTAGTAAATGTACATGTACATATACAGTTATCGTGACTGCAATTATGAAGAGTCAATACTTGTCAACGCAACAATTTTAGTCATGATACATGATAAATTATCTCGTTATGTCGAGATAGCTATCACAACAAAATGTGATAGATTATCTTGACTAGACGAGATAGAAGTATCTCGACGAAACCAGCAACTTATCTTGATTTGACGAGATAGCTATCTTGACTTGACGCGATATCTTATGTTGACAAAAAAATATGTGGATGGCATAAATATGCCACCATATGTCTGAAATGCTCTAGCAACATGTTAGTATGAAACTTACCGAAAACTAGAAAACATTTACATGAAATCATTGTCCAAACCCCTTTAAAGTTAAAATGAAATATGTTTTTTCTTTCTTTCATTTGATTGTTCATTTTGTATTTGATTTACACATTAGCTGACTTTCAAGAATAAATTAATCTTCTGGTTTAAGTATTAAGTATAAATATATATAACCTCTTTCCATATTTTATCATGTACCTGTGTATAAACCCTAGCCAATGTCAGACCATTGGTCCGTGGTTCCTAAGGATATGATATCGTTAAATGTGACATGACAAATAACTGTTTAACTGTTTTATTTTCTTTATAGATTACAGAAACCATCCATGCATCCGAAAATGTGACAGTCACATTTTGATGATTTGTGAGTACAACTTCACTGTGGAATACTATCACACATTATCCAAAGCCTGCTTCAACTGTCCTCATAACGTCACAGATTGTGCTCGTCCACACTGTGTGGCGGCGGACGGAACAAAACGGGGGATAATCACGGTGAACAGAATGGTGCCTGGCCCCGGGATCCATGTAAGTCTCGATTACACTGAATTCAACATATCTCTATTTTCAACATCTCTAATGAAATTAATGTCAGAATAAACTTGGTGAAATAACTCCTAAATTGTCAAATGAATGCATTATTTTAAAAGTGTTTTGCTCTACGAGGTCTAGATCTTATCCTTTCATTTGATTTCTTCATATTTAAAGATACTTTAAGAAAAATGCAAAAAGCTTTCAAACACATTTTTATGGGCATATCAGAATTAAATTGGAATTTCCAGCAATAATCTTAAATTTGAAGCAAATTTAATACCAAAATTCTGATATCTTTGCTATTTGTTTTTGTGTTTCAACGTTACCCAAAACTTAACTTAGAATTTTTTTTTATATATATTAATAGATATGTGAAGGAGACACTATAGTAGTTAATGTACACAACAAATTGGAAGGTTCTGATGGACTGTCCATCCACTGGCATGGACTTCACCAAAGAAATACACCACATATGGATGGGGTCTCTATGGTTACTCAATGTGCAATCCCAGCACACTCTTCATTCCAATACAAGTAAGGATAAATAAAAAAAAATAAAGATCAAGTAATCGAAGGCTGATTATGAAAAACATTTTATAGCGCTGAATCACTGAATAAATGTGAGAATATTTCAAATAAAAAATAGCGGCATCTAGTGTGGATTGTCTGTTCTCAGGGCTCTAGAAATATGGCTCTTTGCTGGTGTAAGAAAAGTTGAAACTCTCTAACATAATAGTTTTTAGCCAGTTTTTTTAAAGCATTGTGACGTTGCTGTTAGTAAACGTTATGAAGATGAATATATCAATTTATTGGCAATATCTAAAATCTGCATTATTTAAACATTCCTGTTATCGAATGTGATGACGATAGTCTATCTGCAATTGCTGTAGCCGAAGGAGTATTAAAAAATGGTATTTTTTTATCGCACAAAGGATTAACAAAACGTAGGAGCATTTTGTAAGGAACTGCCGAAAAATGTTGCCCGTACGTGTTCGACAACAAACTATATGAAGTTAGAATTGAAAATCGCCCCAAAGCCTATGAGAGACAACAACTGAACTAGTCAAAAGAAACAATATTAGTCAATGTGCATCAATAGAAAAAAAATATCAAATGATATATAAATGATGTAAAATTTTGTGGAAAGAAACTTACAAAAAAGTTTTGTGCTGTCATTATACGACAAAATCATTAAGTGAAAAAATTACCCCACAAACTTGCTGAAAAACTACCCTGAAAAGTTTGTAATACGACACTTTTTAACACAGTCGTGTGCAGCGAAGACGGATCAAGGTAAATACCTCACCTGGATTCAGGTCACGTCTATTTACAATTGGTTCATCGGATTTTGGTATTATAATTTCCAGAATAAATCTTTGATAATTTAAATCATATACGGTACCAATTTTGATGCACCAGATGCGCATTTTGACAAATTGTGTCTCTTCAGTAATGCTCAAGCCGAAACGTTGGGTATTCAAAATATTTAAGTAAAAAAGGCTTGGAAGAGCTGAAAAAAGGTACCAAAGACTAGAGCCAAATACGTCGAAGGATCAGAGCTATGCATGAGGGTGATAATCCTTAATTTTGAAATAAATTTTGAAACATTTTACCACAGAAATTAAACATATATCCGTATTTTCAAGCTAGTACCAAGTGTAGGTTACTGGGCTGTAGAGACCCTCGGGGACTAACAGTCCACCAGCAGAGGCCTCGACCCAGGGGTCGATAAGTAATGTTAACTCTTCAAAAATTCTAAACAACATAACACTCTATTCAAGAAAGAAGATCGTGAGCTACGATCAGTTCTAGAGAAAAAGACATAGAGATTATGAGAGAACTTACAGGTATAAAAATCATAGTCACGTAAGACATTCTGGAAGTGTTCTATTTCTATTTCTTTCTCAAATGTTCCACAACGATGCGCATAAAGCATGGAAAACTCATGGCATAATGTAATGCACACATTATTTTTCAGAATTATTAAATAAATGTGTTCTTTTCGTTGATATTTATATATTTGCTTTCACCTGAACAATTTGAAGTTTAGACTCCGATTACCCTAAGTTTGTTCATGTTATTTATGAAATTCGTGATCCCATTGCACTTGAGAGTCTTTCAAAACCTACATGCCTTGATTTGGTGTAAGCAGCTCCAACTTTTTACCAAATCGAACACCAATATACTGATGATAATAGCGGTTGTGAAACTGGAAATGATAGATCGATGGAAGTTTTACCTCCCTTCAAAGTACCTGGTGCTTATCAAAGGAATAGTTGCTACCTATTTTGTTTTATCATTTTAGGAGTGTCGCATCAGGCGCTCAAACCAACGACCTTTATACACCGACTGAGCTACCTTGACGGTCTTTGAAATTGTCAGCAAATACAGTCTATCATTGTTAAGTAAAATGCTGACTGATGTTTTTTAGACTAATTTTTAACTATTTTTTACACACTGAATTGTCTACGGATTTTTTCCGATCATGACAAGGAGCACACGGCGGTTGAAACCGTTCGGCAGGCGATTCTCACTCCTCCGTGGTACCTGATCCCACCTCTGATATTTTAGAGGTCCGTGTCTGCTTTGCTCCTGATTTGTATTGTTTGAATGGACATTTTAGCATGAATACTGTTCATTATCTCCGTATTTCATTCAAGACGTTGAGTTTAAGGTTATGTCACTTGATTGTTACTACCTTCTATTAACATTTCGACAAATGAATACGCAGTAGAAAGGGTAGAAAAATATTTTGACACATACACTGAATGTGAAAACTGGTTATTGGCTGAAAATTTCTTATAGCAATATAATGCTATATTTTCGTAACGTATTACGATTAATAATTGTAAAAAAGAGATCCTTCTCACTTAATTAACTTCAATTTATGTGGAGAATGTACAAAGTATTAAACTATTATATATATTTTTAAAATTATATATTTTGTTAATTTTACAACAATTACTGTGAGATCACAAATTTTCATAGGGGGATAATTTTCGTTGTTTTCGTGGTATAAAAAAGCACACGAAATCATGTCCTCAACGAAATGTAAGAAATAACTATGTAAAAAATATTTAACAACCTACTACCGGTACTTCTTCATCCATTATATCAAATCCCCCACAATTTTTTCCCCAAAAACCACGAAACTTTGACCCCACGAAAATGTGTGATTTTACAGCTTGCAGTGAAATGCACCAGCTTTCGCTTTACTGTTTGACTTGTTTAACATCTTAAACTTTTCATTAGATTTTAAAAATCCAGAGCATCTGCTTTATTCTGAGTTCGAGCATTTTGTCGATTTATATCGGTACTGAAAAATGTATAGGAATTCGATATTTTTTGTCAACCAGATATATATCGGAATTATATATATATTGCATAGCCCCACTGAATACGGACCAGTATTTATACGCAATGACCTCATTTCCACTTGTGAAAATCCATGACCACGCATGCAAGTGATACAGTTCTCATAATTGAATTTGTTTTTGACGAATGGAATCTAATATCCATAACAAGTAAGTTTGAATCATATCGTCCTGATTACATTTTACTGGCATACAACGATGGACAGGCATCTATGATAGATCATGTGATTATCCAATAGAACAGGGAAGTGTATTTAATTGTATGCAATAACTGGTGATATTTCTGTAAACTGCTCAGATCATCATCCTATATTATTAGGTCATCTCACTCCCAGATGAACTTCCAACTTTTAATCGTTTAGGGGAAAAAGTGATGAGCATGTGGACATATTAAAAAGATCATGGGCTGCCAAACGGATAGTGTATCCAGGAGAGACTACAGAATATAACATCCAGTCTGAGAGGACAAATTAAGAATTAAGTCAAGAATAACATAAATGAATTTTATTTGTAACTTCTTGAAAGCAGCCAAATGATCATTTCCAAGAAAAGATTTTGATCATACCTGAATCCATCCAGAAATATCTTGTGTATATGTGAATTATATCTTTTTGATCATGGTATTCACTATTCACCCTATGAAAAGGATAAAATTGGGAAAAAAAGGTTGTCAAGCCAGAAATCTTGTATACATCTAAATTATATTCATCATTGCGGTTTTGTTATAGTGTGCTACAACTTGATGCTAAGGAATCAGAAAAAAAAAACAATTCGCATCACTTACTGAATGTATCTAAAAATCTTATGGAAAGGCAAATCTTATTTTTTTCAATTAAAGATTTGAGATACATTGTAGACAGAGAGTACAACAAAGAAAATAATAGTCAAATTGACAAACATGAAAGAAAATACAATCTCTTGTTCGTTGGCCAAATTAGATTCTTAGTTATGAAAAAGAGAAATAAAATATTACAACTTTTCAATTTTTTAAGGTTCAAGCCAGACCATCCAGGAACCTACTTTTGGCATTCTCATTCTGGGCTTCAGAGAATGGATGGGGTCTTTGGAGCTCTTGTAATCCGTCAGTCGGATGCCAACGAGCCTCATCTTGGACTTTACGATCATGATTTACCGGAACATACTTTAATTATAAACGACTGGTTGGTGGAATTAGCAATCAATCGATTTGCAAATCATCATCATGCAGGAGGAGACAACAAACCCGCTTCTATGCTCATAAATGGGGCAATTAATAATGTCTTACTTGTACCGAAATAAACTAAATTTTCCTACCATTCTAGAATTCTGATAAACAATTCATGTGTATTAGATTATTTGTATCTTGCTTATGCCAACCTCTGATTTTTTCACCTAAACCTAAGTACATTTATTATTACTCATTAATTCAGGTAAAGGAGCATTCCAGGAATATACAAATCAACATAACACTACAATCTACACGCCTCGTGAGACATTGATGGTGGATCAAGGCAAACGCTACAGGATTCGTCTGATAAGCAACGGTTTACTGAACTGTCCCATCCAGTTCTCTATAGACAATCATACCCTTATAGTCATGGCTACTGACGGTTTTCCCGTGCAGCCTATCACGGTGGAATCACTTAACGTGTTTGCTGGTGAACGATATGATATTGTACTCCATACTACCCAGTCTATTGACAATTACTGGATTCGAACACGTGGTGTTGCAGACTGTGGTAGGAAAAAGACACACCAAGAGGCCATCCTTCGCTACCAAGGAGCTGCAGAGAGCCTGCCAGATTTATCTACAGGATATGACGCAGGGCATCGCACAGGAAAGGTACATAATTTAGCGCTAATATATATGAATAATCTGCTGCACAATTTTCCATGTCAAGATATGCTTTGTATTTAATGTTACTTTTGTTCACTATTATTTTCTTAATTGTAATTTTGTAAAATGGTTTAATAGTACATTGAACAAAGAATGTTAAACTGTTTTTCTGTAAAATGATTTCACAGAAACTAAATCCATGGAACAAGGCGGAGACTGAGGACCTGATTCAAGTAACAAGACTAGTATCACTTCATGAAACTGACGCGGCTCTAACCAAAAAACCTGATAAAACCGTGTACATGTCTATGGATTTCAATAAAATTGACAACTACCATTTCCACGATCCTGTACTGTACCCTATCTCTGCAGTAGAGAGATCGAAACACTTGTATTTGCCCCAGATCAACCATATATCTACAGTTTTCCCTCCGGCACCACCCCTTACACAATTTATAGATATCCCCAAGGTGAATAGAAAGATTTTAATTCTGAATTTTACGCTTTAGTTTTAAATTTGAAAACAACTGGACTACTTTTTTTCCCACAAATATGACTAAGTTGATTTAAATATCCTTTCAATTTAAAACCTAACAATACAGAGATATTGTTTTTCACAGGGAAACAAAATCGATCACTGTTCGTTATCTGACTTTTTTCATTAATGATTATGTCTAGATAAATCATTTACTTATGTTGCTTTATCTCTTAACAGGAAATGATGTGTGATTCTATGAATATGAACCGTAACTGCTCGTCTGAATTTTGTGAATGTGTCGACATTAAAAAGGTCAATCTCGGCGATGTGGTAGAGTTTGTCATAGTGGACGAAGGGAAGACCTTTGACGCCAATCATCCCATGCATTTACATGGCTACAGTTACAGGGTGGTCGGTATGGGAAAGGTACGAAAATGTTTTAAAAATTCATTTTAGAGAATTAATTAAAGACTGTATGAGTGAATTACAACAAAATATAAATTCTATAAATTCTTAGACGAGTCATTAAATATCAATTATATTCAAAATTCTGTAGTCTTCTCACATTTTGAACTTCCCTTACACTAATTCAAGTTTGAGATTAACATACTTTGCTACCTCGGTATATTGCCCTCCGTTAATTTCCACCCTCGCCTATTGCCAGGAATTCTCGAGGAACGGATTTCCCCCTGTGTTAATACACGCGTTATATTGCCACCCCGCTTATTGCCGTCCGCCACTGGTTTGGGGAAACAAAATGTCAAATTATATAAGGAAAATCCTCGAAAACAATAACAATTAACTAGAGCGTGTCGGTAAATTTGACAACACACCCCTGCTTTGACAGTGGTTGAGGTGAAGAGTGACTGGCTGGACAAGGAATTCAGCTAAATTAAAGATAATTGTTGAATAAAACTCAAAATTAGCAATGTCTTTGGCGTGTTTTTATTAGGCAGATTAATTATTTCATCACAATAATGGAAACTTTAGGCAAAAGAAAGCGTACAAATTTGGATTACAAGAGAAAAACAAAGTACTGAAAGTACTGGAAAGCGCTAAGCAATGTTTGCAATTTGACATTCATCAGAATTATTTTGAATTTAAATTGCCTATTGTATTGGAATAAGTAATGTGTTGACAGAGCAAACGCTAGGGGCGAGCACAGTTGTTTGATACACATTTACTTAAACCGCACGAGGATATATTTGAAGATTCGAGACTGTGACATCCCATGACGTCGTATATACGTTGCTATTTAAGGTATGTCACTCGTTAGCTTTTAAGAAAAGTTCAGTAATAACCTCTCACTTTAAAACTATTTATTACAATTTCATTTTCTATAACATATTTGAATTATACAAATTATAAAACATTCAATTTAAAAACTGGCCATAAAATCATAAAGAACAAGATTTATGGGGGACTGTTTCTTGTGGTGGAAAGATATTTAATAGAAAGTTCTACAAATCTACACAATCTAATATCTTGGAATGTTAGCCCTACATATTTTTACTCGGAGCATTTTCCCCGTTATCATACTCCAGGAATTTGAAATGCAGGTGTCAATACGTTTGATTTCCATTAGTGAACTCTTCAAAATTAGAGGCGCGTTTGGTCGTCTGACTTGGACAGCATGGCGTTGCGGATAATACAAAACATGCCAACCTCAATCCAATTTTAAATGTTAATTTTTTTTTCATTCCAATTAAAGAATAGACGAACTAAAAGACATATGTAAGAGAGCGAGAACCCTAAATTTATCACCCATTAATAAAAAATACGACATTTCCGAGGCATGTGTATTGTATTTAAATGTACCATTCGATAAATAGATACATACGATCAACAATAGATATAAATTGATATCATTGTCATTTCTACTCGTAATGTATATAAAGTCCACAACAATAAAATTTTTCATCTACATTTTGTTAGGATTTGTTCATCGACATTCAATATATTGTTTACATGTTTATGTTACGTTTGTCCCAGAAATCCCGCGAGATTTGTACATTTTCCGACTTTTTCACAAAAGAGCGCACTAAGAAGTATAACTCTTCAATAGTGGAAATAGAACGCATTAATATTTTTGGAACAAATTTTACATGTTCACTCAACAGAATTTGCCAAAAAAAGAATATATATTTTAAAAGTCAAGATAAAATTCACACAGTTTTTGCCTGAACGTCAAATTTACTATCTCTCAACAAATCATTAAAGCAACTCGGTTACTTTTTTTTTTTTGAAGTTTAATTTATTTATGGCAAGAAAGAGCAATACCACAGTTATGGAAAAACCGTCTGTTGCGAAAATTGCAATTCCGGAAGTTATTATAGAAAAAAGTTCATTTGGAGCAATGTGCACAGTCCGAATTTTACTCTTCGTCTCGGTGTTCCTTTAAGAGCTAGTTTGCCGTCATGAGCAGCACTCGCTTCTAGTTTTCTTTTTCTTTAACATCATTAAATCTATGCAGATAGAACAAATCTGACCTCTCTAGGCTTTTCGTGTAATTCCGAGGCGCTTCTACATTTTATATTATTAGAAATCGTCACATCCGCTGCTTTCAGTTTCAGTTTATTAGACTGAAACACTACAGCTCTGTGATAATTTTTAATAATAAATTCATTTCGTGTTCACGAGTGTTTCAAAATGAAGATTGGCTGTTGGTGACATAAGCGTTTGGTTTCAGGTGCATGGATGGTGTATTTTGTGTCATATGTGTTTTTCTAGGTGTGTCTGAATACACTCATTAAAATAAAAATCGAAAATCGCTGAAATCAGCACGTTTCAAAAATTACATATCTACTGTATATAAAAAGAACCAAGGTACGACAGTTGCCATCTTAGATTTCAGGGGGTGTCTAGGTTCACACTTGATTTTAATCAATATCTACACTTTTCCTACCGTTGTCGGATGATCGAGATCTAGCTTCAAAAATGATTGAATAACGCCCTTCAATCTTTTGCCGATTTGAACTGAAACCAAGCGCCTATGGTTGGCGACTGTCATTTTATTTGTTAGAAAATGTAGATGTTATTTCTTATTGCATACAATACTTCATATCGATAAAAAAAAAACCCTTATTGATAACATTTATTAAAGTTATGAATAAAAGATCTTTAAAATAACGAGATATTTTGTCTGAATTGTTTTTTTTTTTTAATCATATCTCAATTTTTTCTCATATTCATAAGCGATTAAAAATTTACGATTTCATAGAAAGGATTTTACAAGAAGTACATTCAATGGAGTGTGTAAGATATTTACACAATCGCCGGTATTAATTAATGATAAATAAGACTTAGACTATTATATTTTGTTTTGAATATGCTACAGCTGTGCATTACACATTTTTACCACTTCACATTCATCGCGCTGTGCAACATATCGGCATCAACAAGTGACAAAATCTAGGAAATTAGCACCTGAAGAGTTTTCGTAGTTTTGTCAGAGATAATAGGTATATATACAATTTGAGTATAAGTATATTATATTTGTCTTCTTCGTTTGATTAAAAAACATTCAGTGCTATTCTTTAATCTTTGACTTTCATATACATGATTTATAATGTATTTGTGTCGAAAATTAGTCTTTTCTGTTGATCTCACAACATGTGTAGCTGATTTGTAAATATCACATTTTTAAATAAAAATTTTTATACTTTTTTCTTTGGAATAAAAATATGTCATTAAAAACTCGAGTATTTTTTTTTAACTCTTTCTTGTTAAAATACTTTAAAATGAATCGGTAATTTTTTTTACGGACATTTGATGCTTTAGCTTAATCTTAACTTGTTTAGGTATGATATCAACTACCACTCAAAACATGCTGATAGGAATAAAATAAAATATCCACAGCACCGGTGTGTTCCTTGAAAAGAAATCTTGAAAATAATTGACCAGTAATTTTTGTGCTAGTTCCATGATAAATAATTCAACAACCCAAAAAAGAAAAGATAGTATATTAATCTCAAGTATGAACAAATATGAAACCCTATTTTCTGATTTTCATGAAGATATACAACATTGTTTCATTCTGTTTTTATTTAGTGCTCATAAAGTTGCTAAGCAGACAAATCGGCAACTCAAACATACCTGTCCCGTTACTGAGAACGTTTAAGTAAGGTTTTACATTTTTCGACATATCTTGCGCACAGCACACACAAAGCGCCATATTTGTCATCAATATTTCCGAGAAATTAGTTTTTCCTCTCTATGTGGATTCAGCCACTACGTGTCCAACATGTACGTGCAGCCGTAAACTGCCTTTCCTTGCGAAACAAGGCTGGATTACACGAATAATGGACAGTTCATGAATGCATTTACGTCTGTTAATAATTGATACTGAGGTGCGAAAATCAACATCATTGATAGCTCTCTGCATGGTGCAAGGGTGATAATAGAGAAACTTGTTTTTAAAGTTAGTTAATATGGATATAAATTATATAGATCATAAGAACATTGTATATCAATTTTATGCGAAATTTTCTATTAAAAAACTTATTTCCAGTTTGAGTTTTAAATACTTATTAAAATCCCATATGAGTTTTAAACAATCACTATATACATGACATATAATAAACCGTTTTTAAGGTATTTGCACCATTGATGGTTTTTTAATACTTCTTCGATATATGTATTATCACTGCAGCAATTGTTAGCTACATGTTACACAGTGCCGACATGATTTTTTAATGAACTACAGTGTATAGAGATAAGAACCGCCTTTATCCACTAACAGCAGACTTTCATACAATGTATGTACTATCTACCTCACTAATTGACACCTATTATTAGACCTGTGCGTAACACAGTATTACTCTAAAATAGCCGAAAGCGAGTTGGGGATTTCCAGTTGCATATTTTTAGAAGACTCTGTGGAGTTATCTTACTTGCTAAGTGGCGCTGGATCGCGAACGGAAGTAGTATTAAGATGACAGTAAGCGCTTTGCGCTGCGCTTAGCGCTTAATTATTGATCAACATTCGATCTATTTGATAGTAAATTTGCTTATCATGGATAATGCACCAAACCATAATGATTGCAAAAATTGATTTGTGTCCCCTTAGATTAAGAAGCCATTCTATCGATCAAAAGGAAACCCCATCTCTATTTTTTTTAGACTACTATAATTCTACACGTGAAAATATTAGGACTTCCGCTACTCCTGAAATTTTCATAAAGTGTTGGGCACGTAATGGGTTGATTGATAAATATCAAAACAGACGGAAGAGAAGTACACAGGTACTAGCATGTTTATTACAACGGGTTGACGTATCCTGACATGTGACTTAACATTCATCAGTCATGACTTTTTACCAATCGAACTTTTTATCTAATTCAGAAATTCTAGAGACGGTGAAAAAATCTACTTTCGATTCAGATAAAATTAATGTTAATTCTCAAAAAATATTTTTATGCCGAGAGGCTATAACTGTTACTAGCATCTTTGTCATCGGGTTATTAAATTCTTAGAGCATGACGAGAGAGCGAAAGTGTTCAATATTATGACATTTTATTTCTTTTCATTCAAAATAATGTAAACAAAAAATAAGACTTTTTTCAAAGAGAGAGAGAGAGAGAGAGAGAGAGAGAGAGAGAGAGAGAGAGCTGCCCTTATACACATGTGCACAAGCATGGCATAAACAGATTGTAACTGAAATAAATTACGTACACTATTTATATTGTTTTGATTACCCACTGAATTGTAATTTATGGCAAAATTCGTTATATTGCCACCCTCGCTTTAATGCCAAAATCTGTCTTGGACAAAAGATGGCAATATACCGAGGTACATATGTAGCACTGTATATAAACTGTAAGCAATGAAGTATGAAAAGTTGTAGAGAATTATCTTAACAAATGATATTTCGGATGCGAACAGCAGTGTCACCTAGGTGCAAGCTTATAGACTGAGCCATCAAGGTTGAGGAAGAGTTTCCAGATATGAATTAAGAAGGACTGTCTCGAGGTCTGGTGATGGGTTCAGTCCAAAAATCAACCAATCCGAATCTCAGCCAAGATTAGCATTTACTCTGATGGAAATACGATTCAGGAGAGCGTTATGACAATTAAGTCTTTTGTTTTACTAACACACAGATTAACATAAATACAACCCTCCAAGAGGTGAAAGAGTTGGATGCTGCAGGAAACATTTCCAGAAATCTTAATATGTCAGTGAAAAAGGACACAGTAACTGTCCCCGATGGTGGATACACCATTCTCCGCATACACGCTACGAATCCAGGTAAGGTAACAGTAAGGTACTTGAGGAGCATCTTCAAGTGATGTATTAGGAGTACATGCCACCAATGAAGGCAGGATAAATTAGTAATGATATATTTAGATTTATCTTTAATACACATTCATGCAGTTATCAATTATAATATCAGGTAATGTATAACGAATACCTATTCAGGTATGATATTAAACTTTAATTTATAACTCAGATAAACTCCACCAATCTAGTTAATATGATTCAGGTTCATCTTTAAATGCATAACTCTCATCAACCCAGTAAGAATGACACGCAACCAGACCAGCTAGAAAAATTTAGGTTAATGCATAACATAACAGCGGGATGGACGAGATGTGCTATGATGGGAATTGCACATCAACCAGTTCTTCCTTTGATCTTAAATGAAAAATGCAGCATCAAGACCTCTATGAATCTGCTTTAACCGTACCAAGATTGCAAGAAATTAAATTGAATATATAGAGAAATTAATTACTAATCATTATTCTCCAAGTGTTTTTGGCTTTTCATCATTATACGCATGTGCCGTGATTTATTTCATGGTTAATATTGACAACAATATGAGTTCATATTTAGTGTAAATGACTTTTTATTCGCGAGAACTTTATTTTCGCGTAATTACGCGAATTTTCTTCTCGCGTAAATTTTTATTAGCAAAGATTATATAGGACAGTAGTCAGAATTCGTGAAAATTTTGTCTCACTTATAAATGCCAAATACCCATCTCGCGAAAATAAGGTGTAGCGAATATTTGGTGATCTACAGTACTAAGATCCTCCTCTGAACAGTTTTCATAATTTTTTGCATTTCAATAATTAGCAGATATGATCTTATCCTGCGCTTTTTCCCTCAATATATTTATATTGGACACTATTTACCTTAGGTTTCTGGTTTTTCCATTGCCATATTGATTTCCACGCCGAGATAGGAATGGGAATACTCCTACAAGTGGGAGAAATTAACCAGATGCCAAAACCGCCATTTAATTTTCCAAAATGTGGAAACTGGAAATATACTCCTCCTGTGGAGGAAGAGGCTATATGTCCTGTGAACAGTGTCAGAGGTCTACAATATACACCAATGATTGTGGCGTTTGTGATCTATAAAAACCTTTTATAGATGTTTTTACAAAAGAAATTTTGTACAAAATAAATTCACGAGTTTGTAAATGTACAATCACATGCTTTTTAATGGAATGTTTTCATTTCTGACTTGTCATTTGTTCCAATAATATGGCATTTAAAACATAAAACAAATGAACATCTGAGTTTTGTTAACGAACTGAAATAGCTCACTTTACGGAAAAAATGACTTTCAGATGCATAATATATTTCACTTTATGCTTTATTTCAGTAAAGTGACCTTTTCAACTACTAATCCTATTACACGTTTGACATCATAGGCAGCTGTTTTTTGAATAAAAATGAAACTCACTAATATATTTACCTTGTCATTGGTCATTTGCAAAATTATTTTGTTTAAAAAAATTCTGATTGTACACACAAGTACCCTGAAGTTAATATTTAAAAGATGCTTGAGTTTCTGATTGACAATTTCTATGTAGTTTTTAGAGATCAGGTCTTCCAACAATCTGTTGGAATTTCCACTAGTACCAATTGCGCCCCTTTATTAGCAGGCCTATTTCTGTATTCATGTGAAGCAGAATTTATTCAAAAACTTCTACATGAGGGGAAGAAAACACTTGCTATGGTCTTTAACTCGACATTAAGTTATATCGACGACGTATTATCGATTAACAATAGTTATACTTCCACTCATATGTCGACTCGATATATCCCAATGAGCTCAAAAAAAGATACCACGGAGTCTGACACATCTGTTTCATATTTGGATATTTTAGTAGAGAAGGACCAGACGTTGCTTTGCGGTTACATCACTTCAGTTTTTGAAAGAAGTCGAAAACTACTTTTTTTTTAGAAGTGGCAAAATTTTTGTTACTTTACATGCAAATTCATCCAAATTTTAGGAATGTATTTTCAAAACTATTTCCTACAAGAAAGCCAGCGACAGTAAGAACAGCCTGTCTTTTTTTCATATTTGAATAATTTCAGTTTGAAATAAACGATGAAGCCTTTGATGTATTTTATATTTTGATTGATTCATGTATTCTAATCAAAGATGTCATTTACTCAGTTGATAAAATATTTCACCACAAACTAACCTTTTTCTTGCATATTTTCTTCAAATGATAAAATATTAAATTTTTTAAAATTAAAATTGATTTTGTTCATTTAAAACAATTTTTAATTTAGCATATTGTACTTCATAGCATTCCATTTCTTTGAACTAAAACCCAGAGTAAACGTCATGCTTAAAGCACTACAATTATGCTTTATATATTCATCTTGGAACATAATAAATACTCAAAAGTTTCTATATATTTTGATGTTTTAGAAACTTATCTATGTTTTTGGTTATAAACACAATATATTCATACACAGCACTGCTAAGGCTAAATAAAGGGGGCAGGGCTGTGACATCACATAAAGATATCATTTATGCATAGTACTAGAAAATGAAATGATTTGCTATTTAAAACTGTATAAAAGAATTAAACTACATCAAAACTTACCACTGCATTCATTTTTGTCGCTAATTATATCTCATACAGCAAGGTATAAACAAGTCACTGATCGCAATGCACTTGTCGGTTGTGTTATGGACAGTGTTATGTGTAAAGGGTTGGCGTGTTTTGCATGAAATATGGCGATAACAAACAGTATTCAAGCTCAAAAGTCCATTCAAATAATAAAAATCAGGAACAGAGGAAACACGGACCTCTATAACATCAGAGATGGGATCAGATGCCATGGAGGAGGTGCCTTGTTTAATACCCTCTTCGCAAGAGCATATCCTTAATAAATCTTGAACCGTTTTTTGAATATAAATAAAGGAAATATTCCCCAAGTCGAAAGTTTCTGCTGCTTTCGTAAAATCGAGAGCATTGTTTAATTAATGCATAAAATACTTCGAAAAGGTCGCACATATTTCAACTTAAGCCTCATTTTTCGAAATTCTCCAGAAACTTCAAGACACGTAGAAATAATTTAACGCTTAAGATTTGTATTTCAGTCAGAATATGCCATTGCGATATTGAAATTTGTTTATAACCTCCATGCAGTACACATTAAAGGCATTTATCACAGGACTTTTAAATCAGGGGACCAAACTGAATTCAAAACAGGATCGGGTATAATTTGATTTTTAAATTAATACTAAAGATATTTGATAAAATAATGGTTTTACAAAATTTAATTCATTAAAAAAAAGTATTTTTATACATTTCTATATTCCTGTAATTTATTAATTCTACGCCTAAACAGTGTTGGTAAGTTCTTGATTAAAATGAGTATCCCATCTAGCAAACTACTCCACCACAACAACGTTGAAAGGCATAGTTATATGTTTTTGTTCCACAACAGCTAGTGCCAAAGACTACAGAATTTATCACTCCACCACAACATCGTTGAAATCGATAATTGTATGCTTTAGTTCCACAACAGCTTGTGCCAAAGATATTGGAATTTATTACTCCACCACAACATCTTTGCTTGCGATAATCGTATGCCTTAGTTCCGCAACAGCTTGTGCCATGGATATTGGAATTTATAACTCCACCACAACATCTTTGTTTGCTATAATCGTATGCCTTAGTTCCACAACAGCTTGTGCCATGGATACTGGAATTTACTTCTCCACCACAACATCGTTGAATTCGATAACCGTATGTTCGGTTCCCACAAATACCTGTATAAAAATTGATTGGAGGTTAGTTTTGCTTGTCTTTAGCACCAGTTATTTAACTAGTTTGGTATATGATTAGATTTATTAAGGTAATTAAGTCATTAAGGTTATTATTAAGTCATTAAGTCATTATGGTTATTTGATAGCAAATTAACAGAGAAAATTAGTTCTTCCTAATTTCAAGTAGTGATTTTTAAAAATAAAAAAAATCAATACAAATCTCCTAAAATAAAAAGCAAATAAGTTGGTTTTTTGTCGAAAAAAAATAAAGGAAATGTAGAGGATGGACATAAGAAGTGTAATTAAATAACAGTTATATATCCTTTTTTCAAATATGAATTGTCAAAGAGAACGGGAAATGACAATTTTGTCAATCTTTTGAAATTAGGTACTAAATTTATATCTCAAATTAATTATTTCAGTAAAACTGATAGAAAACACACAATTATGAAATAGTACGGAAGCCCGTTGAGGCCAGTTCAGAGAAAGAAATATTTTTCATTGCGTTTAAACGCAATAATTATTGCGTTTAAACTCAAAACATTGCATTTTATCGCAATAATCATTGCGTTTAAACACAAAAGATTGCGATTAATCGCAATGTATATTGCGTTTAAATTCAAAACACTTTGCGTTTAAAAGCAAAAGATTGCGATTAAAAGCAATACTTTTGCGATTAAACGCAATACTTTTTGCGTTTAAACGCAATAATATTGTTGCGTTTAAACGCAATAATTTTTGCGTTTAAACGCAATGATTTTTGCGATTAAACGCAAAACTTTTGCGATTAAACGCAATAGTATTGCGATTAAACTCAATAATCTTTGCGTTTAAACGCAATAAACCTTCCTTATTGTAGTTTCAAAATCAAACATGAATTAGTCAAAGCTTATAATTACATGTACATGTACTAGGATCCGACACTTCAACTTTAAGAAGATCCGATTTTTTCTGTGTCTTTTTGCAAAATTTCCCAGTTTTTGTAAATTGTAGTAAAACAATGCCATCCTAACAACCTGAATGCCTTAAATGTATTAGAACCCAAAACTCTTAATGAAGTGTCTGATCAATTGCTTACGTATATCACATATTATAGAGAATGTTTCAGTGGTATCAATAGCACTTGTCAATTTGATACATGTAGTGCACATCGATCAATCTGTTTTCATTTGATTTTGATCTCACATAAATCCATCACATATGTTCTTGTGTTTACTGTATACAACCATAGGAAGGGTTATGAATGTACATTGAAGTCTAAATATTTCATCATGTTGTGCATAATTCCAACATTTCCTCAGTCCTTTCCAAAAATCCCTTTATACATGGGTTAAACTTGTGACCGCAACGTAGGGGAACAGTTTTTTTAACAGAGCAAATGACCACAACTGACCAAAACTTTATTAAGAATGTAGAGAATAATAAGCTTAAGAAATGTCTCGTTCTTAGGTTGCCTTTGTTTTTACAACCCGACATTTTTTTCTCCTCTATAAATTCTTATTAGTGATTTATCCTTTCAGAGAGAGTTTGATCGGAGAATTCTGATTCTATAAAGCCAAACAATACGCAATTTCCTCATAAATAAAAAGAGAAAGAAATAAAAGATATGCGTGGGTCCACTGTACTCTGCAAGGTTTGATACATATCACTGCCTTTAAACACAAAGATAATTGCCTTTGAACTAAAAGATTATTGCGTTTTAACGCAAAAGTATTGCGTTTAAATGCAAAAATTATTGCGTTTAATCGCAAAAGTATTGCGTTTAATCGCAAAAATCATTGCGTTTAATCGCAAAAATATTTTTGCGTTTAAACGCAAAAACTATTGCGTTTAATCGCAAAGTTATTGCGTTTAAACGCAAAAGATTGCGTTTAAACGCAATACTCGTACATTGCGATTAAACGCAATCTTTTGCGTTTAAACGCAATGATTATTGCGATTAAACGCAATGTTTTGCGTTTAAACGCAATACTTATTGTGTTTAAACGCAATAAAAAATATTTCTTTTTCTGAACTAGCCTAAACGGGCTTCCGTAAAATAGCGACATCTAAATATTTATAAGTTTGCAATATTTTCTTTCATTCTTTTTAAAACTATTTTTCCCAATTCCTTCAATTTAAATTGCAAGTCATTAAGAAAAAATATATACAATGATTACACCATGATACCATGATTTTCTTTTGATGACGATTGCTATCGTGTAAATATTCATTTTAATTCATGTTAATGAATGACAAGCTAACGAACTAGCTGCACTATTATTCTTTGATCTTTTTTAAAATTCACAGTGTAAGAAATGACAGATGAATTATTAGTTCGAAATGGGTGAAATGAAAAAAAATATGACCTGACACATATTTTTCAATCTGCACTAAAATACACGCGAAGCAAATATTTTTTTTATGACTCAGCACATGTTTTTTGATACTGGCTAAACATCTGCCAAATATCCCATTGATATCTCACAAAATTTTATGCTCAAAATATCAGGAGTTCAGCACCTTTTTGTGACATTTTTAAAATGTAATATTTTTTGAAGATCTATGAAATAATCAATAATGGTTTATGTTGGAAATAAAGACTTTCCTGATAAAATTCATGTATTGTAACATTTTGACCAAGTTATGATCATGGATGATCCTGAAAAAAAATACCAAACTGATTTTAAAATCTGTATAACAATTAAGTCAAAAAGAATTTTCAAAGTAAAAAACAATAACACAATAAAAGTTAAAAGTTTAACATCTATTATTATATGAATCACAGACAGCATTAATGAGAGTAAAATATCTGTGCATACCCATTTATGTCAGGAGTGCAACATTTGATGTTTTGCTCCTCAACATGGAAAAAACGTTTTATCAGTATATGATTATTTGTTTTCTATTTTGGAAAATAAAGACATATAAAACATTTTTACCGAAGAAATCTATCAATAACATGGTCGGTCTGTGTTTCAGATCCATATTTCTATGGTCAGAAGTGCAGGAGTGCAACGTTTTGTTTTAAAGATCCATGTTCAATTTGTTTGTTTGTTTATTTGTTGATTAAAGCCCTTTCGAGTTTTTTTTTTTGTCTCCATGTCTCCGATCTCCACTTTCCGTAGTGGGATTCGAACTCGGGATGTAAGGATCAAATCCGCGACTCTGGAGCAAACGCTCTCGACACTCGGGCGACAAGTACCATGGGGGAAATGACTTCTATTCATACTTTTAAGAATTTTTTCATCAATAAGGATCTATTTCAATGATGAAGTACTAAATTATTTACAGTATTATTATTGATAACCTTGTCTTTTTCAATTTTATCAATTCAAATGTGTTTTTATCTTTTCTTTCAATTTTTTTTCTGAAATTAAAAATGAAAAATTGTTAACACAGATTTGAATAACTTCAATCAAACAACAAAACACATTCTAGTGTAATTCATGCTTCACAGTTCTACTTGAAAGACTCGCATGCTGTTGAACAGGAGTGCAACAAAAATGTTAGAATTATCGATGATCAAATAAAAATAAATAAAAAGAAACAAATTGATGAGTGTATATTTCTGATGACCTCAATTGCTAACAGTGTTTGTCAAATGAAGAAAAATGTGCTATAAAATATACTTTATTCTTATTTATTTATACAAATGTATTTGTTAGGTAGTTTTGTGACATGAATAGGAAATAATTCAAGATATAAATCAAAGTTTAAACAATTTTACGCATTTTAAGGTCAGGATCTAGTGAACTAGTTTTTGGTGCTAGATCCGTTATGACGTCATAATTGATTTAAACTCTATTTTCTCGTACTTTATGGCTATAATAGAATACTGTAGAAAATGGTGCATTTTCATGGAATTCAATTTGAAATCATGTCAAGCAATATTCAATTCATTATCATTTTAAAGAAAATGTCAAGAAGATATGCATGATAAACAATTTTCTGAGAGACTGTTGGCAAAAGTGAAACATTTCCTTTTATCTGAGATGGAATAAACTCCCATATTTATACCTGACGTTCTTAGATTTTCATTAAAAATGACAGTTAAACTATGTTTTTTTCGATATGTTTACCTAAAAATGATGTACCGATACACCTTATTTCACCAAACTGTATTTTGAAAGGACAATTGAAAGAACTCGTTTCTCAAATTTGAGAAATCTATAGGCACCTTTTATTTAGTAGATCTTTAGACCATAACCATGAAGTATTGAATGAAATGAATGAATGAAATATATGGAGATAATGAACAGTATTCAAGCTCAAGAATCCATTTAACAATACAAATTTTGGCACAGAGCAAACACGGACCTCTAAAACATCAGAGGTGTGATCAGGTGCCATGAAGGAGTGAGCATCCCCTGCCGACCGGTCACACCCGCCGTGTGCTCCTTGTCATGATCGGGAAATATCGGGAAAATCTATCGACAATTCAGAGTGTAATTAATGATCTAACAATTAGTATGGAAAAGTCAGTCAGCATTTGACTTAATGATAAATTGTATTTGCTGACAAGGGCATTGTGTCGACCATAAATCTAACGAAATGATGACTTTAAGCAAGACTGCTGATATTCTTGTTTCATCAACTTGTTTCATTAACGTACCTCGTTTTAGAAATTGTTCATACTTAGAGCATGCTCTTGCGTATCGAATCAACTGAAAGATATAAACCACGTATGTAGGTGATGAAGGTATATTGCTGCATAAGTAAGGAAGTTGACGATTGAAAAGTTAAAGTCATCACGTCTATCATAAAGCTTGGTTGTTAGATTACCATTAACGTCATTTTCTAGTAAAATATCCAAATATGAAACAGATGTTCCAAACTCTGTGGTATCTTTTATTTCAAGCTCACCGGGATATAACCTATCGACATGAATGGAAATAATTGCATTTATCACCATATTGTGATAAATGCCTTAAATTCCAGTGCAGGCGCGATAACTCTTGTATCCTTATTCCCGGCAAAACATTCGTGAGACCATGAATTTTATTTACATTGAGTAAATAAAATCAAGCCCCCCAGCGATACTGATTTAGAAAATTCTAGAAGGAGAGCAGAGAAAGAGCCTGACATCTTTAAAAATTTCATCTTTAAAAATTTCATCCTATCCGCTGCCATCAGTTAAATTACAAGTCATAATGCCTCCCAAAGCTAGGAAGAGAGGACGTATGGACAGTCAAGCAAACCCGGCCAAAAGAAAAAGAAGACCTAGCCGACGTTTAATCGAGGCACAACACTCGGATAAACCCCAAGCGTCAGACAAGCCAGAGACGCAGCAAGCAATGGCACATGAGGCAGCACCTTTATTGGCAAGTGAAAGCGCCTGTGACCAGATCGGACAGGGTCCGTCACAGCAAGACACGGGTGCAGGTACAAACAAAGATTTCAATCAAAATTCTCGCGGAGTGAGAAGCTTGGATACAAATCAGTCGGGCTCGGGTTTTAATTCGGTAACTCAATGTATTGGGGGTCTCTCGATTGGGGAACAGGTGCAAGTTACTAGTAGTCGCCCATCCGCTGAAATTAGTACTTGTGACCCCATAGGCAGTCATGTGCCCGTAGCCATCCGAGAAAAAATATGGGCAGGTTCTTATATAGATCTGGCATTATTGTTAAAACAGGCCCATGACCTTAGGACTGACCCTAACATCACAGGGGAGCTTGTGATTAAAAATGGCCAACTAGTTGTTGAAAAACAACACTTGAAGTCGATAAATAATATACACATTTGGACAACTGCATTTATTATTTACATGTCAATATACCTCGAGAGGTTTCCAGGGAAAGCCCAAGAAATGATTAAGTACATGCACAGTATTCGTTTGGCTGCCAGTAGACAGGGTCATTTGGGTTGGTCCAAGTGTGACGAACAATTCCGCTTAAAAAAAGAGAGGCATCGTACTTCATCATGGGGGGAAGTGGATTTCGAATTATGGGTAATGTTGATATCCCCGGGGCAGTACGAACAATCTGCTTCACAAACTTCTCATAGGGACATATTTTCAGGAAATGTTGGGGGTAGTTCCTTTCGTGCACGGACACAAACAACTTATCTCGGAACAACTACTTAGGGTGGTAGGTCCGGATTCAAACAAAGCTATAACATTAATAAACCACAGTCATCAAGGTCCGTCGGCAACTGCTTTGCCTTTAATAGAGGCTCATGCTCCTTTAATCCCTGCAAGTTTAGACACAGATGTGCGAACTGTGGGGGACCTCATCCCCAGATCAACTGCCCATCCGGTCAGAAATAATGCTGATATGACTCTATATGACCTTGCTGCCACACCCATTAAATACAACCAACTTTGTAATGAATTAGAATTATATCCTTTCAATTCAGAAAAACTTCAACTGTTAAATGGTTTTAAATTTGGTTTTCCGCTACACTATGCTGGCCCAAGAACTTATAGGGAAGCAAAAAATCTTAAATCTGCCAGAGACACCCCTCAAGTTGTCGAGCAAAAGCTTGCTAAAGAAGTCACCTTGGGTAGAATGGCTGGTCCTTTTCACGATATTCCTTTCCCCACGCTTCGCGTATCACCAGTAGGCCTCGTGCCCAAGAAAGATGGGGATGTCCGTTTAATTCATCACTTGTCCTACCCAGACTTTGATTCAGTTAATTATTTTATTGACCCGGACATTTGCACAGTGAAGTATAGCAATATAGATGAAGCAGTATTGATGATACAGAAATTGGGACAGGGTGCCCTCCTGGCCAAAACTGACCTGAAGAGTGCATTCCGCTTGTTGCCTATTTACCCAGGAGACTTTGACATTTTAGGTATCAAGTGCAATGAAAAATACTATTTTGACAAATGTTTGCCGTTTGGTTCCAAGCTTTCTTGTGCCTTATTTAATCAGTTTAGTAAATTCTTGCATTGGCTCATATGTAAAAAATCAAACAATCAAAACCTCATGCATTACTTAGATGATTTTTTATTTGCAGGAAAAGCAGGTGACTCTATTTGTAAACATACGCTCGATATCTTTCATCAGGTCTGTGCTGAACTTGGGGTCCCTCTAGCCAATGACAAGACGGTAGAGCCCACAACATGCTTGACATTTTTAGGAATAGAATTTGATACTATGTCTATGCTTATGCGTTTTCCACAAGATAAATTGACTGAGCTACGTACTAGAATTCAAGACAGCTTAAGGGCCAAAAAGATTACTTTACGAGACTTGCAGTCTATAATAGGGTTATTGAATTTCGCCTGTCAGGTAGTTGCAGCAGGTAGAGCTTTTATTAGGAGACTCATCGATGCCACAAAAGGTGTAAGGAAGGCAAAACACAAAATAAGAGTAACATCTTCTATGAAATTAGACTTAGTTATGTGGCTTGATTTCCTTAATCATTATAATGGAGTGACCCTCTTTCCTGAGAGACTCTGGGTCTCCAGTGATACTCACCAGTTATTCACAGATAGTACTGGGGGTATGTCGGGGGGATTTGGAATATTTTTTCATAATAAGTGGGCTTTTGGTAGATGGCCTCAGCATTGGTCAGAAACAGGTAGGCTGCGTGACATGACATTTCTCGAGTTGTTTCCTGTAGTAGCGGCCATATTAGTGTGGGGTCCTCAGTTGGCTAATAAAAAGATATTATTTCATATTGACAATCAGGCAGTTGTACACATAGTCAACAAACAAACTTCTAAATCTGAAGACGTTATGAAACTGGTTAGGAAACTTGTGCTTAATACCCTTCATTTTAACATAAGGTTTAAGGCAGAGTACATAGATACCAAATCAAATGCAATTGCGGATTCTATTTCTCGTTGCCAGTGGCGTCGTTTTCGGGCTTTGGCTCCACAAGCAGACCCAGCACCAATCCAATTGCCCCTAGAAATCTGGGAGATTTGACACTGGAAACCAATAAACTGTTAAAGGCCTCTATGGCTGAGAATACTTGGCACACATATAAGGCAGCTTTCCAAAGTTTCAATCATTTCAGGTATTTGTTTGGTTTTCCGACTACTTGGCCAGCTCCTTTAGATCATGTAGTTCATTATATAGCATATATGTCAGTGGAGGGTAAATCCCCTGGATCTATTAAAACATATATATCGGGCTTGTCATATATGTACAAAATTCAAGGACTTGCATACGTTACCAAATTTTTCATTGTTTCAAAGTTGTTAGAAGGGGCTGCAACGCTGACACCAAAACAAGATACACGAGCCCCTATAACTCTATAAATGCTTGTATCACTTCTCCAGGCTTTGGAGAAGGTCTGCTCTTCTAGTTATGAAGTTCACCTTTTTAAGGCTGCTTTTTGTTTAGCATTTTTTGGTTTTTTAAGAGTAGGCAAATTGGCTTGTAAATCGCTGAGAGGGCAGGACTCAAGACCTTTGCAACAAAACGACATTGACATCATTCAAGTTAATGGACACAAGCAGGTTAAGCTGACTATAAGACAATCAAAAACAGACCAATTAGGTAACAAGGCCACCTTGTTTTTGTTTAGTACAGGCAGACCAGCTTGTCCTGTTTCTACCATAAGTAATTTTTTAGGGGTTCGAACTCGAGGCTCACCAAGTGCTAATCAATTCCTGGTGCATTTCGATGGTAAGCCTTTAACACGTTACCAGTTTTCTGCCCTGTTAGCTAAAACTTTACAATTCTGCAACATCAAGAATGGGCGTTATAGGTCACACTCATTTCACATAGGGGCAGCAATGAGGGGCATACCTGACCAAATAATCAAAGAATGGGGCAGATGGAAGTCGGGGGCATACTCTTCATACATTAGATTCACAAAATTTATAATATTAATTAATTTTTTTTCCCTTGCTAACAAACTTCAAGTTTTGTAGGTTATAGGAGAATAGTATGGGTGGTGGGATCATCCATAGTATACTGGGCAGCCCGAAGTGCCACCAATAGACCTGGAGGAAAAAACCTTACTCTTCCAGATAAGAACATCTCCATAATGTGGTTTGGTGTCAGGGGAATGAGATGGAAAGAATTTGACTCTTTTTTCGAGAATAAACTGAAGTCTACCCCGCCACCAAATTATTTGGTGGTACACCTGGGTTCCAATGACCTAGGCATATTGCCTGGAGAGGAACTAATTCAAAATATCACATGCTCCTTCCTTCGTTGCAAGTTATTGGCTCCAAACATGTCTGTTATTTGGTCTGATATGTTACCTCGCTTATACTGGCACAATGCCAAATCTGCATCCAAAGTTGATGCTATGCGAAAAGATGTAAACCGTAAAGTTAAGCAATTTCTTAAAGCAGAAGGGGGCCGGGTCATCAGACATCCAACAATTACTTTTGCACAAAAACAGCTGTTTAGATATGATGGCACACATTTAAATGATTTAGGAAATTCAGTGTTTCTTAATAGTCTGCAAGGTGGTCTCGAATCCTTCTTGGGCAATCAGATGGACGTAAAGGTATTCCCAGATGACATAGCTTGATAGCAAGAATTTCAAAGAAGTCTATAGTATGTGTTTATGTATATAGATATGTATATATTTGCATTTATCGACCTTAATGTGTTTAATGGAAGGATGGTGGGTGAAATCATAATAGGCTGTAGGCTAATATACCACACAACACGCGAGTGGCAGGTGAACTTGTATAGACAAGTTCATTTGGCGGAGTTCGGGGATTACCACGAATGAGGATTTCTACCATGTCTGGCTCAAAACTCTGGGTAATCTATCCTCAGTACTGGGGAAGATTCGGGGGTTACCTCAGCGGTACCTGAGGGACCAGCTTGATCCTTGTGGTACCAAGGGCAGGCTTTGGGGGTCTACCCCTGGGGGTATTATCCCCCGGTAGTTGTTCTATACCAGGGGAGACAGTATAGAGTTAGGGCCCCAGTCAGAACTTGAATTCCTTGTTCGTATGTGGCAGTCACTCTTGTTGGTACCAAGAGGTCTGTTCCCACCACAGTTAATTTCCCTGTGGGGGCGCTATCGCGCCAGGTTAGTAGGGAGGTCATCCCGGTTGGCAGGTAGCGATTCCCTGTTTTCCGCCGGTTTACTTTCATTGATATAATATATAAATAGATTGTGACAAACGCGTGCCACGAAATGTTAATGCTGCTTGTATTATTAATAAATTGAGTTTAATTGATTTGTAGTTAATAGTTGTGAATCTGGAATTAACCATTGTTAATTGACAATACGTCGTCGATATATCTAAATGTCGAGTTGAAGGTCACAGCAAGTGTTTTCTTCTTTTAACGTATAAGATTTTGAGCAAATTCTGATTCATATGAATATAAAAATAGGTCTGCTAATAACGGAATATTGCACAATTTCATTACAACTTGATGTTGACAAAATTTTATGATTTTTTCTCTTCTAAGGCTTTAATTTTAAGTTTTACTGCAGTAAGAAGTGCAAAGGAACTGTTTCATAATCATCAATGAATTTTATTTTTCTATACTTAACAATAAATTGCAGAATGTTTTATACTAGGCTATCTTAAAAAAATACGTATGTTAGCCCTCTCCCGACCGCATGGCTAAAAATGGCTTAATTAAAAACTCCCCCCCCCCCCCCAGGAAGCAATTATTTTATTGCATTCCGGAAAATAGATTTTGAAAATTCAGCACTGATGTTGAAATTTTCTTGGAAAAAGTTTCTCACCTACCTATTTTTTCACCGTGAGTTAGAAGAGGGCAAACAAACCTTATTTTAACTTGGCCTTATTATGTTTCCCAAACGAAGTTGTTTGTACTTTCTTTTTTCAAAGTTTCTTCTTCGGTACTTTTCTGTCCGCGAGTGTTCTCAGAAACTACTCATCCGATTGAGATGAAACCTTTTTAGGGTTAACAATCATGTTGTGTAGATGTGCGGAACGAAGGTCATTTTGCGCGCACACGCATGCACGTGTGTGCGCGAGCAATGAGTGAAATGACTGATATACTTAATATATCCATAACTTATTTTTTTTGGATACTATGCTTTTAAACTCAAAACATACAGATATATTAGTAGAATAGGCAAGTTGACATGGTCAAATAAGGTATCTGGTTCGCCCTATGTAACTGTTCGCATGAGTCCGTTCGCGCAGGGTCCGTTCGCCATAATTCCTATTTGCTCTATACCTCGTTCGCCATATATCTTGTTTGCCATATTATTATATAATAAATATTAACATTTCTTATTAATTTTTAGCCATTTTTCTGTTTACTATTTTCGATTTAATGTTTTACGAATGTTGATTCATAAAATAATTTTTATTTAATCTTTATTAATAAATTGATTATAATTCTGATCTTAATGTTTTGTAAAGGCGTAATTGGTTTTATAATCGATAATCAGTGATAATATTATCACTGTAAATTAGCTTAATACAACCTTTGTTTTTCTTTTACGATTTGTTTTTGAAAACAATTAAAGAACTGAGACGTTAATAGGCCAATTATGGAACTAAGCAGCGGATGAGCAAGGTTTTACCTTTGAAGAATATTATATTCCCAAGTACAATCCAATCCCTTGAAGAAGATGTACCAGTTTTGAAATATTTATATATTTACTATACTTTGTAAGGCGAACGGACTCTCTGCGAACAATTTTTAGGGCAATCGGACTTTGGGCGAACGGGAATGAGAGCAAATTCCGAGAATACCTTTTATCACTAAAATATACTTCCAAATATATATTAGATACGCAAAAATAATATTTTGAAGTCAAGAAAATATGAAAAACTTAATTGCTGTAAATGATAAAAAATATCAGAAAGACGTACTGCTCTACAAACTTTCAACTGTGTGATTTTTAAAACAAAGTTTAAAATAAACATATCAGGTATCAGGATTGAAATAAAATAAAATAGGATCACCTCAAAATCTAGTACTTATTTGTAAGGAATTTGTATATCATACTTCTCTTTTCACATAGATTTGGGGAAAAAAAGATTGAATGGACAAAAAAGTACTTTTTGGGGAACTGATTGAATCATGTTAATTATCTTTCATATTAAACCATTTTAAACCAGAATTGAAACAATTTATGTCAAATAACAATCGAAAATCCATTTTTTTTTTATATAGACATGAGATTCACTCAAGGTTTAGATCTAATAATTTACATCATTTTAATCATTTATATCTCTGACACAATCTGAGGGAAAAAACTATTATTTCTTTTGATTCTATATTTCAGATAGTTTTCAGGACGTGGAAATATTTTCTTTTTTCAAATAAAGTTCTACTAAAAATTCTGAAACTTTTTTATGCATTTGTCTATTCTATTGTCTCTTCAGAAATTTTAACGAAATGAATATACAGTATGATGTTATAACTGAAATATATGTTATGAAAAGTTTTATATTTTTGGGAAAAAAATTACCGGTCATTATTGTTCTGATCTGATCCAAATCTGAAGTAATAAAGGATTCCTTGTTTTAAAATTAGCTGCGGAATTCAAGTTCCCTGGTTGAGGAAAATCGGATAAAGAAGTGAGCTACAGACTGAAGCAAACATTCCGACCTGCTGAGATCATGCTAAAATATTCCGAGCAAATTTTCAAGCCCGTGTTTCACAGTTTCATATATCTAATATCTTTTTCTACAGACATATTGTCTTCTTTTATAGACGATGTAAATTATATTTACTCCCCCCCCCCCCCTCGTGAATAAGGAAAATAGAACCGAACATTATGATCCAAGCAAAGCAATTTTATGTCAGCATAACTGCATCATTGTATGATTTTTTTCAAAGCAAAGAGTAGCAATATTAATACCATATTATGATATTCAGAATGAAAAAATGAAAATATTCACAACAATTATATGCGAAAGAAGAAACAAACCTCTTTTAGAAAATGAATCAGCGACTTGAAAGCACAGAAGAAAAGCAAATGCCCAAAACAGAATCATGTTAAATTAGATTTTTAGTCCAGTAAAATAGGCTAAATGCAAATATTATTTTACTACTGAAACAAAGGATTTTCTATACCTGTTTCAAATCAGTAAATGTAGCAGATTTCCATAAAAAAAAAAGCTTGCCTGACTATCAATTTCAAACCTTGTTTTCGACAAATGATAGCTTAGACATTAATATGAAAATAATACGTGTACGTTATTATACATTTTTGTAAAAAATATAGAACGTTTTGTATTAATTTTCAATCTGCATACGATTTTAGAAAACACTTTTTTAAGCATTCTGAAATTTTCCGTACTAGAAAAGGAGTGCTTACAGGACAAAGCAGAAACTGATAATTTATCAAGCTTGTCATAAAAAAGGTGTCCGCGTGGCGCAGTGATTAGAACGTTTGCTCTAGAGTCGCGATGTAAGGAGTAAATCTTTAGGTCGCGGGTTCGAATCAACTGTGGGACGTGGAGGCCGGTGTAACGTTGAATTTTGACCCGTGTTGAAAACTGACCCGGGAGGTCTTTTCTCAACGTTGAATATTGAGACCATCAGCGTTGAATTCAGACCCTAGCCTGTTGAAAATTGAGCCGGATTGTTGAATTTTGATCATAAAATCGAGTCAAAATTCAACAGCACAAAAACACAAATAAATTAAATTGGCGCTTACAATTATGATTAATTGATTAAAAAATTACTCATGTATATAACATATGTATATATTTATATTTCACCATGTCCGTGGGAACCAGGTGGGGGGGGGGGGGGGGTGATGACTGTTTACTTTAATACATGCGAATAGGAAACAAAGCTAAGGAACGTCATTCTGTTGAACTTTGGTCTTTTTGCTTGTCAATGAACTTTTGTTTAATAATTTCAACCATTTCTCGTTTACTTTTCATTAATTCATTATACAAAAATTTTTGATGTCCTACGACTACCAAAACATTTGAAATAAAATCAGAAATGACACGGGCATATGGTCTAGTTAAAATACCAGTACCCTTCCTCTCAGGGCATGCTGTTGCGTATCGAATGCGTTTGGATACATAAACACTTTAAGCAAGTGTTAGTGAATTTAAGTGAAATAATAGTAAATAAATAAGAAATGTTGATTTTTCCACACTTTATACAACCAGTCCCCGTGATAAATAAAAAATCCAGACTATTTGACATCATAGACAACTGCTTCTTTAATAAGAATGAAGCAAGCAAATGTTCTCATTGTCATCTACAAACTTACTTTTATCGGGTTTATGTCTCCCTAGTGATTCGATACACAAGAGCATGTTATATGTACGAACAAATAAGTTGATGATATAAGGGTATCAATGATCTCATGTACAGTCAACATTTCAGTCAGCAAATTCTATGGTCGATACAATGACTTTGTTTACAAAAACAATCCGTCGTTAAGTTGGTTGACTAACGCCTTTCATACAAATCGATGGGTCATTTTTTTCATACTGAATTGACTGCGTATTTCCCTATTTACACCATCTTGACAAAGGACACGTGTCGGGTGTGACCTCTCGACAGGGAAAGCTTACTCCTCCATGGCATCTGATCCCACCTCTGATGTTGTAAAAGTTTGCTCACTATTTGTATTGTTTTATTAAACCCTTCAACATGATTACTGTTCGTTGTCTTCAATTTTCACGGAAAAGTTGACGTCATCTGTTTGTTATACAGTTTAGTTGTTAGTTGGCCATTATCGTCTCGGTAAAGCACCCAAATATGAAACGGATATTGTAGACTCTGTGGTGTCTTTTATTTCGAGTTCACTGGGATATATAGAGTCAACATATATATGAAAGTAATTATTGTAAATTGATAAAACGTCTTTGATATATCCCTGTGAAAGCCCATAGCAGGATTTTTCTTGTTCTCATGTAGTAGTATTAGAATAGTTTGCTTCTTAGGATTATAAAAACATACAGGTCTGCTGATAAAGGAGGAGATTAAGTCCCCTTCAAAATTCCAACATCTTGTTGTAAGACTTGGTCTCCAAAGACTACATAGATCTTGTGAAAGAGGTCTAACTATTATCTCAGAGTACTTGTTGGTAAAAGCAGACTTTTTTTAACAAATTAATTGTATAATGGCTAGGTAAGAGACAGGAAAATTCCCAAGTTCCATTTTTCTTGAAGAAGGTGTTCTATGATATCAAAACACCTAATCTTTATTTATCGTAAGGAATGGCTGTATAAAGTGTTGTAAAATCATGCATTTTAATGTTATTGACTTTGAAAAAAGTGATTTTAAATGTTTCAAAAATGTAAGAGTTCGTCAGAGACTTTGAAATCAATAATTTATATAATTTACACAATATTATAAATAGGTTGAAACATATAGTGCGTCTTAAGTTTCTCCTTCATTCTAGAGAATTTGCTGGAACCTGAATGTATCTTTGTTTGTAAGGACTTTCCTAAAGTTTAAGAATCCAGCATAGATAGAATAAATCCAGTTCTCTTTCGTTGACTGAAATGTAAACACCATTTGAAGACTGAAGCGTGATTTTGAGGAATTCCAACCTTATAGAATTAAACTTTGAGTATAAGTTGGATTTCCGGAAAAACATAAATACAAGTTCTTCTAGCAGATCGCTAATAAGTGTAGGTTAATCAAAGTTGTGCATGGATATGAATTCTGCTGTTTTAAAGATCTATATCGCAATCAATTTATCAAAATTTAGGTATCAAAAACATACAGGTAAATATTGTAAAACTTTTTTTTTTGTTCAATTTTGCTGTTCTTTTGTCGATATACATGTGTATTGTCATGTTGTAAATTTTGAATTTACGGGGTGGCAGTAAACACAAAATTTACAACATGACAACTACATCATGTTGAAAATTTTGAATGTACTGCCATCCGGTAAATTTAAAATTTTCAACATGACAGTATATACAGCTGTATAATCGATACAGGAAAAAAATTCTATCACATCTTGTCCCAAATTTGGAGAAAAAAAATTAACTCATGCATTTTTATCCTAGGCGGCAGTTAATACTGAGTTGTATATCATAATGGACACCTGAAAGAGGAGGGGGGTTCAAAGGGTCCTTTAGTTGGTCAATTTAGTACAATACGTAGTTCTTCTTTAATAACTTATGTCAAAGACAACAATGTAAATAAGATAAAAGGTGTATTGAACAACAACTGTATTTTCGGGATGATTTTCAGTTCGATTATTATTATGCTAGAAGAAATTCAAATTATGAAATTGAAAAATATATTAGTAGTTACACGTACATATAAATCATGTATAACAACTTCCAGATCAAACTCAGGGCAAAACGCTCTAGTTGGGGGTCAATATTCAACAGGGTCAATTTTCATTCAACGCGTTTATGCCATAAGTGCCGAAAAAATAAATTAACAAGATGCTGAAAAATGACCACGAGTATAAATTACACGACTTTTGGTTTCAATATTCAACGGAGAAGAAGCACCCCCGACTCAATATTCAACGTTGAAAAATGAACCAAGGGTCAATTTTCAACCAAGGGTCAATATTCTACGTTACACCGTCCTTCGGATGCAGCCCTCCACCAGCATGTGGTGAAGTCTCGATATGAGCGAAAAATCCTCGAAAGAAACGTTAAACAACAAAGAAACAAAAACATAAACCATGTGACAGGTTTGAGAGACTATTCGGAACAGGATATTATCCGATATGGGGTATCGCTGAATCACAGAAACGGGGTATCCCGTGCAATTTTTCTGTAAAAAAGAGGAAAACAACGACGTATGATGACAATAAGCGTTATTTGTACCTCAATGAGCTACAAACCTCTCTATTTTTATTGAATCTCATTTACAAATTTGTCTGAATACACGACTATCACAGTTTGGATAGCAAATTTTCAGGAAAACACGACAGCGTCATTATTTTTCAATGCCTTTTCCAAAAACAAATCATTGCATGTTATTTGAATTTATTTCCCACTAATACATTCCCTCCAAAATTTCTAAACTTGTGTAGTATTTAAAATATGTAAAACTTTAAAGACGTTCGATATTTATTTAAAATATGTAAAACTTTAAAGACGTTCGATATTGAGTTTTTGAGCAGATTTTTTGTCTGGACTTATATTTTAAAAATGCTACAACATATTTTTGTTCTTATAGTTACATTCCACAATGCCAGTTAAACTATATTCAATTAAAAATCCACCACTAAATTCCATACAAAAAGCAAAAATGAGAATATTTTGTGACGGAAGTTTCTTTTTTAGAAGAAATTGTTGATTTTTTTTTCGTTCAAAGTATTTACAATACTGTTTAGTTTGAATTCCTTTTTTCCATACAGGTTGCACACAAAATTATTTTGTGCATTGAAATGTTTTATATAGCAAATATATTGTGAAAGTCCAGGATTGAAGGTCTCATCCGAAGGACCCGCAACTTCGAGCGCATGCCGAATGAACATTTGCTACCCGTTTTTTTTTTTTTTTATCGACTTAGGTCTGTCGCGGCAGAGATTCGAGCTCACGACCTCCCGGTCATGGAGCGAGCGCTCTA
Source organism: Saccostrea echinata (assembly GCF_033153115.1). Lineage (NCBI taxonomy): Eukaryota > Metazoa > Mollusca > Bivalvia > Ostreida > Ostreidae > Saccostrea > Saccostrea echinata. Next base: position 14,249,100 of record NW_026889805.1, read on the forward strand.
CCGACTGAAATACCGTGAACGGTCCCTGTTGTATGGCAGACAGATATCCGTTACTGCTCTATGGCCCTGAGTAAAGGACTAAAATATAAGGTACGTGTAATGATAAAATATAAATATATTCACGCATTCCACTAGTCACTCTGAAAGGTTCCCACCAACACGTGCTGATCCGCCTCTTTGATAACCAAACATGCCAACAATCGGGAAAAGAGTACTAATTATTTTCCTATAGAACTCTATACAAACCTTTTGCCCTCTCAGTACTCTACTAATTCAATTTCAGACAAATCCTTGGCACCATTTGAAACTTTATTCTAAGCGCTTATAAAAAAAAAAGTCCGAAAAAATAGGGTCCCATGGCGTTTATAGGTCAAAATTGCAGTTGTTTACAACTTATAACAATCGGCAGTAAATGACACTCTGCCAAAAATATCAACCCCTACAGTTTCAAACATTAATATTTACTTTAAAATGAAAATAATTACATACCTGAATTCAGCCAATCGGGTAACACACACTATTCAGCACTCTATACTACTTTCCATAACAAACAAAACCACGTGTACATCCGGGGATTTGGTACTCTCATTCCTCCACAGGATTCAAATTTCTAGCTGGAGGCCTTAATAATGACAAACAGAACAAAACAAACACGCTTACCGGCTAGTGAAATGGGGAAAATATAAGCCAGTCTAACAAGCCTTCCTTATTCCAAATGACTACCCGTTGACAGTACTTATAACTGAAATATTCGCCAGAACGTATAGGACATGTAAAAACGAGACATCCGGCTGATGTTACCGCTCCCTAATCTGACTACTCTGGCCTAACCGGTCTCTTATATACTCCTTTAAAAAATAACTCACATTCTATACATGTACAACTCTTTGGTAACCCAATGTATTCAAAATTAAATCCACAAAACTATACCGAAACTAAAAAAAAAAAAAAAAAAAAAAAAAATTGAATCAATTTTTTTACAGTACAGTTTCAATACAAATCTGACCCTGTATTTTTTAACAATATCAATTTGGGAGAAATTAAAATTCATGCTTTCTGAATTTTCATATTCCATGCAATAGAATCATACAAATTGTTTTTCTTCTTTGCTTTTTTATAATGTCAATTGTGACGACATGAACTTGTGCATAATTTATTTTTAAGTTTTCATATCTTGGGATTGGATTTTTCGTAAAAACTTACGACTTTTCAACTTTATACACAACCATTCCCCACGATAAATTAAAGTCCAGGGTTTTTGATATCATTGACAGCTGCTTTTTCAATAAAAATGGAACTCGTAAATATACTTACCTTGTCATTGGTCATTTGCAAAATTATTTTGTTAAAAAACATTCTGATTGTACACACAAGTACTCTGAAGTTGACATTAAAAAGATGCTTGAGTTTCTGATTGACAATATCTATGTGGTTTTTGGAGACCAGGTCTTCCAACAATCTATTGGAATTCCCATAGGTACCAATTGCGCCCCGTTATTAGCAGACCTTTTTTGTATTCATATGAAGCAGAATTTGTCCAAAATCTTGTACGTGAAAAGAAGAAAACACTTGCTGTGGCGTTCAACTCGACATTTAGATATATCGACGACGTATTGTCAATTAACAATGGCTATTTTCATTCTTATGTCGATACGATATATCCTGGTGAACTTGAGATAAAAGATACCACAGAGTCTGACACATCTGTTTCATATTTGGATATTTTACTTGAAAAAGACGTTAATGGTAATCTAACAACCAAGCTTTATGATAAACGTGATGACTTTAACTTTTCAATCGTCAACTTCCCTTACTTATGCAGCAATATACCTTCATCACCTGCATATGGGGTATATATCTCTCAGTTGATTCGATACGCAAGAGCATGCTCTACGTATGTACAATTTCTAAAACGAGGTAAATTATTGGCAAACAAGTTGATGAAACAAGAATATCAGCTGTCTCGTTTAAAGTCATCATTTCGTAAGTTCTATGGTCGATACAATGACCTTGTCAGCAAATACAATTTATCATTGAGCCTAATGCTGACTAACGTTTTTCATACTAATTGTTAGGCCATTATTTACACACTGAATTGCCGACGGATTTTTCCGTTATTTCCCGATCATGACAAGGAGCACACGGCGGATGTGACCGGTCGGCAGGGGATGCTCACTACTCCATGGCACCTGATCTCACCTCAGATGTTTTGGAGGTCCATGTTTGCTCTGCTCCTATTTTGTAATGTTTAATGGACTTTTGAGCTTGAATACTGTTCGTTATCTCCATATATTTCATGAACAACACCTTTACTCAGTTTGAACATCTTGATTGTACAATGTCTACCAATGATTCTGAACTCCGAATTTTTTTTGTAGTATATAAACCAACTTTGTCAAAAGTTGATAAGTTAACAACGGGTTCTTTTTTCAATGAATGGTTGGATTATATTAGTTATCATGTGATCGATACAGAAGAACTACTAATTACAGGAGACCTGAACTTTCATCTGAAAAACAGGAATGATATGTCAACGCAGAAATTCCTAAAATACGCTATCAGAATATGGTCTCACTCTACAAGTGAAAACATCAACACATGTTCATCTACTAGATGTTGTTATAAATAGAGATAGTACAAAAATTTTGAAATATCCCCCGACAGTCGATGATAGTTTCATATGTGATTTCAGAGGGATGTCTTACAGTGATCATAAAGGAATCAATACGGTATTATGCGTCTCAAAACCATGCAGGCAACGGAAAACCGTGTCATCAAGGAACTATAAGAAAATGAACATCGACAATTTCAAAAGTGATCTAAATTTTTCCTCCGATCATGTTTTACATACATCACCGGTAAACGATCTGGTGAATATTTACAACGATTGTGTTCGAAATGCTGTTAACAAATATGCCCCTCTTCGCACTAAAGACATTGTTTTGCAATCGAATAATCAATGGTATTCAAACGAATGGCAAAACGTGAAAAACGCAAAGCAGAACGAACATGGAGACTTTCTCGGTTGGAGATGCATAAAGAAATATTCATAGACAAGTGTTTACAGTATAGCGCTTTACTTACGCAAAGCAAAGCAAAAAGGAATATTTTTCATCCAAAATAATCGAGTCCGAAAAAGATTCAAAACAGTTATTCAGCATTTCTAACCAGTTGACCGGGAACAAATCCGAAATCGTTTTACAGATTTGTGACACGAATACATTTGCCAAATTTTTGAAGCCAAAATTCAAGGAATTAGAACGATGCTCTTACAACAAAACAACAGACATATCGAGAGTTTGGCTGCGCTCTTGGTAGACAAAAGCTTTAGGAGAACCCCGCTTCTTGAATTTACATATATATTTTTAAATAATTAAAATGCTTTTTATATATTTTCAAATATATGATGGGGGCGTCCGCCCCCAACCCCCGTTAAATTCGCTCTAACGCCGCTGGACTTTTTTTCCGGTTAGACATTATTTCTACGTTGCTAAGTACTTCTGCCGAAGAAGTCTTGACAATTGTGTTGAACACAACCTCTTATTCCTGCGCATTGGACCCAATGCCTAGAATATCTTGAAAACCTGCATTGAAAATGTTCATTCAATCATCACATGTCTTAATAACCAATCACTAACCGAAGGTGTTTTTCCGGAAGATTTTAAACAAGTAATAGAAAAGCCGCTTTTAAAGAAACTGTCGCTGGATAAAGAGTATTTAAAGAACTATACACCAAAATCATTGAGAAAGTCTTCGCAAAAAGAATCGAAGATCATATCAGTTCGAACACTCTACATGACAATCTTCAGTCAGTATATGGCACGGTTCATTCCACAGGGACCGCTCTTGTTAGAGTACATCATGAAATCGCGGTATCTCTAGACGCTTTGTTGTGTTGTGCTACTGATGCTTCATTTATCCGCGGCGTTCGATGCCATTGACCACGATATACTTTTCCGTCGACAAGAATACCCCTACCGGATAGCTGGTTCGGCCCTTCAGTGACTACAATCGTATCTGAGCGATAGATCACAACGCGTTTCGATTGGTTCAACATTATCTGAACCAAAATCTCTCAAGATTGGCGTGCCCAAGGGTTCGTACTCGGCCCCATTATCTACTTCATGTATGCAAAACCATTCGGGGAAATTTGTTACAGAAACAACATGAACTATCATTGTTATGCAGACGACACACAGATCTACATCATGATTGAGCCCCGGGATAATTGGAATAACATCTCCATCCGTCTAACTGCATGCCTCAATGACATACAAAACTGGATGAGTGCAAACTTGCTTAAACTAAACCAGGAAAAAAACGCAACTCATTATATCGCGCCTAAGACCAGATCAGTTGAAATTGAAGGTTTCAGTCTTTCATTTGGAAACAACATCCAAAATACCCTTTTGTTAAAAATCTTTGGACATATTAAACGTCGTTGACAATGGAAAAACAGTGCAATGCACTATCTAAATCATGTTATTTCCACCTAAGAAGCATCGGCCGTATTAGAAACTATATCACCGAAGATGCATGCAAAACACTTGTTAATTCATTAGTTACATCCCTTTTGGATTACGGGAATTCTAATTGTGGGAACTATAACAAACAACCTACAAAGAAAACTCCAACTTGTACATAATACGGCTGCGCGCATAACATTATAGTCAAAATTTGACCATATAACCCCTGTCTTGATCAATCTACACTGGCTGCCGGTAGAGTTTCGTTGCCAATTTAAGACTCTTGTTTATGCATACCACAGCACTCCACAGATAAGCTCCAACATATATTAGTGAACTAATTGAGCCGTACACAACTTTGTGTAGCCTACGCTCAGAATCATCAAATTTTTAGTGGATCCGTCAACAAGGACTGTGACATATGGGAATAGACGATTCGACAGAGCTGCGTCTACCTTATGGAACTCTCTTCCTTTGTACTTGAGAAAATGTGACTCGATTAGAATTTTCAAGAAAAAACTAAAAACCTTTCCTTTTAGAAAGGCATATGACTTGTACGTAGACTGTGTATTTAATCCTTTTATTATATTATGAACACTACATTTTAAATATATATCCTATGTATCCTTTATTTAGTACTTTCATTGATATTATAGACACTGAAATTTTATATATTTATCTTATAATTTCATATTTGACTGCTGTAAATTTTTAGATAATTGTTTTACATAATATGCTTGTACAGCACCTTAGAATTTAATATATAGGGCGCTCTATAAATGTTTGATAATAAATAAATATCAAAATTATGTAGCAATATACCCTTTTCACCTGCATATGGGGTTTAAATCTCCCAGTTGATCTATACACAAGAGCATGCTCCACGTACCTGCATATGGGGATTCTATTTCCCAGTTTCCCATGCTCTGCATACGAACAATTTCTAAAAACGAGGCAAGCTATTGACAAACAAATTGATTGAAGCATGCACATCAACAGTCTCGATTAAAGTCGTCATTTTGCAAGTTCTATGGTCGATACAATGACCTTGTCAACAAATACAATCTATCATTAAGTAGAATGCTGACTGGCGTTTTTAATACTAATTGATGATCCATTATTTAAACACTAAATTGTTTATGGATTTCCCGTTTGCCCAATCATGACAATGAACAGACGGCAGATTTAACCGGTCCACAAGGGGATGCTTACTCCTCCATGGAACCTGATCTTACTTCTGATGTTTTTAAAGGTGCCTGTTTGCTCTGCTCCCGATCTTTATTGTTTCAATGGACGTTTGGGTTTGATTTCTGTTCGTTATCTCCATATTTTATAGACGAGTTGCCTCCTATGAGCCACCATGAAACATAGAGTAAGATAAGATATATGCATGGACCTCCAAAAACATCAGAGGTGGGATCAGGTGCCATGGAGGAGTGAGCATCCCCTGTTGATCGGTCACAACCGCCCTGTCGTCCCTGTCATGATCGGTAAATAATGGAAAAATCCGTCGACAATTCAGTGTGTAAATAATAAACTAACAATTAGTATGAAAAACGCCAGTCAGCATATGACTTAATGTCAGACCATAGAACTTACGAAATGATGACTTTAATGACACTGTTGATATTCTTGTTTCATCAACTTATTTGTCAATAACTTACCTTGTTTTAGAAATTGTTCATACGTAGAGCATGCTCTTACGTATCGAATCAACTGAGAGATATACATCCCATATGCAGGTGATGAAGGTATATTGCTGCATAAGTAAGGGAAGTTGATTGAAAAGTTAAAGTCATCACGTTTATCATAGTTATTATATTATTATAATCATTATTGTTGTTAGATTACCATTGCCGACTTAAGAATGTCCTTCATATATTAAAACAGTTCTTTCATCAGATTTCTTGACTTCTTTAAGAGATATTGCTGCACAAATATTGCTCCGTACCGTGTCTGTATGAAGTTTTGATTATTCATGTTTATGGGCCAATTACAGAATCCATGGCGGGAATTTTAAAGTACAAATAAAAGATGTGTATGATGACATGTATTTCTTTAAATATTTTACAATATGAATGGAGTTTGACATTCTTTAAGCAAGATTTTTATTCCACATTGCAAATGGTTGGAATAAATTACACACTTTTTGAGACAACTTTAAGGACAAAAACTCATTTGTGAAAAAAATTCTCTCAATATATTAATGAATATTTTGAAACTTACGATTAAATTCAAGTCCTTCACTCTAATAATTAACTGGAGGTGTTGGCTCGAAAAAGATCCTTCAATGCACAATGGCCCTAAGTGCCGAGTAAAGGTATAAATTTGCAGCCCTCCACTGGCAAGTGGTTCGTCTCCATATTTATAAGCGAAAAATTCTGGAGAGGGAGGCTGAACAATAAACAAACAAACACTTTATACCTCAAAATAGGCTGACAATCACCAGTTTGTTATAATAAAGTTGATCGTGAAGTCAAGTACCTGTACTTAATCTTGCTGCACTAACAGATTACTTATTACGTCACTGACTTGTTAGACGCACAGTGTAGGGGAAACAGAGGAGTAAATCAATCTTTTTCACAATTTGTAAATATTGATATGAATTTCAAAACTTTGAAATATTTTTTCATAACATGATAAAGATCAACAATATGAACGAAGATTTTACAGCTACTGGTGTGTTTAATAATGGTTTAGCATCTTATTAATAGGAATTATGACGTAGTCAATTGTGTCATGTGATATGTGTTCTGCAACCCCTTAAGGAAAAGAAGAATGAAAACGGAATTTGTGGTACTGAATTGATTCGAGAAACTTGTTTTGCGGAAATTTAAATCTGACACAGTGTAAAAAGCATTCTTATACGAACCCTTGTAGACATGATTAGAAGCATTGCAGAATCACTTTGAAGCACACTTTCACTGAACCCTGTTAATTATGCACGCAGAAAAAGAGGAAAAAAGATATTGAAATTTGCCAACCTGGGGATATTCATAAATAGTCGACTAAAAACTACGTGATTATTTACAGATAACAGTTGCATATTCTTTTTTCTCAAAGCAAAAAGTATGCACCGGCAGCACTTGAAAAGCCCTTGTCCTACTTGAACTAATACCAAGCAGAGATTAGGTTTTGTTTACTCTCGTACGTGAATACATTGTTTCTAAAATTAGAATATTGCCACAAAACGTTCGTTTAAAAATGCTGAAAGAAATTGTGCTCCTCTTTAGTTTTAATGTTTTGAATGTGGCATCTTATCACAAAGTCAAAGGTATGTAATATTTTCACATCTTAAAAAAATCAAGTTAATTCATAATGCCGATGAATTTTTCTTTGTAAACAAATCAAAGTGGTTCAGAAATTAAGATTGTTTTCATGACAAATATTCAAGTAAAAAACAGAATGTAGATGGTTAAAGTAATAAAATTATCTGATCAATTATTTAATTATAAGTATATGTTGGTAAACTTTTCCCGAGCACCATGAGATTTGGTGCCGAGCGAAGCGAGGGACCAAATCGAATGGCGAGGGAAAAGTTTAACAACATACTTAGTACATGTTTCACATGAGAAATTAAACCTTTTGTGTCTCTATCTATTTCATTACAATTCTTTGTGTGTTTCTTGTTATTTAATCAAGATAACGATGATTTGGTCCTGACTGTTGCCATTTTGTACAGGCCCAGATGTGATAATTATACCCCTCAGGGTAATATACACCTGTCTGCAACAGGTCAGATGACAGTCTACAGTGAGTAGTTTTCAAACACAATAAGGTTCATTTCTATAGATTCAAAATCTCAGTATGAAGATATTCATGTCATTTTTATGGGATTTAAGTCAGGGGACTTGTGGACATTAGTAAAGATTTGTTTTTAGAAGTAAAATGGATAAATTGCTCTTGAAAAGCACATATTTCCACAGAAAACGAAAACAGAAAAAAGGGAAAAAATCTGTATATGGTTGGATTGTCTCGGCTTACAACAATTACAGGGAAAGTTCACACACTGCTTGAGCAATATAGGAATATCCCTGTATTTGAACTTTGCAAAAAATCAAATTTTGACTTCTTGCTGTGTCCTCTTAATCTGTTAATTAAAATCGAAGGCAAGATGGTGAGTAACCTTTTTTTTGCACTTTTTGATGAGATATAATTCTAGTTGTAAGTTATAGTCGTGTAATTGCTAAATCCTAAATATTCAAATAATTACTAAACATTTCTTAAATTTCTGTTTTAATTCAATTTTTTTTTAATTTAAATAATTTTTAATGTTTTAATTTTGGCTAATGTTGATTAATTCAGAAAGAAAGACAAGGGAAGGGAAAAAAGATCTTTTTTCCTTGTATTAACTGTTTAGCACTTCAGGTCCAACATTCATTGTTTAGTGACCTTGCCCTGTGTCCATGATTGTAACCTATCATTGATAATGATAGGTTTAATAATTATTCACACAATGGCATAGTCATCCAGCCATGAAGCTTGGGCTTGGAGTGTACCAAGTGATTTGGTGGCAGCAAAAACCCTTTGTTCGAGGTGTGAAACATGTACTAAGTCCAGTTTATCCTGTCATACAAAAAATCTTCTCAAATTCATGAATTGTACCATAATTCAACATCTCCAACTATGTATATGTATCAATTCAGCATCTTCATTACTGACAACGAGTTCCACATAAGAATATATTTAACCAAAACTTAGGTTACCTCAATGTTTATACAAATATAATTGCCAAGGTATTTGTAAAGAATCCTCAGGTTCTGAAAATCAGCGGTTAAGTAATTGAAAATGCTTAAAAATTTATCTGAATTTACGAAATAATGTTACCCATATTTCTTTAAAGCTCATAGTTATAGATAAAGATAATCATATTATATAATAAAAAAATATCACATCTCAGGAAACGCGACTAAAGCCACCAGGTATGCATTTTCTAATTGAAAATTGATCAACAAGTTTAGTTTTGGAAATAAAACTTCCAAACATTAGGAGAAAATTGCATGTTTTTTTGTTTTACCTATGTGGTATTTTAATTCTATTTACTTCAATACTGTTATAAAATACATGGTGTAAAAAGCTTGTGCTATCATTGTTAGACATGACAAATCACTTTTAATTTCATATCATTCTAAAGAGCATTAATATTTTAGGCTACATTTAATGAAATTCGAATTCTCTAAAAATGTATTTATTTTGTAATTTTGTGGGGATATGAATGCCAACTTTTGAAAGATCCTTAATTCGTTAAAATGATAATTTAGTCTACTTTCAAAATTGGAACTTAAGATAAAGTGCTTCGATTACAAAATAACAGTGTTTTTATTCCCACTTCCGTCCTGCCTTTCATGAAATCTGTACGAATAATTTATTAGTTATATATAATTATACGGGTAAAACAATTTATAAATTTTAATACATTATAATCTGTTAAGGGGGAGCAGGACCTTTAGCTATAAATGCACCTTACACATCTCAGTGCGGATCTATCAGCAGATTTCTAATCTAATTGAAACCAACCAAAGATTGTTACGTACATTGTACATGATGTATGTATGAAGTGTTGTCAGAATTGTTTCTTATGTTGATAATCGATATCTTTCGGTAATAAATGTTCACATATTTTTTGCTATTAGGTACGTGTAATGCATTTATTTCGTCATACACCTTGAAACTAGTTATAATGATCTATTAAAAATGTGAATTTTAGAATAAACTTTTAAGGGGTTAAAGGATCTAAACGTGGATGGAGAGTAAAACAATGTTGCAAGAAGTCTACGATTTTCCTACAAGAAATTCCAACAATTGCAAGCTAGCAACTTCAATTTTTACGTCACCAGGTTGTCTTATTTGTGTCAAGGAGTGAATTTATGTATTTTACTTTGATGTTTCAGCATCTGTGTTATATTTATCAATTTGACATCTCTCCCCCTCCTGTCCCACGGTATCAGTGACAACATTGACAGTGACAAGTTTTACATTCAGCGTAGAGATAAAAGGTTAAACATTTCCTGTCTTGAGAATTCGGCCTAAATTAATGTCAACCATCTTTCTTTTGATATTACAATTTCAGTTTTTATTCCATTTCATTGGCTATCTTTAGAAATGTGGGAGGAATTTGGGGGAAAGAGATGAGATTTGTGTGTATGTTAGTTATGAGTCTTAGAGTAGAGTTTTAGTGAGTTGAATGTTACTTTTTGGAAATTCATGAATAAAGAACCATAAACATGTAGTGACGAGTGTTTTCTTGGAAGGCATAATTACATCGTCACATTTGTCTAAAAGAAGGCCTTTGTATTGTTTGAATACCTTTTGCATTTAAAGCTTTTAATAGCATAATTATTTGCGAGCTAGCGTTCTACTTTTGCCCTAATCATTTTTATGTTCCAATTAAACAGACTGTATTCAAAAACTTTTCAGCTGTCTAATTGACTTTTAAATAGCAAGTTTTTAAATTGCTTTTTCTCCCAAAATATTTGCCAGATTTCAATAGAACTTGATACAGAAGTAGACTACGCTAACATACATAATTCTACATCTACCAAAAAATTTGAAATTTTATTAAAATCCTTTCAAAACTCTATTTCAAAGCAAATTTCAGATTTCAACAAAATTGTATCACAAGTACACTATACACAATATCTTGCGAAAATTTCCATACTCTGTAATTTTGTATTATCATATGGAACAAAGATGAAGATCAATTAATGGAATTTTTTTAACATTCTCAACATTTTGAGCCCAACTTTGAAATTGGATGGAAATATGTTATCCTTCCTCGACGTTATGGTTATTAAAATTGAAGACCGTATAATAACGGACGTTTTCTACTAAATAACAGATAAAAAGCAATACCTTACATTTGATTCATATCACCCTAGACGCACCAGGAATAATATTCCATACAATTTAGCAAGGTGTCTTTGTACAATAAAATACGATCTGCGGATGCTTAGTACTTAGCGGAGAGGTCTTAATCTTTTGTACATTAGGTCCAGTCTTACGCCGTTTTTTTAAACGCGATTTAGGCCCGCCTAAATTTTGGCGTAATTTGTTTAGTCGGACTAACTTAAGCCCAAATCTACGACGTTTTGAGAAACGAGCCCCTGGGGTTTAAAGGGTTCAGTGTATACTCTTATTTTATATTTCAAATATAATATACATGCATCTCGACCAAGACCACTGGCAAAGTTCTGGCCTGTGGGCGTTAAAATCATAATAAGGTTTAAATATGTCATGGAAAGTGATATCGAAAAAAGTCCACTTATTTTCAAAGATTACAAAAATCACCAATGCATCAGAAAATGTGACAGTCGTTTCCCATTGACGTGTGAATACAACTTCACAGTAGAATACTATCACACATTATCCAAAGCATGCTTCAACTGTCCACACAACGTCACAGATTGTGCACGTCCACACTGTGTGGTGGCGGACGGAACTAAAAGGGGGATAATCACGGTGAACAGAATGGTGCCTGGCCCCGGGATCCATGTAAGTCTACGTCATTGTTTTCAATATTTTCGAAAGACGTTTTTGATTGAAAAGATTTGGTAAGATAGTTCATATTTCCATTGTCGAAAGATGTTAGATATTTAATTTGAGGTTAAAAGTGATACGCTTACTCTAATCTCATCATTTCTTTAGCTCGCCTTGAATTTCAAAATAATTTTCAAAAGTTTCATAGCGTACTTTTTTGGCATATCAGATATAAATTTGGATCATACAGGTAACATGCAGTATGATTTTTATGTTTCAATGTTACCCAATTATTATTTTATAATGCTTTGTATATATTTCTAGATATGCGAAGGAGACACTATAGTAGTTAATGTACACAACAAATTGGAAGGTTCTGATGGACTGTCCATTCACTGGCATGGACTTCACCAAAGAAATACACCACATATGGATGGGATCTCCATGATTACTCAATGCGCTATCCCTGCGCATTCGTCATTCCAATACAAGTTAGGATATAATTATTTTTATTAAGACAAATGTATGAAATGGACATGTATGTTTCATTGGTGTTTATGCGATGTGAGACAAATCAAGCATTTTATTAAAAGGTATTAAGTCCCATGTACCTACAAATTTAAGTCCGAATTCACATAAAATGTAACAAATACATGTACCCCCACCTTTTTGGCATTTTCAAATAGACCATTCAAAATTTTCAAAGGGACAGAGTAAAGTTTGGTGTGAATTTGATGAAAACCTTACTGTGTATTTATACATAGACCTAAAGCAAAGGGATCGCCGACTTATGACGTCACAATTATATTTTCTTTATACGATCTCCTTACGATTGCAGCGCCCTCCCCGGGATGTATAGAAAACTTCCGACATAAACATGACGTTGTTTACATCTACATTGTCGAGATAATATGTTGACGGTGCGACCGTTAGGGCGAGCGCAGATCTACCTTTCAGTTAATTTAGATCGGGCTCTTCAAACCGCACGTGATATTTGGTACGTCTAGACTCTGACGTCACATGACGTCGTATGTAATGCTGTATTACCGAAATAAAGTCTGAACAGTGCTAATTTTAATAAAGAACGTTAAATCTACTATCTATCTGCTATATATCCATTAAATCAAGGTGAGTTTATTTCTTTTTGGAACTTCTGGGTACCGCGAGAACGTAGTTTGCGGCGAGATGCAATTCGCAAAGCATTATGGGACCACAGGTAACTGCGGAAAAACGATGTGCAAAGTCCGAAATTTCTCTTCGCCCAGGCGTTGCTTTAAGAGCTCGCAGTGACGAGCGGCGCGAATCGCTGCGCTCGCTATTATAGCCTTGAATGAATTAAATTATTGCCAAATTTACCAAAAGTTTTTTACTAACACATTGAAGAGTTTCTTTAACAGCTGTTGAGGTATTTATTGTTTCGTACTGTGTAAAATAATAAACTAAATTCAATTCACTTTATTACGTACGACATACATCTTATTGTATACAAAATATATAAATTTATAACATATAAACAGTAAGTCATAGCGCAGGTTTTTTTTAACAGCATAATAATTATACAATCAGTTTAATGGTGGAGAATGTACAAACCATTTTATTTATTTAATTTGTTTATAAGACAGTAAGACATTCATTACTTAAGTTAAAAGCATGGTATAGAAACTTTCCCAAATTACAAAGGTCCTTAACATTGTGTGCACATAACAACTGTATGAATTTAAACATAGATGGTTTTTCCCAGTAAAATTTTTCAATATATTTTACTCGTAAATCCCTATATCGTGGACATTTTAAAACAAAATGGAATTCGTCTTCAATTTCACATCTACACAATTCGCATATTCGATTTTCGCGTAATATATTTTTATGGCGTCCACTTTCTATAGCTAAATTATGTGATGACAGTCTTATCTTGCTAATTTGCTTTTTATAAATGGAAGGAATAGGTTTTACTAAATAATATTGCAGTGTGAAGTGGTCAATAATATTCTTAAATAATAATACATCTACATGAACTATTGATATCTGCAAGGAGATTCTGTACATAGGTGTCAATAATTCTTTGCTTTATAATCAAGAACAAATTCTTTCGTGGTCAGTCCACATGTATCCTAACCCAATTTCGAATAATTTATCTTAAATATTGGAAGCCCAGTTCGTGATCTTGTTCATTGGTTGTTCGATTTCCTTTAACATTTTCTCATAACATGATCTCAAAATACAATTCTTATTTTGTAATATTTTAAACCAAAATTTGAAAATCTGGAATTGTCGTACAGTCTTCATAGGCAGTCTGCCTCTTTCAAAATATATCATGGCCGTGTTTTTTTTTCCTAACATATAAAACATTCTTAATGAATTCCAGATGTATCTTTTCAATATCAAACTCGACAGTAATGTAAAACATGATCACAGAACAGCTCTGATATGTCAGCTAGGTTGCTCAAAGTGAAGCTCGTTTAAAACGTTTACATATTTATTGCGTGTAACTTTTAAATCACAAATATCTTATGAATTATAGCAGTGATTAGAGAAAGCCGATGATCCTTATTCCATTTCAGCAACAGGCCCTGAACATCACCACATGGCATTCAATCATGGTACAGTAACACGAATAAGAAGGGGGTGGGGGGTGGGGTGATAACTAACAAGAATATTTTTGACAGGTAAAAACAATTAATAAATAAATAAATAAAAAATGCTGAGAATTGGCTAAATACGAAAACAATCTATTGTAAGGGGGGGGGGGGGTCACAATTTTTATTAATCAAGAAATGCTTCATCATTGGAAAATTTTACTATATCATGCTGCAGGAAAAATGGGGTGGGAGGTCAACCTGCCTTTGCATTAACATTATCAACAACTCAATGCTTTAATGCTAAATTTACAGTAAATGATTATGTTTGAAAAAAATAAAGGAATAACACCCCCTCACACAGGTTTGTATCCATACTGTTTACTGTTGATGACAATGATCATTAGAATGCCGAATTTCAAAAACTTTTTACAATCAATCTCAAACCAGTTCTAGGGTTATACCTGATAGAAAAATGTTTACCAAAAGTTAGTTCGATATAATCATATTTATGCACACAAATTTTATAGGCATCATTGAAAAAAAACAAAAAAAAAAAACTCATATCCCATTTGAGCATGATTCTTTTAATAAAAAATATTTTCCCTAACTAAACAAGCATTCTGAGAGTATTGCATTAGCAATACTAGTCCCCTACCGGCAAGTGTAATCTGGTTCCCGTTAAGAATTGAAAATGCCATAATTCCCTCAAAAATCAATGAAGCGAGATGAAATGCAAACTTGATCTTTAACTAATCAAGGTAAAGTCACATACCAAAAATCAGCTCAATATCTGAAAGCGTTTAGAAGAAAATTGCGGAAAATCCCTAAAAATTGAAAAGGTCGTAATTCCGTCAAAAATCAATGAAGCGGAACGAAATGCAAACTTGGTCTGTAACTCATCAAGATACACTCACATACCAAAAATCAGCTCAATATCTGCAAGCGTTTAGGAAAAAAGTGCGGAAAACCAAGTGGGACAGACTGACAGACAGACAGAGGGACAGACAGACAGACAGACGGACAGAGAGACAGCTAGACAGACGGACGGACAGACTCAGAGGAAACCTATAGTCCCCTCCGGTTTCACCGGTAGGGGACTAATAACTAGGTATTGGGGGTATAGTCTTCATTAAAAGAAAAAAAAAATTAGGTGTCTGTGTTTTTTGGGGTTTGTTCCTGTTTTGCACACATTTGAATTTTAGGTATTGAAAAATTGTGTGCAAAACGGGAATTTGTCCAGGTAAGATAATTACTTAATTGCTATAGTCTTTATCATTGGAGAAAGAGATTCTATGGAAAGAATAGGAAGAAAATGTTAATTTTCCACTTGATATATTGACTTATTTCTCGAAAAAATTATTTTAAAACATAAAAAATTGCGATAGGGATATTTGGCTAAACTATCAACTTCATCTTTGGTTGGATAAGTAAAATTTTCATAATGTATTCCCTTTAAAATATATTATAATGTATTGGTAAAATACAGGTAATTCCAGGTAAACCCCAGACGAAGATTAGAATATAATTGCTATCAAAACATATTTCAAACCTATTGTTCTATGCCTTATTATCAAATATGTGCAATGTGTGTAGTAATTAAAACTATTAATTCATTCTATTTAGGCAGTCGGTTAGAGATCAAACAGTATAATTATACTGGGAGATAAACATGTACATGTGTATATAAATAATTATTTGTATTCTAAAGCTGCTAGTCATATGGAATATGATGCTCAATATATCATTATTTTGTACTTTGTAGCTGTGCATTGCATTTTAAATGATTTATTAGTCCCTTACCGGTGAAACCGGAGGGGACTATAGGTTTCCTCGGAGTCTGTCCGTCCGTCTGTCGGTCTGTCTGTCTGTCCCTCTGTCTGTCTGTCAGTCTGTCCCACTTGGTTTTCCGCACATTTTTTTCTAAACGCTTGCAGATATTGAGCTGATTTTTGGTATGTGAATGTATTTTGATGAGTTACAGATCAAGTTTGCATTTCGTTCTGCTTCATAGATTTTTGACGGAATTACGGTCTTTTCAATTTTTAGGGGTTTTCCGCAATTTTCTTCTAAACGCTTTCAGATATTGAGCTGATGTTTGGTATGTGACTTTACCTTGATTAGTTATAGATCAAGTTTGCATTTCTTCCCGCTTCATTGATTTTTGAGGGAATTATGGCATTTTCAATTCTTAACGGGAACCAGATTACACTTGCCGGTAGGGGACTAGTATTGCTAATGCAATACTCTCAGAATGCTTGTTTAAAAAAGACAATATGTCAAACATCTAGAGCAGTGTTCGCCAAATAGATGCTCACTAGAAAAAGTTGACATGTTAAACTGTAAAATGAAGTATTTCTCATTCACAAGTGTATGTAATAATACTGAAACCATGTATATTATGATGTCAATTAGCAGTGCTTTAAGCTGAACGACTTCACTCTTTGAATCAATAAAAAAGTGGAAAAGTCTGTAATATATAACAATGATTTTAATAATGTTTCATTACAGTCATATTTAAATTATTTAACATTTATATGTAATTCATATATATTGATGCAGTTTGTCTATGAGTTATGATATACCTTATAAAGGTTATTAAAAATCTGGATATAGTTGAAAAGATTGGAGCTCCAAACATGTATTATATATTATTGCGATGAAATCCAGTCGCGGGTTAACTCATTCATGCACACCCCACTTTTGTTGATTTTATCCTGTGCAGGTTTGTAACCAATCATTGTTCTATCACATCATCATTTAGTTTCAGGATGATCAGAATGTCAGTGTTTTTTTTAATTTCCACATAACTTATCATACCAGACGGTACATGGAATGCTACATGTCATCAACATTTTCCATAAGGTTTGGTGTAGAGCAAGGCAAACCCACTCCACAAAATCTTATTCTCTTTAGAGAAGTGGACATGGATGTACATGTAGGCGAAAGTCTGTAAAGAGAATCCACAAAATCTGTGAAAAAAAGAAAAAAAAATCTCCTAGAAATTCTATTGATCACTGATTATCCTTAAATTAAATTAATTTTTTGAGAGTTATAATTGTTCTTTAAATATTTCGTCAATGGGACATCTAGCATCTCAAGTTGTTTAAAATAGGCTAGCTGATCTAAACGGCAGTTTACGATGTATATTTATTTATGTAAATTTTCAATTCAGCATAGATCTGAAATTGATCATTGTTTAAATACATGTATCAGCAGATAATAAATTGTGTCATTATTTTTTAAACAAATAATAAGATAATTGAGTACTTACCATAAAATATAGCAGACAGCTTTCAAGAGATGTCACGTCATGGTCAGCTGATGTCTGTATTTAAAACGTTCCATCGACTCCACAGCTTAAAGTTATAACCCCCAAAGTAGTAAACCGAGATCATTTCGTCGAAGGAAGCTTAGAGAAGTGATTGATCATTGCTCTAAGTTTTTGTTTTTCCCTTAGAAGAATGCAACATTTCATGATGCGACAACACTCATTTCATTACAGGAAGTTTGTTTCTAAACATCCCGGTGAGGGCGCTGCAATCGCAAGGAGATCGCTATTATGACGTCATAAGTCGGCGATCCCTTTGCTTCAGGTCTATGATTTACATAAGGTAGTACTGAATGAAAGGAGGCCTCATGTATAATAAGTGTATTGTAAGACCATTGTCCTGATGACTGTCCTTTGTCTTTGGGTAGTTCAGTTATCAATCTCGTTCATGTCATAATGTTATACAACTTGAAAAAAACATCGGGTAAAATCCAAGTGCATTTAGCTAAAAATCATATCTTAATGTAGATCTTATTATTTTCTTTTTATTGTCTTTGTGATCTGTTAACTACTGCTTATGATTTCTTGTTGACAGAGAGGATGACATAGAAAAACATACGACAGACAGACTGACACACGTAACACTACACCCCCTTTCAACTTTATTTGTCATAACATGGTTTATAATAAAAAATACAAATTCATCAATAAATAACAACTTTGTAACTGTTTAAAGGTTCAAGCCTGACTTCCCCGGAACCTATTTTTGGCACTCCCATTCCGGGCTTCAGAGAATGGACGGAGTTTTTGGAGCTCTTGTGATCCGTCAGTCGGATATCACCGAGCCTCATCTGGAACTTTATGATCATGATTTACCGGAACATACTATAATGATAAACGATTGGTTGGCGGAATTGGCTATCAATCGATTCGCCAAATATATCCATGCATTTGGCGACAGCACTCCCGCTTCAATGCTCATTAATGGTACGATAATAAAATAAAATGTCTTATTTGTACTGCAATAAAACGAACATAATTGAAAAATCCAGCATGATAAAAAAATCATGTATAATTTTCTAATGCGTCACTGTTTGAAATGAATATTGCGAGGGGAAAAATGACAAATTAATTTTTAACCTATAATTGTTATATTTTTATAATAATTTAATAGAGTAATTGTTTTAATTTCATTGATTCAAAACAACGTAAATTTTGGTATTCCTGATTAACAGATTCCAGTATGATAAAGAAATGATGTAATTTTCTAATGTCTTACTGTTTGATTGATTTTTCTTTCACCAACGTAAAAATATTCAGTATTCATTATTCAGGAAAAGGAACATTCCAGGCATTTACAAATGTAGATAATACCACACTTTACACACCCCGTGAGATGCTGTCTGTTGAGCAAGGAAAACGCTACAGGATCCGTCTAATTAGCAATGGTTTATTGGAATGTCCCATCCAGTTCTCTATAGACAATCATAGCCTCATCATCATAGCTACTGACGGTTTTCCCGTGCAGCCTATCACAGTACAATCACTTACCGTGTTTGCTGGTGAACGATATGATATTGTACTCCATGCAACACAGTCTGTTGACAACTATTGGATTCGGACTCGCGGTGAAGCACTCTGTGTTTTTAAAAAGGTGCACCAAGAGGCTATCCTTCATTATCAAGGAGCTGAGGGAAACCTTCCAGACTTATCTACTGGGTATGACACAGAGATTCGCTCAGGAAAGGTACATAATAGAAAAACAGATAATATTACAAAAATTTCAAATATTTTGTAAAATTTTCTCCTCAATATATCGTATAAGTGGTATTTTTAGCTATTTGTCCTTAAAATCAGTATTTAATTTTAGAGAAAAGTAATTTTAGCGGTTTTATGATGCATGGCAAAAGTAACGGTAACCTTTGTCTGCGGAGTGAATTGTTAGCGATATTTCGTTTAATTAACGATCTCAACTCTCTCGCTAAAAATGCCGAAAATGAATCCTCGCTAAAATTTCTGGTTATACGGTACTCTGCTTACCAAGGCTAGATTTTGAATTTTTTCTATTTAATTGCAAAAATAAAGTTTACGGATTGCATTTTTGTGAACTGATTTTATAGAAACTAAATCCATGGGACAAAGCGGAAAGTGAGAATCTGATTCCAGTAACCAGACTTGTATCACTTCATGAAAACGATAAGGCTCTATCAGAAACTCCGGATAAAACAGTGTACATGTCCATGGATTTTAACAAGATTGACAACTACGATTTCCACGACCCCATGTTGAACCCCAGTTCTGCAGTGGAGAGCTCCTCTCACACATATTTACCCCAGATCAACTATATATCGTCAATGCTACCTCCAGCACCACCTCTCACACAATATAAAGATATCCCTAAGGTGAAATAGAGAGATGCATGTACAATACATTTTAATTTTACTTATTAGACTTTAAATTTGCAAAAGTTCGGAATTTTAGTATCATCAGATTCATTAAAACACTCTTTTAATTGATAAATCTAATTAACGCTTGATTCAATGTTCAAATACACTCAGTCTGGAAAGAGTTCTTTTATACAGGGTATTCACACTTTGGAAAATTATAAATAAATGTATCTTTAATTGTAAACAGGAACTGATATGTGATTCTTTAAATGATGACCATAACTGCTCGTCAGAATTTTGCAAATGTGTCCACATTAAAAAGGTCAATCTAGGCGATGTGGTAGAGTTTGTCATAGTGAACGAAGGTAAAACGTTTGAAGGCAATCATCCCATGCATCTTCATGGCTACAGTTATAGGGTGGTTGGTATGGATAAGGTAAGAGAAATTTATTCAAAGTCTTCATTATGCAATTCAATCTAAATTCTTTGACGCCAGAGAATTTTTGAAAACTTTACTTCTAAAATCTGTATTTTCACATTTTGAATCAAGCTTGTTTCAATTTACATTGTAAAGTAATACGTTACGATCACTTCTAGAACTGAATTACATTGTCGTTAATATACTGTAGATTATTTTTTATTAGCGAAATTACATGAGACTTACGTCTTGCAGAGATTTCATTTACAAATATACTGGTGTATATTTGTATTAGCAAATGTTATAATGATAAAAACCACCTTTTTTGCTTTTTAATATCATATAGCCAATTTGCCGAAAGATTGATTGATTATATGTTGTTTCACGTCCCATTCGAGAATTTTTCACTCATGTAGAGACGTCACCATATACCGATGAAGGGCTTCAAATTTTATTTTGACCTTAACTCGGCACTCAGGGCCATTAAGCAAAGAGGGATCTTTATCGTGCCAACGCCTGCCGTGACACGGGGCCTCGGTTTTTAAGTTCTCATCCGAAGAACCGACAACTTTCACTTCAAAGTGCCGAGCGCATGGTGAAGGAACAGTTGCTACCTATTTTTCTTATCGACTCAGTCACGACCGAGATTCGAACTCACGACCTTCCGATCACGGAGCGAGCGCTCTACCGACTGAGTTACCCGAAAGAAGTTTCTGCGAAAAGTTGAAAAATTTCCATAATTTTTTGTCAATAAAATATGGAGATAACGAACAGTAATCAAGCTCAAAAATCCATTGGAACAATAAAAATCGGAAGCAGAACAAAAATGGTACTTTAAAACATCAGAAGTGGGATAATGTGCAATGAAGGAGTAAGCATCCCCTGTCGACCGGCCACAACTGTCGTGTGCTCCTTGTCATGATCGGTCAAAAGGAAAAATTCATAGACAATTCAGTGTGTTAATAATGGCTTAACAATTAGTATGCAGGTGGTTATGGTATATTGTTACATAGATAAGGGAAGTTAACGATAGAAAAGCTGAAGTCATCTCGTTTATCATAAAGTTTTGTTGTTAGGTTACTATTAGCGCCTTTTTCTAGTAAAATAATCAAATATGATATACCCCATCAACCAATTACAATTATGATTATACCTGTTGAATGGAAACTGAAGTTTGATTTAATTTATGTTGTTGAGATCAAAATGAATCTTTTGCTTTACTTTTTACAAAGAAAAGAAAAACCAAGCAATTTAGTGCAAGAGTACTGACATTTATTACATGTATTTTGTAGCGTCCAAAAATTAAGCTTTTCCATTCCCGGGAGCTTAAATTACATTTAATTTCGTTGACTACGAAAACATTGTGCTTGAACCAATGGATCGAAAAAATGTACATAGAAAAAAATAAATACGCGTAGTTTGAATAGGGGGAGAAGTGTGGAAATATTTATATATAAATTGCAACAATGTATACAGTTTTCAACAAGATAAAATAAACAAATAATAATAATATAGATGATTATTTATAAAGTATAACACAACTACTATGTAATACAACAAAATAACCACAGTGAATCATATTGAATGAAAGCATCCAATAATATAATAAAAATAGATTCTTATTTGTATAGCTTGTGACCCTTGATACACGTAAGATAAGAGTTAAGATAAGGGTGTCGAATTTTCCGGGAATATATGAAAAATCATAAAAGATGTTATAATGAAGTAGTCATCCCAATGTATTTAAGATTGAGTTCTTAAATAGTGATCCCTGGAACTGTGTTGGAGGAACAACAAAGGTTAAATTTTAGCTAGAAATATTTTTTTAAAAAAATACTTTTAAAGATCAAATCTTTAATATGAAATATATGGAGATAACGAACAGTATTCAGGCTCAAAAGTCCATTGTACAATACAAAATAGGAGCAGAGCAAACACCGACCTCCAAACATCAGAGGTGGGATCAGGTGCCATGGAGTGAGCATCCCCTGCCGACCGGTCACACCCGCCGTGTGCTCCTTGTCATGATCGGGAAATAACGGAAAAATCCGTCGACAATTCAGTGTGTAAATAATGGCCTAACAATTAGTATGAAAAACGTCAGTCAGCATTTGACTCAATGATAAATTGTATTTGCTGACAAGGTCATTGTATCGACCATAGAACTTACGAAATGATGACTTTAAACGAGACAGCTGATATCTTTGTTTCATCAACTTATTTGTCAATAATTTACCTCGTTTTAGAAATTGTACATACGTAGAACATGCTCTTGCATATCGAATCAACTGAGAGATATATACCCTGTATGCAGGTGATGAAGGTATATTGCTGCATAAGTAAGGGAAGTTGACGATTGAAAAGTTAAAGTCATCACGTTTATCATAAAGCTTGGTTGTTAGATTACCATTAACGTCTTTTTCAAGTAAAATATCCAAATATGAAACAGATGTGTCTTACAAACAAAGACAATGTTGTTACCTGCTTTGTCAGCAGGGACCAGTACGTACTGATCATGTAATCTATCTAATTCTTTTTTCACTTCTGGATTATTGAATACAGAAGGAATATCTCATAAATTTTCAAGCACTTGCTTAATTCAAGTTTGTGATATACCAGGCCCCTTGGCTTAAGATGAGGTCAAAGTACGCATAACATTTTTACTTAACACAAAATAATGTATATAAAATAATATATAATATATAAAAAATAATATGCCATAATAATAAAACGTCATTCAGGCATCAACACACTTATATTATTGCTTAATGATTATTGAAAGCATGGATTTTTAGGATATTTTTTATAATAGTGCAACAACACCTCTGTTTTTTTTCTAGACATTTATTTGCCAAATAAATATCATGTGAGCACAACGACGGCCAATAAATTTCTCTTTTTTTCACATTTATACACAGCTTAAACGATCTACTACCCTCCAAGAGGTAAAGAAGTTGAATGAAGCAGGGAACATTTCCAGAAATCTAAATATGTCGGTTAAAAAGGACACAGTAACTGTGCCAAATGGTGGATATACCATTCTCCGAATACATGCCACCAATCCAGGTAGGATAGTTTGGTCAATGTAGAACTCATCTGAGTAAATTAACTCAGATTCACGTGTACTTATCAATAAAGGTAGGAAAATATGGTATAACTTATTCACATCACCAATCTTTGTACGCGTGCACTGTACCAATTCGGAAAGGATAATTCAGATTCATGTATAACACATATACAAACATTAAACAATGCAAGTGCAACAAGTACAATAATTCATGTTTATGTATAATAGTGCCATGCCAATACTATTAATGTACAATATCGCGGCATATTAGTATTTACTAACTTTTGTCCCAACACGTATTTGGCATTCAGATCTCTGAAAGCGAGTTTTTGATGAGTGTTTTGACAAATAAATTGTTCGATATTCTTTGTTAATTTGTTTGTTTGTTTGTTTGGTTTTTGTTTGCTTAGGCAAAAATGTTTATAAATTTACATATAAAATAAGTTTCATACCTATCGCCTCATAAGAAATATTTCTACTACTATATATCCTATTTTGCATAAGGTTTTTGGTTTTTCCATTGCCATATTGATTTCCATGTCGAGGAGGGAATGGGTATTATACTACAAGTTGGAGAAATTAGCCAGATGCCAAAACCACCATATAACTTTCCTAGATGTGGGAACTGGAAGTATACGACTCATGTTAAGGAAGAGACAGGATGTCCAGTTAACAGTGCGAATAGTCTACATTATGCACCAATGGCTTTATTGATCTTTATCTATGTAATCCTGTTATTGAAAGACATGTAAAAGCAATTCATGTTTGTCTTGCCCCTTTGATTTAATGCACTATCTAACATTGAGGATAGTACTGAGCATTTACATTAGATTAGATAATACTTACATCTTCTAAACGCTGTACATTTACAGAAAATAAACTTCACTATCAATTACTAAATAAACAAAAGCTTTAATACTTTTACACACAAATATTTGTACACATTATTTTATTATGTGCATCATCATACTTGCTCTAAGCATCCGTCACTCTACTGCACTCAACAATACAAAGATAGTTTCGATTCAACACCATACACTGCACGTTTTACACCATACTTCATACACCGAGACCTCAGGAATCTATGTCTGCGATATTATTAAGAGCAACTTAAGTTTAATTCCGAATTCACTAAAGAAATTGCTAGACAGTAAAAAATGTAAGTGTTGTAAGGAAGCCTGTTAGAAGAATGAAAGCCTAAACTCAGATAAATAAGTACAGGTAGTGGAAAGGTACCATGAAGGGTATTCGAATGGAAGTTCCAGTATAGGGTAACTGTCAAGATACTATGTAAGAAAGTTAACATATGGTAAATGTAAAAATACTATGCAAGACAAATGAATAGTAAAGCACCGTAAATGTGACAATAGCACATTTAATTTTCTACTCAAAAAGGTATAGCTTTTGTTTTACATGAAAATTCAGACTATGTGAAAAAAATTACAAATTTAACGAGGAACGTAAATCACAATTCACATCACTTCTTTACCTGAAACATTTCAAACTTTTAAAAATAGTTTTTTATTTAAATTACGATTTACTTTAAAATTTAATAATTTCATTACATTATAAAACATTCTTGTAGAAGCTGTCAATAATATTATTAATTAAACACTTTCGCGATCCTTTCAAGGCTGCTATTCGCTCTGGAGCAAATACACTGTATATATTGTCAAGATATTGTAGTTTTATGCTAATCAACAAGTAGCGATTTTATTGTAAAAGATTAAATTACATTGAAGTATAATTAATACTTTTGTTCTACTCTGTACCTGGTGAATTTTACATGCATATTTTTGTATGTTTATCTATGTATCCTAGTAAATCTCTGGTCCCTATAATTTTGTTATTCTTTTACATCTCGATAGATTCAGATCAAGATTTATTATGGATATGCAACAATATGCGACAATATTGTTTTGGGTTAAATTAAAGAGCCTAGCAGATTACTCCATCACAGCAACGCTGAAAGCTATTCATGTTGTCATATGTTTTAATTTTACAACAGCTTGTGTGAGCGAAGACTCAATGACAGCATCGATGAAAGCAAAAGTCGTAGTTCCCTAAATTTCCGTACAGAAAATAAATTAAGTTTGTTTTCAGTACGATGAGACTTCTAAAAGCATAATAGGTAGGTTCAGGTGCCATGGAGGAGTAAGCATCCCATGTCGAGCGGTCACACAATCCGTGTTCTCCTTGACATGATCATGCAAACGGAAAAATTCGTAGACAATACAGCATTCCCACGATAAATTAAAATTCCGAAGACCAGGCTTTTTGACATCATAGAGAGATACTTTTTCAACAGAAATTGCACTCGTAAATTTACTTACCTTGTCATTGGTCATTTGGAAAATTATTTTATTAAAAAACATTCTGATCTTACACACAAGTACTCCAAAGTTGATATTTAAAGAGATGCTTGAGGTTTTGATTGACAATATCTAAATATAGTTCTTGTAGATTAATTTTTCGAAAAATCTGTTGAAATACACATGGGTGCTAATTGCGCTCCGTTATTAGCAGACCTCGCAGCTAGGTTAAGGACGCCCATGCAATACACGCCTTAATGTATTAAGTGAAAATGAATATAATTTAAAATTTTTTTAACAACATTAGTTTTGATGAATGTGCATTTTGGTGTTTGCACTTGTATATATCGGGTTTCTGTTGATTTCGGCCAAAGCGACACCGCTTACATCAGCTGTTTGTCACGTGACAGGTTTAAAATTAGAATATATATGTATTACTACAAAGATTAAATAATCGATATAAAATATACAAGTATCTTTCTGCTATAAAATTTATTCTGGTTTGTTTGAGACAAATTCCTTAACATGAAAAGTGCTGGGAACAACTTCCTTGTGCTCAGGTATTGTGTAAAATTTAGCCGTCTTTCTAAAAACTCTAGATATAGATGTAATACTCACTGGAATAATGTTACATTGCGGAATATACAAACAATATATAAACAACGCACAACCAGCTCCCAGCACTTTTCAGAACAGTAGAAATAAAAGCTAAACGTGTTTAAAAATTCAGAATTTATATTGAAGCGGATATCGTTGAACTCTTGATATTTTGGAGGGGCTGGACCCCTCATTCTAGCCCGTTACTATACAAATGTTCTCCCTACGGCTATATATAAAGGCTACACATTTTCAATTTAGTTTGAAAATAAAATGTGATTTAATATATTTTAGAATATGTCTTTATTTTGGTTCAATTAATCTTGTTTCGTATTTGTTTTTATTTTTACAAACTACGATAATAGCTTGATCCATGCCTCAAGTACAGAGAAACTCTTGTCAAACTAAGAAATTTACGTCATCTCAGTAAGTACAGCGAAATCAAGCTGGCTTTCATTTTACATACGATGTGTTATTTTGGCAAGATAAGTTGCACATTCATTTATCTTTTTAATATTTTTGAGAAACGAAAGTATTTAAGTGTGTTTTAAAAAGAACATAGAGTACATGTATTCATTCATCGAGATTCATTTGTATTGTTTTAACGTGACGTCATAATAGCTTTCTCGAACCACTGCATAAGCTGACGTAAATATGGGAGTCCTTAAACTAGCTGCATGTTTTTTTTTAATTCATATGAAGCAAAATTTATTCACAAGCTTCTGTATGAGAAAAAGGTATCTTGCTGTGGCCTTCAATTAAACATTAATATATATATATATATATATATATATATATATATATATATATATATATATATATATATATATATATATATATATATATATATATATATATACCAATATTCATTTTTACTCATGCGTTAATTCGATATACCTTATAAACTCGAAATTGAAGAAATCCCAGAGTCTGTAATTGAACTGTATTATATTTGGATATTTTACGAAATAAAATCCCATAAACCCATAGTTTTTCTTCAAACAATTTGAACCCACGAAAATGTTTGGTTTTACAGTGAGTTGACGTTTCTGGGATTTCAACAACCTCGTTTAAAGTCAGCATTTCGTAATAATTACAAAAATCATAATTTCCCACCTCTTGTTTTTCTGAGGGTCTGTTTTTGTTTTTGCACTGTTCATAGATTTGTATTGTTTGTAGCCTTTTTTTCAGGTCGATCACTGTTTGTTATCTTCACCTTTGTAATCACTATTTATACTGTAAAAAATTGATTCTGGCAATGGGTTAACTTAAATGCAAAGAATGATGCTTTCTATGAATACAAGTGTGGAATTTAAATGTAAAGTTTGAACAAAAGTGTTCCAGTAGATATGCCTATGTGACAAGCCCATGTGATTTATACACCAATAACACCTACAGAAATAAAACATTCCTCAATTGAAACAGTTGTAAAATTATTAATCAACCCTGATTATCTAATAAAAAATCACCGAAACTGTGAGTCAACCTTTTTCCAGTGACATATTATGTCTCCTGTATTTTACACGTGTTGTAATTTGAAATTCTAAACTTGTAATTAGATCGCTGTTATATATACCATGCTTTTATGAATAAATTTAGTTGATAGCAAGATTTTCGAGGTATAACCTTGCTGCCTTTCATAAAAGTTGAATAAACTTGTATTTCATCTTTCATCGTTAACCTTTTTGAAGAAAAATGGCAAGAATCCACATTTTTCTCGCCTTTTCTCTGATGTTTGTTCTTCAAGCCTCGTGCAAAGATTGCAAAACTCAATCGTGCTTAAGGAAGCTGTATAATTCTAGAGTTACCAGGGCAGAATACTGGATAAGGTAAGCTCATTTCACGTAATTCTTTCAAATGTCATTCTTGGTGCGTTTAAAATAGGTTTATGCCCTTAAATACCAAATGGTGTAATAAGTTTATTACTTTAAATCGAAAACTCTACTGCATCTGCGATCTTGAATGCTATTGCCTTACAGGGTACGAATTATTGCAGATTCCCTATTAATCAAACAAACAACAGATATTATTTTGCTTGTTTAATGTGGCGCTTCTGGCCGCGGTGATCAATTTGCTGGGGCTACCACAGGGCTGCCCCACAATCAACAATCAATACAACAAATGTGACGACCCAAATCGGGCGGATCATGCACTGGGTAGGTCACAAGTGCATGAACGTCACCAATTCAATTATAAATCAAGTTCAATCAATAAATCAATAATCAATCAAGTTCAATCAATCAATCATCATTCAATCAATCAATTCAATATCAATCAAGTCAACTGCTTGTCAATTACAAGCCAATGCACAAATTCAAATCCTGAATTTCAATTTACATGTGCAATAGGATAAACAATGGAATGAGCGTAAGAATATGTGTTGCACTCCTCCAGTTGCGTTGAGGTGCGACGGAATACGCAAACACACAGAATTACCACCGCGACATCGGTTGAAGTGGACGCTGTATCAAGCAGGCAGTCATCACGGATTACGTAAACACACAGAATTCACCACCTTGACATAGGCTGATGTGGACGCTGGACCAATCAGGCTGTATTTACGGAATGAGCAAACACACAAAATTCACCATCGACACATAGGCTGGTGTAGGTGCTGGACCAAGCAAGCCGTCCCTACGTACATATAATATCCGAACACACATAATCCACCACCGCGACATAGGCTGTTGTGGAAGCTTGGCGAAGCAGGCAGTCTTCAGCTACAACGACATAACAAAAAGCAGCAGTATTTGTTCTAAAAACAAGAGGAGGGTGGGTGGGTAAAATTTAAAACATTGCCACAATTTAACTCCCAAAAATTTTCCATGACCTTACCGTTTAATCGATTCTTCTAGAAAGGAGGTAGAAAAGAACTCATTATTAGACTATATACAAATGGACCTAAATTATCCGGAATGATAGCTTGTGACTAAGGGTGAAAATTTATATTTATCCGAATGTACGTAACTTATCCGGAATAGATAAACATTACTAGGGTTACTGAAATAAACTCACTTATCCGAGACCAGGCTCGTATAAGTGGTATTATTGCAGATTCCCTATTAATCAAACAAACAACAGATATTATTTTGCTTGTTTAATGTGGCGCTTCTGGCCGCGGTGATCAATTTGCTGGGGCTACCACAGGGCTGCCCCACAATCAACAATCAATACAACAAATGTGACGACCCAAATCGGGCGGATCATGCACTGGGTAGGTCACAAGTGCATGAACGTCACCAATTCAATTATAAATCAAGTTCAATCAATAAATCAATAATCAATCAAGTTCAATCAATCAATCATCATTCAATCAATCAATTCAATATCAATCAAGTCAACTGCTTGTCAATTACAAGCCAATGCACAAATTCAAATCCTGAATTTCAATTTACATGTGCAATAGGATAAACAATGGAATGAGCGTAAGAATATGTGTTGCACTCCTCCAGTTGCGTTGAGGTGCGACGGAATACGCCACTTGCAAGGGCCATGAATACTCGTGTCTACCACGAGTAAGAATGGAACTGCAACCGCCACCAATGGGGGTGCCAAGAACCATGGTGACGGCGGCAGTACCTCAACGCAAATGGTCACCGTCGACCAGGGCCTGCTCATTCATCAATACAACTTATAAAACAAGTGACTTATTAGTCAATTACTTTTCAATGCATTAAAGCAAAATATGAATTTAAATCGTCAACGGTCATTCACCTATTCCGTTATATGTGTTGAAATGCAATTATTGACTTGTGAGAATAAAATAACTCCCCGTTTAATCTAAAATTGTGGATCCATACCTGCACTCTATTCCCTGTCCCGTTGGTTTATTTTATCGTACTACTTACCTACTAGGTTGTTACTCCTGTTACGCATTTTTATGGCTTTTATAAAAATTTAAACTATCTTTGCAAGTATTGGTTATAGTTGTACTAAAAAGTGTGGAGTGTATCAGACCCAAATTGAACAAAAACGAGATATTTACGTCATCTCTCAACTTAGAATACTTTTAAAAACAATATTTGTGTACTTAACCCCCCCCCCCTTCTCATTTCCCTAGCTGCATAAATCATATTTCCTCTTCACAATTTATCAAACAACTATAATCCATAGTAAAATTAAATAAATAAATAAATAAATAAATCATTGAAATGAAAGAAAGTAAAAATATGTGAGCCTTGTAACAACTACTTAATGGATGCCTAAACATGTACATTTCATAGCCAGCGTTTCAAAGCTAAAATAACCCCCCTGCATGTTGGTGGCAAATGTGCTTTAGCGGTTGCTCCCCAATTGTAGTGAATGAGATTTAAATTTTGTATTCTACAAATAATAAAACATATGGGCATGATATGCCGTATCCAATACTGACTAAACCTGCTCGACGTTTCCCTGAAAAAAGGATAAACACCTTTTATGACTGGTCATGGAAGTACTTGCAACTACATTCGAATCGTTAAACTGTTTTAATTAAAAATAACTGCCAAGGCTTATTAATTTAATCATTACCTATTAAGTGTTTTAAAGTACGACTAATTTTAGTTTTATATAACCTCATGCCACAAGGGTAGTTTAACCTATTTCAAACAAAAGGAAGAATACTTTATATCGCTATTACTTAACGTAATGAAACTCTTTTGCGTTGAAGGTAGGAAACGTTGATTAATAGCTGAGGACAATGTGCTATAGCTATTGACTACACTATGAGATCGATCACTGCAGATTTTTAAGGGACATATAATATAAGAAAGAAGCCCTGGTGAAATACCCAGCTAAATGTTCGTTGCACCACGCTATGAAATTAAAATGCTAGCTCTCTTGTGTTAATTTTTTGTGGATATTTCCCGCTAAGTAGACTATTCTAATAATAAGTTTAATCATTTTCTTTCTGATAAACGTTATTTTGGAAGTCTAAATATTCCGAATACTTTGACTTGCTTTCTGAAGTGCAACCATCGGCATTACATTGTACCTTCGGCATACTTATTGTTCGTATCATTCAATTGTCACTAGCGTAAACAATATATGTAAACAACATGTTATGCCCCGAAAATGAATGGAGATTTATAAGTTTCTTGACTTTATTGCAAAACAGCCGCAGTAAGTTATACAATTCGAGGTAATTGCGATACTAAGTGTTCTGAGTATTCAAAAAATATCTGTAAGGGAGTAGTTTTATCTCTGGGAAATTTAGGTATAATCGTGGACCATTGTGTATTACACCAATTATACATGTATTTGGTAAAAATTAAACAGAATGATAAAATTAGTCTCAAGGCTTAAATCCCCATTAGACACTGACATAGGTGTGCAATAAAATAGATAAACACAATAAAATATCCGAGAAAACAAATTCTTGAGTACGCTGCAACTCTTTGTCCATGGGTATGTGCGGTGGAAAAAAAACTGGTATACTTTATAAGGCATACTTCTGGACATATCTTGGATATCCCTTACCAGATTAGCTTAAAATTGAATGTCAGTGTACCTTAAATAAATGGATCAATATTGTTTTGACAACACATAATTAACTCCTTGGTTTTGACTTTTCTTATGTACTAGTAAATTCAATATTGCAATTTCATATCAACCTATTAAATCTTTAAATAATAATAATAATTGATTCATATATAATTTAACTGATTATTTGACAAGCTTTGTTTCCCCGTCTCGTCGAACACATTAGCAGACTATCCATTCAAAGATAGCCTGATAAGCAACATACGGAGCAAGTACTGGGTGCTGCTTATCCTAGTGAGACTCCTGACCAATCACTTTTATAAATCTGCCTATCACAGTGCTCTAATAGCTTAACTAAATATCAGAACAAGTCCATCCGACGGAGACGAGAAACCAATTTGATTTTGACCATCTTTTTTAAAAAAAAAATTACATTGTACCAGTTTATTTGAAATATGCCCCCCCCCCCCACTTCACACAAAGACTCGCTTAACCAAATTATACTTTTCCCTAGAATGTAATCTAATAGCTGCGATTAATTGAAGCTGGATTAGGATCTATATCATTTGCCAATTCCACTTTTATATCTAGTATTAACACAACTGCAACATTTCCTACTTGTTTCTTTTTTGCAAATCTTTAATTACTATTTTAATGAATTACTGGGGAAGTGATAAGGTCATGCTTTGATGGAAAGGAATGTTGTGCCCATTGCAGCTGTTGACTCACTGATAAAGCTGTCTTAAAAAAATAAAATTAAAAATGTTGACCTGTTTTTGGTAATGTACCTGAAAATAAATAATCATGGTAACATACATCTGTAATCACTATCAATTACTTAAGGTTTTTTATGTACTTACTGCCTTTTGTACCAATATAATTTGCTCCTTGCTTGTGCCTGAACCCTGCAAATTTGCCTATCTATTCTAATGCATATGAAAAATACTTTTCCACAGCTTTGCTGCAGTTTGACTGCTCACTGTGAGACAAATGCTTGCAAAATTAATAAGAAATGTTTTCATCCTATTTCAATAAACTGTGATTTTGCTTTCATTAGTTGGATTTTTATGCAGAAATTGACCATGTGGACCAAATGAGCGCCCATATGATGTGTAACATAATATACAAGTTAACTCCCATCCCATTATGTAATAGGAAAATCAGTTCATACAATATCATCCATAAAACCTTACACCTTTTTGTTTTCTTAAAAAAAAAAAAAAAAAAAAAAAAAAAAAAAAAAAAAAAAAAAAAAAAAAAAAAAAAAAAGGAAAAGATAACAAACAGTACTGTTCCAAACCTTTTCAAAAGACCAACAAACAAATGAAATGATACAAGTCTGCAAATAGAGCATAACACTTACACAATTTAATAAACCTCCTCTCAGTACACACAGTACTTTGATTACTTGAAAAGTGAAAGTGCACAAATTCTCGTGAATGCTTTCTCCGATTTAACGACGATTACATTTTGTAAAATGCGAATCAATATACCTCCTTCGAACACGATAAATCTATGTAGAAAACAAACTAAAATCCTTCTAGTAAGCCCAGCTTCTGAGAATATTCCGTGTTTTATGAAATTACCCCCCCCCCCCGTTATAGCTATGATGGACTCGAAGTTTAACATTTCGCTCCTAAAAATAATAACTCAAGTTAAACAATCATTTGACCCCCAAATTGATCTTAATATATTCCTGTTACATGTAAAGTCTCACAAATTACAACATCGCGTAAAATCAATTCAATTTACGAAAAAGTCCAATCAGGCCAAATCCAAAGTCAAACTTCGCCATCGATACGTCTAATTTGCTTTGAAACTACAAACCTCAATAGTTATACTAAAAATCAAACTTATTTGATTTAAAAAATTTAAAACATTGCCACAATTTAACTCCCAAAAATTTTCCATGACCTTACCGTTTAATCGATTCTTCTAGAAAGGAGGTAGAAAAGAACTCATTATTAGACTATATACAAATGGACCTAAATTATCCGGAATGATAGCTTGTGACTAAGGGTGAAAATTTATATTTATCCGAATGTACGTAACTTATCCGGAATAGATAAACATTACTAGGGTTACTGAAATAAACTCACTTATCCGAGACCAGGCTCGTATAAGTGGTAATATTTTTGAAAGAACACCAATATCTTTAATTTCAATAAATGTCATCCGGATATCACTCTTCTCATGTTATGTCAATTTCGTTCTTCTCAGAGGTTAATGTATCAAGATAAGGAATGTAAATTAGCAATGGCCAATACAACATCACAAAAACCTGAGGTATATTCTTGCAGAAGCTTCGCATTGTTATTGAATAGGCGAGTGGTAGTTTATCAGCTGGTTTGCTGTGAGGTCTCCCTTGATGTCTGATTGCGGCATGTGAAAAGAACAAATCAGGACAAAATGAAAATTGTCATATCCCGCTTCCATATCATAGTTTCTTTTTTAAATTCAGACCCTTAAGTGGATCTGGAAGTTCCGGAAGCTCGGGCAAATCAAGCGGAGGCCGTGGTTGGTGGCGTGGGAAACGAAGCTTTGACTATTACTTGCGCCATGCAGGAGTTGTTGTTACTGTCGAGAATGGAGACCGATGGTTGATCCATAAGGGGTCGGATTATGGTGATTCATCTGACACTGTTATTACAGATGCTGGTTACATGTCCGGACAGTAAGAATTTTAAATATTACTTTTTAGCAATGCGTTTTAAAGCCTCTTAACAGTTCTAGAACCCAATGAGTGTCAGTGTTACTGGGATGGAAAACTCCCAAAGGGCACCTGTGACCAAGTATTTTGAAAGGCTTAGGGAGGTTCAAGCGCAATCAAAACTAATGTGTGTCTTAGTTGTATAAAACTAAAATGGCGGGTCTTTATGCCTTATTCCATCAATTTCATTCAAATAGATGATGACCCCTTTGCAGCTAATTCAAAATATTTGCTCACTAAGGCCACAGGGGTGGGATACCATTTTCTATGCATAGTCCTTATCAGAAATTTCACTTTACTTTAATGGTCCATTAAACTTTAAAGCCTTTTTTATATTTTCTTTGGGTGAAAGAAAATATCAAAAGCATAAAAATGAAAAGGGACATCCTCTCATATTTTGATAATACCCTATAACCTAAAAGAAGGAAAAGACTTCTTTTAACGTTTTAACGATTGATAATTTCCTGACCTAGGCTATTAAATCTGTACATGTGCCCTAATTTATTTAAAATTTATTATTATTTATTTCGATATGGGCAGATTGTTTGTTTAAAAACAATCATAAACCAACTTAATTTGGTCATTTCACATACTTCATTGCCTAAATGAAGATCATCAAATTTGTCTTTTAAAACAGTGCCAGAAACTTAAAGTTGTTTAATATTTAACAGATGGAGTCAGCTGAAATCCCGGTCGCTTGGTAGCTGTAGTTACACCGTGAACACGTTCATGCAGAATGCACTGATATCAAAGCCCTACAAATTGATTGGGGCTAACTGCCAGACAGCAGCAAACAAAATGTGGGAGCTAGTGAAGAGGTGTTAAAATAGAAATAGTAAACCTGGAAGCATTCTCACCTTGAATGTACCTGTAGTAACAAGAATATTCAATAAAATTTGCAGAGTTCATTTGAAGTTTGTTTATCTTTATTTTGGGTGTGACTCATAGTAGAGTTTCAAAGGTATCGTTAATTGTATTGTGAAAGTTTGGTTAAAAATGAGACCATCTGACATCATAATAACGTTACAATTACATTTTTTTATACTTAGACAGTAAGTTGAAAAGTGAATCAAAGAATGTCTCACGATTTTGTATCACTAACAGGATATTCGTGAATCAAATGGTTCAATTAAATAAATATGTGTGATGTGGTGGTGAAATATATAAAGTGAGACAGGGAAAAAAACTAAGCGTCATTAAATGTAAAATGAGACGACAACGAACAGTGATCAATCTCAATAACCAAGTGAAGAATACGAATTTGAATAGAACAAAAACACGGACACTTGGAAACACAAGAGATGGGATCAGGTTCCTAAGATAAGTAAGCATCCCTTGTCGACAAGTCACACCCACCGTACATCCATCTGTATCTAAATGGAGAAACCCGTTATCACGGTATAAAAACATAAGTATTGAAAAGTACACTGCATCATTATTTTTTGAATACCAATTTTCGTGGGTTTTCTTGTTAAGGCGATGCACGAAATCAACTTCTCATCAAAATTTGTTGCCTCCATAATGATTTATAATAATAATAAAAAAAACCTATTTTAGCATAATATTATTTGTAAACAATGAACAAAAAAAAAAAAGAATAAACCGTGATCTGACATAATATTTATTGTGAAATACTTAATTATGGTAGATAACATTCTACAAGGAGATTAAGAAACTACAAATAGATCTAACATCGCGAAAATTCCAATTGTATTATCCCAATTACGTAAAATTGTCTTCTTACAGTCAAATATTCTTACGGTCAAACACCAAGTAATTGTATTTCCTTCTCTATGCAAACAAACTATCTGTATTTTGAAATAAAAATTCGAGTAGAAAATTTCAAATTACTTTCTTGTTGCAACAAACCTAAATTATATAATGAAATATGAAGATAACGAATAGTATTCAATCTCGAAAGTCCAATGAAACGATACAAATTTGGAGTAGAGCAAACACGGACCTGAAAAGTTTAGAGGTGGGATCAGGTGCCATGGAGGAGTGAGCATCCCCTGACACACCCGCCGTGTGCTCCTTGTCATGATCGGGGAAAAACCCGGAAAAATCCGTAGACAGTTCAGTGTATAAATAATGGCCTAACAATGTCAGTCAACATTTGACTTTATGATAGATGATAAATGATTACCAGATTTTTCAGTGCTCCTTTAGTTTTACTTTTATTGACGTATGTTTTTAACATACTGACCATGATTTAACAGCTATATGTATATTACATATGTCCTGCAATTTCGAAGCCCTGGACATTTGAGGTTGTTTGTTGTCTATTTTAGCGTGCAATCGTATCCAGCGAGCCTGTATGTCAAACGAAATGTCTTCAGCTAGCTTTCTGTTGTCAACTTTCCCTATTTATGTAGTAATATTTCGCCTTCACCTGGACGACACTCAAGAGCATGCTCTGAGTACGATCAATTTTTAAACCGAGGCAAGTTACTGTCACGTAGGTTGATGTTACAGAGATTTCATTGTTTAAATTCAGTATTTCGTATATTGTATGGTCATTATAATGACTTTGTTAGCAAGTATAACTTCACATTGAGTCGTATTTTGACTAAGATATTTTTTGCTTGGCCTTTGTTTTTATACTAAATTTGACTACGAATATTGCTTCTACCTGATGAATACATTGAATCACGGGGCAAGTCATAAAGGGACTGCTTCATAGGATCACAAAGGTCAGTATTTAATAAAATATTTCAAATTTAGAATTTTCATGCCTAGTATGTTATTTATGCAAACTTTATATGATAACGCTGAAATATGCTTGCAGATAGTTTTGTATGATTTCTCTGAAAGATCCACTTAACACAGAGTCATTCTCAAAAGGTGATATTTTTATGCGCATTCAGGAATATAAAAAGCTACATATTATCGCAATGCTTGTATACCAATCATCATGCATCCGCATTATTAGCTAAGTAAATAAGCACCATGCATTTAATGAAAAGAACATGTACATAGCAAACTCGCAAAACATGTACGATTTATTATATATTCATCACATCAAATTTTGATCACGGGTCAAAATATGATATACAAAAATTTAATTATTTAAGGAACTGAAATAAATAAGGGTACCTATGCATATAGGTGAATTCATCATGTATCGGACACCCTTGTACTTTAACACGTGCTAGAAATATTGCAATTGAACGAACATTAATGGAGTTATATATGTACTATGTGATTTAAATATGAGTCATGTGTTATGTAATTAAAATATGATTTTTTGACAAAAATTATGTGCTATTTGTCGCAAAAATATTATCAATTAAATTATTTATTTGGAATGAGCCATAGTAGTCTAGTCCACACTTCGCAAAAGTTGTGTCTCAGAGAGAAAGAAATGCCATTTCTTCTTTTTATGCTACCAAACATTTGGTCCTGCTCCAATAAATCCGCTGTTTTTATTTTTCGATGTGTGGTAGTCCCATCTTGGTGCAATTTGTATACATATGCGTAGATTTTTTTCAAGTAAAATAACAAAGTTACAGACTAGAAAACTACAAACGCTACCAAATATTGCGACCAAAGGGCATAACTTCTGAAAAGTGTGGATTTAACCATTCACCAAGGATCGGACAATATTCACCATGTATCGGACAACCGAAGTATTGAACCGGGAAAATGTCTTAGCGTTATAGCACTGACCTTTAACACCCGAAATGCTTATTGATTTTCGATGAAAATATTCTTAGGCATCATTAAAATTTACTCTTTTTTTAAGTGAATGATCATATTGAATTACAAATGTGGAGAAATTTGTCTGTCCCTCTCTTCACATACGACTACTACGTCTTGGTCTCGGGGGTTATAACCTTCCAATTCTACGAGAGATCCCAATTCTAGTGATCACATACCAATAAGTTGTATTTTCATTTAATGTGTTGTTCATATTTTTTTATTTCTGGAAAACAACTTTCAATAGAGTATTACACATGTTCGCTAAATGAAAAAGGAAATAAATGATCATGCATCGGACAGTGCCGATGTATGGTTAATTTGTGTCTGATGCATGATGAAATGGACACACTAGTAAAACAAGATGTGTTTGTGAAACACTGATGCCCCTGTATGGCATATTATAGAGAAAGTTAAATTTTTTCTTAAATGCAAATCATTTATATTGGTACCCAAAGTAAGGTCTTGTCCCGAGGAATATATCGATGAAATATGAAATTCCAAGCAGCAATCATTGAAAAGATATGGAAAAGGAAGAGTTTTTCAAAAGTAAGTCAAACATCAAGAAAGGCCTTCTCACAAGAAATACACATGTAAAATATGAAAGCCCTAGCACCAACTGTTAAAAAAAAAGGGCAAGGTTAAAGTTTTTTAAAGTAGGTCAAACTCAAAGGTCAAGGTCAAAGGGTTAAAGTTGTCGATATCCAAAGGAAAGTCTTGTCACAAGGATTATATATGTGAAGTATGAAAGCCGTAGCACTAACTGCTCAAAAGTAAGGGCCAAGGTTAATTTTTTCCAAAGGTAGGTCAAACTCCAAGGTCAAGGTCAATGGGCTATAATTGTTGGTATCTAAAGGAAGCTCTTGTCAAAAGGAAAACACATGTGAAAAAGGAAAGCCCTAGCACCAACTCTTCAGAAAAGGAAAAGGTCTACAGAGTCGATCAAAATTACTTGATCACGAAAATAAACCTTAACTAACGTGGCTTATCTTTCTTTGCTTATGACGTTATTAAGAATCACCAAATCTCATAATTTAGATTATAAGATCACATCAAAAAACTAACTCACATTCAAAACATGTCTAGCGAAAAAATATCAATAAGAAAACGGTAAATACACCAATAATTAGAGCAGAAATGTTTAAAATCTTCCTCCACCGAGAGGCTTCCTCTAATGACGTCATCTTCCGTCTTAATTCTTTTATCTCCTCTTTCGTCATTGTGTGTTTAGCATCCTCATCAATTCCACAGACCCAATTCTTACAAAGGATCATAAATCTTCTTAAAACACCTGTAAATGCAAAAACGTTACCTTGAGCTTTATAAAACTTGGTAATTTGAATTTTAAAAATTGCAATGTCTGATAATCGTACAATATTAATCTGTTTATACGCTTCATACGGTCGGTGTTTTGTCCTTATTATGATTTCTATTAAATAAAGGGTTTATGACATTGATTACTGTTTTTTATTTCCACGGTTGTATTCATTTTACATATATTTTTATTTTGTATTCTTGTTTAAGCTTTAAAAAGGATAAAATAATGAGATCAGA
Organism: Saccostrea echinata; assembly: GCF_033153115.1. Lineage (NCBI taxonomy): Eukaryota > Metazoa > Mollusca > Bivalvia > Ostreida > Ostreidae > Saccostrea > Saccostrea echinata. Next base: position 14,289,093 of record NW_026889805.1, read on the forward strand.
ATTTGTAAGGTACCTCATTTAACAAGAAAATATCAAGAAATGTTTTCGGTATCAATTTTGAATAAAAAAATGTAAAACAAGTTCGACCATATTATACGTTTTGTAGTTTTATATAGACTTCATTTCACGAGTTGGACAGGATTTTTTTTTCATATTTTCACGAGAACCAAGCAAGAGTAAAAATTTAACAAAATCCGATCTCATGAGTGAAATAAATTCTATTTTTAACAACAAAACCTTAAATTTTCTGTTTATCGAAGTTATTTGATTTTTTTCTTGCCTCTTACTTTTCGTAAAGCAGTGTGATAGGCTGTGACATAATAGTTGAGAGGTTGAGACGTTATAACTAAGCGATTGCAAGAATATATGGGTTTTGACAAAATATGAAGTAACATAAGTAATTTTAGGTTCTCTCAGTTTCTTTTTTCAGCTTGCACTATTTTATAACATGCCGAGGAATCTTTTTGATTTGTAACACTCTTCGTGAAAGGAAGGACCATCTCGAGTTTTGCCGCACGTCTGATATTTGTTTACAGTGTGATAATTTGATATTTCGTGCTTTGATATTTCATCACACTGTGATTATCATTCAATAAATTAATTATATAACATGTCTTTCACAGTTGAAAATGTGAAATATTGATATTTAAACTTGTAAGATTGTTGATAACTTTTACATCTTTTAACCATTTAAATAATTAATGTACATGTGAACTGAAAAACATAGTAATACAGTTTTGTATATCAATACAATAGACTGCTGTTTCTTATTTCGTAAGCAAAGTAATAAAAATGTCAGACTTCATTATTTCTTTATGTTGAAAATTGACTCGTCCGAATATTTTGTTCAAATGCAACACTTCAATATTAAGTCATAGGCTTTGAAGATATGCCACATCTGTTTCATGTTTTAATGTTTTACTGACTAAAGATGATAAGGGCCCACTAAGAACTAAATTGTGTGACAAACAAGATAACTTCATCTATTCCATCAACTTGACTTATTTATGTAGAATGTATTTTGAGGCAAGATGCAATTCGCAAAGCAGTATAGAACCATAGGTTACTGCGGAAAAAATTCGTTTGGATCAATTTGCAAAAGTTCAAATATTCTCATATGGTGTTTATGTCTCCCAGTTTATTCGATACTCATGAGCATGCTCTGAGTATGATCATAACCGAGGCAGGCTACTGAGAGATAAGTTGATGTTAAAAGGATTTCGACAATCTCCTTTAAATTCAGCATTTCGTAAAGTCTATGTTCATTTTAATAACTTTGTCAGCAAATATAATCTATCATTTGGTTGTATTTTTACTGACATATTTCATACAAATATATAGGTCTTTGTTATTTTACTTAAGTTGACCACGTAATATTTCGTCTAGCTAATCAATGCATGCATGTGCATAGGGCTCAAGGATTTCACCAGTCGAAAAGGGGTGCTTACTCCTCTTAGCCACCTGTTCCCACCTCTGAAAGGGGGGAGGGGTCCGTATTTTATGCCCTGTTTACGAATTTGTATTGTTTGTAGCCCCCCCTTTTTTTTACAATCAATGTTGGTTATCTTCACCATTTTCCAGGGTGTATATTTGAATGAATTTTACCGTCATCAGACGTCAGTTTCTGGTTCTCCTGAATCTCCATAGATTTGGAGTCTTCTTCCTTCAAGTGAACAGAGATATGAACATCTTCATCCTCGTCACCTGTTAGTTCTGGTTGTACATCATCATTCCTTGTCCACCATGTAAGGCGGTGGAGCTAAAGACAACGAATATTTTTTTACTCTATCATTCGACGTGAACTGAAGGAATAATTTAAAACATAACAATGATGTACCTTATTTGCAGGACGAGGTTGTGTAAACAAACTGATGACGACCATAGCAATCGTTGCAAATAGCGCTAAAAGTGTTGCAAAATGCAGAAAATCTACTTTTGAGATTATTTCTGGTCTAGCGTCCACATCATCACTGCCACATGCAGGTGATGGAAAAGTAAAATCTAGGACCATGCGTACAAAACCCACTACTATGCTTAGCATAAGTCCCCAAAACACTCCCTGAAATAAAATTGAATCAAAGCTAATCCATTGGCACTGTTCATACATGAATAGTCTCTTATGCAGCTTGAAGCTCTCTCTACAATATGAAATCAAGTTTTAAATTGTCAACCTGTTCTGTGGTCCTTTTCCAGAACAATCCCAGAAGAAACATCATACACAGAGGAGGTACAAGATAGGATCTCACAGACTGGATATAAAACCAGAATCGCCCTCCCTGGGTCTGCTGTAATATTGGTAACCAGAGGATACTGAAGCCAACAAGGACAAGGACAGTAACTCGTCCAACAATCATCAACTCGTACTGAGAGGCCTTCTTCCGAAACTGGTGCCAGATATCGAGGGTCATGATGGAGCTAGCACTGTTCAGTATTGAAGTCAGTGTACTCATTAATCCGGCCAGCAGGGCAGCAAGCATAAGACCTCGTAGACCTGAATAATTGTTTAAACATTTCTGTGAAACGTATAGCTATAGGAATCCAATATGGGTAAATTTATTTTTTTCGATTAAAGGTTATGGAAAATTAAACTAAAAAGAAACATATAAAAAAATTCTGAAAAAATGTGCCTCTTTTTAGACACACATTATATGGCTTTAAATGTCGTATATATCTTTTTTGAGAAATGATCGTCAATAAAAGCTGTAGCAAACCCATATTCATATGAAGTGTTTAAACGTTGCATTATTATACAAATCGTGCATTATGTTTGATAAAACTTATTGTTCGTATTCGAGAAAATGCTATTCTTATTCGAAAACGTTTTTCATATTCATAAACTATCAATTCATCTTCTAAATTTTCTGAATTGTATTCGAAAAGTTGATCTTCAGATTCTAAAACTTGTTTTATTTCGATAATTTTGTGGTTTATATGCGATAAACTTGTGATTGATTTGTGTTCAAAAACATTATTTATATGCAAACATGTGTGATTCATATTCGGAAGTTTTGTAGGTTATATACAATAAGCTTGTGATTTAGTTTGCATATAGCATATACATCACAAGGTTACCGAATATGAATCACGTTTTTATATGAATCACAGTATTTCGCATACGAAGCTCATCTTTTTTTTTTTTTATCCTAACAAGCTTTCTGAACAAATCAAATTAAAAGAAAGGTTATGCTTCTAAACAAAGAAACTAACAAACGCTCTATGACGAATTTTGCAAAAATATTGTAATTTTTAATATCCATAACTTGTATTTTACTTTGTAGTATTAAGTTGCTGCCCCATTGACACGGATAACAACCTCAATGTATATAGTTAGATAAATAAGTTTTCAGAGAACGGTTTTTGTACCAATCCTCCTGTAATGCCTCCTTAGTATCTCTTTTTCAGTCGATGGCATGTTCTGAATAAAGGTCATTTTAATTCGATCTCAAATATTTTCATTTTTTTTCAAGATAGTCCGATCCTCAGCTTAAAAAATAAGCAGTTCAATGATTGAAAATGCTCACAAAAATGACTCTGGATTCATAAATAATGTGTTTATTTCCGTGGTATTTTTTTAAAGTTCATTATAGACCATTAAATTATATAGGGTAAATAATCAAATTTCAAATCCACTTTCAGAAAACGCAAACGAAAGCACCAGTTATGCATTTTCTGATTGATAATTGTTCAACAAATATATAAATTTATCTATTCATTTTTTGCTTAAATGGTATTTTTGTTCTTCTGTTAACTTCAATTATTATACATATATAACATTACAGATAATTTTTTATGGTTCATTTCATACTAATAAGCATTGACATCTAAGACTAGATTAAAGAAAATACGATTTCTCTAAAAATGTATTTATTTTTGTCCTTTTCTGCGGTACAAATGTCAGCTTTGTAAGAGACCGTTTCTAAGACTTCAAAGAACTTTGACTCATATTTACATCAACAGAATGACTTCAAGACTGTTGCACTACAACACTGAAATTTCAAGCTTCTTTTTGTAGACTTTTAAATTAAGTAAAAATTATAAGAGTAATCTTTCCTGGCCCAGGAACGGATATCCTTAAATGAGGGAAATATTTTGATTTATGATGTTTTAAAATCGTTCAATGGAACTCTAAAATCAGCGATACTGTTCGTCATCATAACCTTTCAGCAGAATTAGATACAGGAAAATGTTACTAATAAGATTGCTTGCTAAGTAGATTCAAGAAAAAAATTATTAGTATTTCAACAGAACCTGGTACATTGCCATGACTCAAAAAACACAAGAGAGTTTCTCCAACAAGATGTAGTTTCTACCCTTCCGTGGTCAGGAATCAGTCCTGATTTAAACCCATGTAAAACATTTTGCCGGATGAAACAAGTCCTTTGCTCAGAACATGTCATTGACTGAAAAAAGAATACGTGAAAGGTACTTCAGCAGGAATGGTATTTAATTCAACATTCTATGTAAATTCATAGCATGCCTAGTTGCAATACTGCTGTTATCCGTGTCAATGGGGCAGCATCTTAGTAGTACAAAGTAAATTATCAATAATGAATATAAATCTAAAATATTTTTGCAATATTTATCATATTTTTTTGTCTCTTTGTTTAGAGGCATTACGTTTTTTAAATGGCATTTAATTTGTTTACAAAATCTAGTTTGGTTAGAAAGTTTTTTGAGCTGCAAGTTACAGGTTTACAAGTTTGAATAACACTTACCGAATATAAATCACAAGATTTAGGATATGAATTACAAGTTTACGAATATGAATATTAAGTTTTTGTATATAGATAACAAGACTTTGAATAAAACTACAAATTTTATCAAATTTAACAGAATATTTGTATAATAATAATAGGTTTTACACATCATACACATACATACACATGTATATCGAATAAAGTGACTCTCAAAGTCCTAAAAAGGTAATAAAAAGTTAATTAACCTTTGGGAAGTAGCCGCAAAACCATAAGTGGATAGGCAATATTTGTACAGCCACTCCTGTTACTGCAGTATTCCATGCATTTCTTAGGATCGGCACAAGCGACTTCCTCTATTACAAAAGAAGAAAATTAAAAGCTAATACATGTATAGGCAGATGAAAACAGTTTTGTCCATATGGAGGTCTTACAACGATTTACCTGTGTATAGAATACGACTGTTCATGCCGGGAATGACAAACAATAGAAAACCCGTCAGCTTCAGCACAGCTCCCAGCAATACTGCTGCCTTTGCGTGCACCATGTTTCGAGCAGACAGAGTTCGCTGAACAATTATCTGACGAAAATAGGAGAGCATTACAAAGAAAGAAAAATTAAAGAAGTCACGACACACTTTTTCTATGTACAAGTATTTGGGCTAACCAATAAGTGCACTATTGCTTGATGTAATCCATGTTTAGTAATGATAACACATTGTTTTCTCTGTATTCCATATTTCATTAAGAGTTTCATTGTGTTTATGAATTATTTCTGGTACAAGTTCTTACAATTGAAGTAATATACCTGGTCCTGGTCCCATCCATAAAGTCCAAGAGTGGACAATCCTAGTAAAGCCCCAGTCCAAGGGATGTCACCACTCACGGGGTCTCTGAACATGTGGAGGGAATCCGCCGGGGGAACCCCGCATTTGTAATATGTCTGATTGTGAAGGGTTTCATTGGACATAGCAGCCATGAACTTGGTTTCCATGGCTTTGTATCCTCCCACCTCAACTATTGCTGAGCGAGCATTTTTTTAATAAAAACATTTTATTATTATTTATAGGATTTAAAGCCTAAAACCTTTTTTTCTACATGTAAAATAAAACTTGTTTGATAGAGCATAATTATAACAGGGAACATACGAAGAACTTTGCGCTAAGATTGTTAAATGTGTTGAAATGAAATATGGAAATAACTAACAGTAATCAGGCTCAGAAGCCCATTAAAACAACACAAATAGGAAGCAGAGCACAAACCTCTGAAAAAACATCAGAGGTGAGATCAGGTGCCATGTAAGCGTCCCTTCTTGACCATCACCCCCACCGTGTTCTCATTATCATGATCGGTCGACAATTCAGTATTTAAATAATTGACTAACAATTAGTATGAAAAACGTTATTCAGCATTCAACTTAATGATAGATTGTATTTGTTGACAAGGTCATTGTATCGACCATAGAACCTGCGAAATGATGACATTAAACTAGACTTTAAACGAGACTATTTATGTTCTTGTTTCATCAACTTGATTATCAAAAGCTTGCCTCACTTTAGAAATTCTTCGTGGAGCATGGTCTTGCGTATCGAATCAACTGGGAAATAAAACTCCCATATACAGGTGATAGCAGTATATTGCTACATAAGTAAAGGAAGTTGACCACAGAAAAAATGAAGTCATCAGGTTTATCATAAAGTTTTGTTGTTGAAAGTAGTTCCGAAAAGGCAATTCGAAAAAAGCTTTGCTTTTGAAAAAGTCATCTTTCACTATGCAAACAAAACTTTATATTTGATCACCATAAGCAGTGCATATATGCGATTTGTGGTTACTTGCTATAATGTTGAAAAAAACAAAATTTTGTCTCAACTCATCAGAACTTTAATTGATATGAATACTGGATTTTAATTTCTCAACAAATATCCTCGTTTTCATTTAGGTCTCTATAATACTTACAATGCACGTAGCATTGGGGGGGGGGGGGAGGGGCTGTTCCCTACTTTTTCCCAAACATAGCTTTTTATTATTGAAAATGTTCATTGGAAGCCCCCCCCCCCCACTTTTTGTTGTAGTATGTAGTATAGTCAAATATGGGTAATGTAGTGATGTATGATAAAAATTTGATACTGAAAGAAGTTGAAACTTAACACCCCCCCCCTCTTCTTGCTCTCAAATAATAATAACACTTAGGAATAATTTCAGACGTAAATTTCAACTAAACTTATTTATATTTGTGTAATTCTTAGGAGTTACTGAGTAATCCCTTCTGTATGACCGGAGACCAACTAATACAATTGCCAGTATACGCGGGTGTTCGGCTCTTCTTCTAATGTTAAAATAGGTAAACTTTGTGACAGATAGCAGAGAGGTGGCAGTATTAAGACAAATTCTTGACCCTGAGACTTAGGGATTTCAGGTACAATTAACAAGAGCTTCAAAGCTATATCAAACGAATGATGGCCATAATATTTTGTAGCATGATAACACAGTTACCTTTATTAATATTTTTTAAACATCAGCGAGGATTTTTTTCATAAATATTTCAACTCCCTAAAATATTTTCTAACCCATGGAAACAAGATACTGAAAAATCAAAATTGTATAATTTGATTATTCTAACACTAATCAAATTATCGAAGAGTCGATAGAAATACAAAGATCATCGCTCTACTTTAAAGACAGATACATATCGTCACTCGTGTTTCAGGCCACATGTCTCCTGCAAATACAGCGATCCTATGGTGAAGGTCATTTGATAGTAAGGAATAGTTACAGATTTATTTCTTGTAGTGGTATTCAATATTAAATTAAGCCTAGTTTTTCCAGAAGTTTCAAAAGATTAGCTGGTAGTGGTATTGTGATGTTTCTTTTCTTGTAATGATATACTGTATCACATTATGTCACAGCAGTCAAGTATCCAGCAATTTCAACGATTTGATGGTGAAAGTCATATGATAATGTAATGCCAAGAGGGTTCGTACCCGGTTGATCTGGAGGTTTAAATTGATTTAACAATAATAATTTTCCTCCATTGAAGTGATTGAACAGAATGATCAATGTAAATCATATATGGTAGCAATTTTGATGCACCAGATGCGCATTTCGACAAATTATGTCTCTTCAGTGATGCTCATGCCGAAACGCTGGAAATCCGAAGTATCCGATTAAAAAAAACTACAGTATGAAGAGCTGAAAAAAGGGATGCCAAAGACTTGAGCCAAATACGTCGAAGGGTCAGAGCTATGCATGATGGAGATAATCCTTAATTTTGAAATAAATTTCTAGATTTTACCACAGTAATTAAATATATATCCGTATTTTCAAGCCATTACCAAAGTACTTAGCTACTGGGCTGTAAAGATCCTCGGGGACTAACAGTCCACCAGCAGAGGCATCGACCCAGGGGTCATAATGTAAATCATATACGGTACCAATTTTGATGCCCCAGATGCGCATTTCGACAAATTATGTCTCTTCAGTTATGCTCAAGCCGAAACTTTGGAAATCCGAAATATTTAATTAAAAAAAAACTATGTAGAGTTGAAAAAAGGGGTGCGAAAGACAAAAAAAATTCCTCTTTAAAATTATTTGACTATATAATTAGTAAAGGTTTGCACATATATCTTGATATGACACTTACCTAACTGAGGGGAAAATCACACGGTCAGTGTTACTTAAAATGTAAGAATTTACAGATCTAACTAGAAGCATGCCTCATTCAGGCCCTAACACCTATCATAGAGACAATGCTTAACTTCATAAAGATGTTCAAACTCCAAAAGTATTATCATATTTATTATTATAAATATCTTATTCAGGACGGATACCTTACCTTTAAAGTCTCACACCTTCTCTACTCCAGGAAAAATGAAAAAAGTTAAGCGAAATCAATCTGAATGGTCCAAATTATTAAATGTGGAATGCCTCTTAAGCAATCCACCTAACCAAACAAAGAATATTGATTTAAATAATTAAGTGTGGCATGCCTCCAACATAAGGCAATCCACCGGTGGCAAGCCTCCGATATAAGACAATCCACCTGACCAAACAACTTGTCGACTTCCTTCTTCCAAAACAGTCAACGGTGCTTGACTCCAGCTATACCCTCTGTGGGTCTAGCAACAGTTTCTAGATCACCAATTCCTAGCCATCTGTATCCCACCTTCATAATTCAGTTTCTAGATTATTGTTGATGTAGTAATTGGAAAACACAAAATCATTACAATAATAAGGAATATTTACATATTTTTTACAAGGGTATAAAAATATTCATTTTTAATACTAACACATTAAAAATAGAATGGCGGCACCGATTACAAGAACGACCGTCTGTAATGTGTCTGTGTAGATGACAGAAGCCAATCCACCTGAAAAATGATAAATTATGTTCATACTCACTATAATCAAGTCTACCGGTAATTAATGACGATATGCAATATCGAAGAGTAAAGAAGAAATGAATGGGTATTACAACTGAACTAGCTGGTGTCTCCAGAATTATAGAAATTTACATACCGACAGTTGTATAAATTGCAGTTATTCCCAAAATAATGCTAACACATAGGTAGATATTCCAGTCTAACATCTGCTGAAGAAATATGGCTCCTGTATATATTTCACCCTATAAGATAACGGATGACAAAATAACAGCACAAATAAAACTTGAACATAATGAAAAGTAATTATAGTTCCCGTTTAATGCGTTCATAAGCAAATTGTACATACATGTGAATAAGCATTTTCCAGATTTTATATTAAAAATAAAGTGACGATAACAAAAAGTTATCGATCTTAAAAAAAACTATAAACAAAACAAATCTGTGAACAGGGCATACAACACGGACCCTTCTAGAATATGCTGTAGCACAGTACGTCTAAAGTTTTTCCTTTACAGCAGTTACTATTTTAAGAATAAAGATACGGGCTTCTGAAATATTGTCTCTGTAGTATAGTGAAGAATTTACCAAGAATAACTTCTTACCCATAAGTCTTAGTACTTAATACAAGGTTCATGTATTATTTCGTCAGAATTCCGGATGGGAAAAGTGAAGGGATGGAGGATATAGTAAAAATAGGAAGAGGTAACACATGAAGACCATTCGATGTTGCATTTTTGAAGCATACAGCAATTGTGCTCATGATTCTTCGTGTGATATAAATTTTTAGATGAAAGACCGGAGATATGTCTCTACAGCAGGTTTATTCCCAGGTAATTATAGGCCCTAATCTTTCATAGATATTGCATCACGGGATACATATTGTGATCATGATTCAAATGCTACATTTGATATATTATTCATGTGAAGTTCAACCTTTGGGAGCAGGTCAATTAAGTGATCAGTTCTTTATTTACTAAACGTTCATCGATGATATCACTAATGATTATGGCCTAATTATACGGTTGGTGAAATTAACTGAAATATATTTAAATTCTTCATTGACAAAACTGGCTTTGCTTTTGCAATAAGGATTGACTATCACTTATGCTTTAAATACTGCACGTGACCTTTCCTTTTGGAGTGATCAAGGTTAAATTCATATTGGTAAAAATTAAGCATAACAGTAATACTTATTGACCTTTGGGCACAAACAGTGTATTTAGAAGAGGGAGTAGTGTTTCTTTAAAAAAGTATAGGTATTTCTCTCATTTTGAAAGGTAATACTTTACAAGATGAATCTTGCTGTCTATTACTGGCAAAATGATGATTTATTTTTACTAACCGATATGTTGCAGAGGATGTAGCCAATTAGGGCGAGGAACGAAACATACATGCGCAGTCGCTGCCCCCCAAAGCGCTTCTTTACCCATTCCGGTATTGTGTATGCCTGCGTAAAAAAGTTTATGTCAAACAATTCCTCCTCAAATTTATTCGATAAAAGATTTGAATTCCAAACACTTACCCCACATGCTACATACACTGGAAGAAACACCCAGCCTAACAAAATCAGGAAAAACACCGCCTTTAAAAAAATCCGTTTGATGTAACGATCATTAGGAAACTAAAGAAATAATTTTCATATACTGTAAATGTATTATATTTAGCGGGTACGATATTCGGCGGAAATTTGATTAAGCGCCTGTCTTAATTTCTTATTTATGTGTAAATGTGCAAGAGATTTAGCGTTACGTTGTACTTTATTCACCTAAAAAGAATACACAGCCAAATGTAATACGTTTACAGTATGCAGAAAATAATTCTAAATCTATTACATTAACTGAGAAATACATCGCAAAAGAAGAGCACACATTATTACCGTAATAAATCATCCGAATACACTGATATGCATATCGCTTGAATAATCTTCAAAACCGATTTAAGAGTTATGAACAAAATAAGGACAATGATAACTTACATGCCATTCGTATATAGTAACAGCGATACCAGAGCCAGCTGCAGAACCTGCAAGTCCAATGAACATCGGAGCTCCAATGTTACTTGCATAGATAGAGGCCCCAATCTACTCAGCACACCAGAAACAAACAACATTAGACATAGTTAATAATTACAACATTTGTGTAGCAAAAATAACAATACATCTTACGTCATAGAAAAGAAAAAGATAGACTACTTACACAAAAGCTTACTCTTATTGTGAAATGAAAGTAAGGGCAATCGGGAATTTTGAAAAGTCATTTTAACTTAAAAAAAAATTCAGCATAAAAACTGCAAATCAGGTATCCAGTGCATGCAGCATAGATACTACAAAAATCATTTTATAACCGGTATCAAATGCATGCAGCATTAGTACTGTAAAATTAGTTCATACTGGTATCCAGTGCATGTTTTTCCCAGCCAGAAAGTAACCCTTGGCATTGCCCTTGTTGGGTCTAAATGTCGACTGAAATAAAAGAACAACCCTTTCACATAGTTTGAAATTTTGTTTCTACTCTTATTTTGACGAAATTTGAATCTTGAAAATAGAAACACTTGCTCAGGTCTCTTCTCTTACAATAAAGATTAATCAAAATAGTAAATTTTACTCTACCCATAATCCGACGGCTAGAACAATAACAAAATAGACACCGATAGTAGCATAGTCCTCTAAGAACAGCTTTTCAGCCATGATCTTGTCTTTCTGAAAATAATATGGTAGACATGTGGAATACCCGCACAATTATCGGTGTTCTGATCAATATTGACTTTTTTTCATTCTGCGAAATCTTTTATCTATGGTGTATATGTCAGAACATGCATTTTAAACACGGCTTACCCTCCCAACAATTATATGTGCATTCAAATTTAAAACCCTGCACAGATTTTTAAATTGTTTTTTTTAAAGATTGATCATAAAGAAAAGAGTATAGATATCGGCCATTACAATCAATCATTCATGAGAATTTCTGAAAGTTTCGATGTCCATGTGTAAAAATGGTGTAGAGTTACTTGACACTCGATACTGTTACCATACCTATACTGGATTCCTAAATTACAGAAAAATCCTTACAAAAAGATCCATAGCGGGTTCGAGTGAATGTTCTACCACGCCTCTTTCTTTACTCCTCATTAAAATATTAACGACAGTGAAGGAGAAACTTCAGGAGTATTGTACAAGAATATATTCAAGAAGTGGTGTAATCAGATGCGGAAACTTCAAAACTCCCAAGAACTTTTAGAAAATTTGAAACGTACGATTTTTCCACACTTTATACAACCATTCTCCATGACAAATTAAAGGCCAGGCTTTTTGACTTCATAAAAACTGCTTATTCAATAAAATGGAACTCTTAAATTTACTTACCTTGTTAATTATCATTTGCAAAATTATTTTGTTAAAACATTCTGATTGTACACACAAGTCCTCCAAAGTGGTTATTAAAAAGATGGTTGAGTTTCTGATTGACAATATATATGTAGATAATGAAGATCAGATCTTTGAACAATCTGTTGGAATTTCCATGGGTACCAACTGGGTCCCGTCATTAGCAGATCTATTGTTGTATTCATATGAAACGGAATTCATTCAAAATCTTATACATGTACACGAGAAAGGAAATCTCTTGCTGTGGCCTTGAACTCGACATTTAGATATATAGACGGCCTATCATCAATTAACAACAGTTATCTCCATTCATATGTCGACTCGATATATCCATGTGAGCTTTAAATAAAAGATACCACAGAGTCTGACACATCTGTTTTCATATTGTATTAGATAAAAACTTTCATGGTAACCTAACAATCAAGCTTTATGATAAACGTGATGACTTCAATTTTTCAATCGTCTACTTCCCTTACTTACGTAGCAATATATTCTTCTCACCTGCATATAGGATTTTTGTCTCCCAGTTGATTCCATACGCAAGAGCATTCTCTGCGTATGAACAATTTCTGAAAAAAGGCAAGCTGTAGTTTGAAGTCATTATTTCCCAGGTTTAATGGTCGATGCAATGACCTTGTCAGCAAAAACAACCTATCGTTACGTCAAATGCTGACTGACATTTTACATACTAATTGCTAGGTCATTGTTTACACACTGAATTGTCTATGGATTTTTCCGTTCTTTCCGATCATGTCAAGGAGCACACTGGGGTGTGAACGATCGGCAGAAGATTCACACTCCTCCATGACACCTGATCTCACCTCAGATATGTATTTGGAGGTCCATGTTTGCTCTGCTCCATATCTGAATTGTTTAGGTAGACTTTGAGCTTGAATATTGTTCGTTATCTCCATATTTCATTTCTACACGGTCGCCTGCGTGGCGCAGTGGTTAGAGCGTCTGCTCTAGAGTCGCAGAGTAAGGAGTTGATCCTTACGTCGCGATTTCGATCCCACTTTGGAACGTGAAGACCGGTCCATCGGATGAGACCGTATAAACCGAGGTCCCTGCTGGCACGAAAAAGATCCCTCACTGCTCAATGGCCCTCAGTGCCGAGTATAGGTCAAAATTGCAGCTCTCCACCGGCAAGTGGTGGCGTCTCCATATGAGTGAAAATTCGCGAGAGGGATTTTTAACAACAAACAAACAAACAAACAAGCATTTCTACACGTTGTGTAGAAGTAAAAGTAACTCATTACATAATAATATGCTGTCTACAATGTCATGCATAGGTGTACAATTGGTCTGTTGTCTACAGTGTCATTTAAAGGTTTACAATTGATATGTTGTCTACATTGTCATGCATAGGTGTACAATTGATATCTTGTCTATAGTGCCATGTAACGGTTTACAATTGATATGTTATCTACAGTGCCATATATATATGTGTACAATAGATATGTTGTCTACAGTTTCACTTAAAGGTTTACAATTAATATATTGACCACAGTATCATGTAAAGGTTTACAATTACTGCAAAACCATCAAGACATGAATCATTTTGATATTGAAAAATTCTTTCATTTTCCCGGATTGTTTCATGGAGCAGCACTTAAATGAGGCTGCTCCTCGGTTTACAATGGTTTTCTTGGTTGAAAATATTTAATGTTACCCTTTAACTACATGCAATATTTGTTATTTTAAACTAAATGTTTTATGCTAATACATGAAATGGTGAACAGTTCGTCATTAATTCCGCACAGTCAACTTATTTTTTTTGTAATAAAACCTGTCGCCAAGTAATGTTGACATTTGCTAATTTCTATCATCCCGGAAAGCGTGGCATCAACATTCAGAGGGTAACAGTGTTTTTAACAAATGTTTTTGACGAATCAAATTCAACTAATTTTCTTGTTCTTGTTAAACAAATATGTAAAAGGGAAATTCTTCTCCCTCTCTCTCTCTCTTTGTGTGTGTGTCTAGCGCTTAGTGCTATTCTTATGAAAGCAGATGAATACATTTATTGCTATATGTATTTGTTTTTACAAATTTTAGTCAATATCAATACTTTTAAAGGAATGGTTTTTGTGCTGATATGTATTCATTATCCTGTGCGTTTAGGTAATAGCAAAAATCGTTTTTATTTCTCGTGATGTTAATTTGATACTGTAAAGCATTCTCACTGGAAACATTTTTAGAAAGAAATCGTAGGTATACTTAATATTTTTTTGGAGCTTAATCAAAATCCAAAGGCAATGCGAACATGAAAAAATGGTCATTATAAAAAGAACTTAAATTTTTAGAGTCCTTGTTCGGATTTGTTACGAAATGAATATTCAATTATCCATTAGCTTTCAAAGTAGAAGGAGGGGGATAAAAATGATTCCCAAACTAGTAAAATCCACTTCTTGGGAAAGGGGGGGGGGCTAGTTCCTCTCTCTTTTCGGCAGAAAAAGTGGAGGAAGGGGGTAATTGGTCTTGAAATGAAAATGTCAATACTAACTATATTAACTACTTTGTCAAAAAGGTGGGGGTTGCAGTCCCCCCCCCTCCCCGGCCTCCTCGATATTGCCTAGTAGGTTTGGTAAGAATAAAAAATAAATATTTTGAAGGATTTTTTTTCAGGATATGATATAATCTGAAGATCATTGCATTTCCTTTATATATATTTGTTCAATGGGTTATAAACTAAATGATTCGACTCATTAAAAGTATCTTCCTTGATAAGAGATCCATACAATGAAACAGGTGCTCGAGTCTCTAAGGAAGTATCTTGGGTCTAGAATAGAAAATCATATACATGTAGTCATATTCCATGAAACGTACTTAGCTAAGCTTTCACGGTTAAATTTGTTTTAATATATTCTAAGTAGAAATTTGAAATCACAATAAAACAATAATGTTCACAACACTACAATGATTATATATTTTACATTTTCTCGATGTAAACCTTGGAAAGAAGTTGAAAAATGTTTTGTTTCGGAAAATTGCTGTTTATATACTAATACTGAAATTTATCATGTTTATTTTTCACAGTCATTTGCTTTTAAGACATGTTTTTTAACTTAAGGAATGTTTTTAAGTTTTGAGTGAATTATTGGTGTGTAAATTACACCGACTTTGCACGTAGGCAAGTAGAAAAATATGCATACGTGCAAGTCTGTGTGATTTACACACCAATAATTCGCACAAAACTAAAAAAAAAAAAAAATTAATATTTATATTTTACATGTTTAAAACAGCAAAAATACATTAAATGTTTAAATTTCTCCTTGTCCTAAATCGTTAAAATTTTACTAGCGTCTCTGAAGCTTCTTTGTGACATTATTTTAGCACGAGTTTCTCCGTGTATATTTCTACATGTGAGTATACTTGTAAATCGCATTCAAGTTAATTTTATAGTTGTCTCAGGAAAAAAAAGCAAATGGAAATATATTATAACAAAGTCAATGTATAAGTTTCGTTTGACATTTAAATGACGTTTGAACGAATTCTCCATTCCTTTGAAAAAAGTAATTATTTTAGTACTATTTTTTTAATACTTTGAAACATTTCAACACTATTAATATCTTACTCTTAATTTCAATCCATTTGAAAGTAGTTTCAATTTAAGTATTGGTTTATAGGTCATCATATTAATAAACAAAAATTATAATTGCAAAAGCGCAATTTTTGCATATGCTGCAATAGGCCTCCTATAAAATCAAACAAATGTAAACTTAACATTGTGAATTGATATTTAATACTATATAATTAATATGAAAATTACTGACCACAGGTTTCAAAGCTAGGAAAAGAACTCTCCACAACACATTGCCCGTTCCGATATCGCTATAATTCACCATGTAATATGTTGCTATATAAGAGCCAATCACATGAAAGAATTAACAAAGCATTACATCAACTCAACATACATGCGCAATAGCGTTTATTTATAATAAATTAAAATGCAAAGAATACAGATGCATTCATGAAAAATCAGAAACAAAAATAGTATCTTATTTTCAATCTGGTTATAGCATTCTATGCTTCTAAGTTATAGTATTTCATTTTACGGAAAACCGTATGGTGCCCCAAAATAATAATAATTTTTCCCTATAAATCATATTTTTGGATACTAACATAGGAAACAAGAATAACAATGTTTTGGTACCCTATGTCTTTTCATAAGTATTCAATATGAAAGCTGAAACACAACATTTCAAGTCTAAAATCATAGTTTCTGAAACTCGATACACAAATCGCAAAAAGAATTTATTTAATGAAATCGTCAATGGAATAATCTTGAGCTGCTAAATCAACTTTCAGCTTCATTGTGATCATCGAGGTATATCACACAGAACGTACATACTAACGAAATTGGCAACTTCTTCGGCGCCATGTTGATTTCCCAAAATACACAAGTCCATGTTTGTGTAATGCGTATGTGAGAAACAAATTCAATGACCAGTGCTCGTAAGTAACTGGTTTTCACAAACTCTCGTTCTTTTTTTAATTTTCAAGCCTCGTGTCTCTTGAAAATTAAAACACCGAGGAACGAGAGTTTGAGAAAAACCGGTTACTAACTGACGCACTGGTTATAGAACATATATTTACAAGCGAATGTTCCTTTTTGTGGTTTCTTTTTGTTGTGACATAAACCAATTTTGATAATGTTTATAGACATAGTAAGACACAGGATCAAATTTATCTATAAAAATACAATTAAATATTTATTTGCATCAGCCATCAAATTCACTGTAACGACATACATAATTACATGTGGGCCTACACGAAATGATAACTTACCTTGTTATATGCTTAGATGAAGACAAGAGCCTATACTTATAAATCCAAGCCTAGTCAATCAACATCATTTTAGCCTTTGGTAATACAATCAGATTTCATTACCAATCATAATTTACGGATAATATCAACTTAATCTACTATAAATAATTACGCACACGTTAGAACATTTGTAAACCAAAGTCCTGAAGTCTAGGTTTGATAAAACATATATTATAATTTATCTAGATCTCTTCTGATTTCAGACTCACACATTTTACACATTTATACGTCTCCTTATCTACATCTCACAGAACCTGCATATTTTGAGATAAGTACGTTTTAAATGATTCCTTGTAAATCAGAACATTAGATAACAATTTATCAGAAGACGGGTGAAGGAGATGGGTGAAGAAGACGTGCAGAATGCCTATAGCTTCAGACATGTAAAAATCATATTCATTTTGTGAATTTAGTATTTAGAGTGTAGTTCTCATTATTGAAATTGATGAAATTATGATAAACAAAACTTTTCTGAGGAAACTTTTCTCGGCAAAAATTATTTTGTTATTAAAAAATATGTGGTATTCGTGGGGTTCGAACCCTAGCAATAAAAATCCCGAGTATCATTTTCCTTTGAGACTAACACACTAAACACTACGCTACACAGCTCCTGATGAAAAGTGGCATTTTGCGATGTGACCATTGACTAAATGGACTTCAATTTCTTGGAAAGATGCGAATTTTGTGTCATAAAATTGTGCTTTTAAGGTATAGTAGGTCTCTGCTCCATGTTATTGTTAAACAAAAAATGTATATTTTTACACAAACTTTGAGGATAAACTTTCATAAAAAATGGAGCGAGTGATTTTACCAGTTACCATAAAGTAACAGCCTACAACCCCTGGATTGGATTTTACCAGTTACCATTCGAATTTGTTTTAGATAATTGTTAAAAAAATATAAACCAAATAAAATAAAATACATCTCATTTGGATACGTAATGATATTTAGACCTACCTTTCTACTTTAGATAAAGAATTCCCACACATAGGTTCAAACACAAGAAGATCTGAGCAGAAGTACTTAAATCAGGGTTTCTTAAAGTTGATATTTCACGTATATATTAGAGAAAGAATGACAAAAAATCTGTGTGCATACTGAATAACTACACAAACAAAATATACATGCTCAGCTGGTGAGGTATGATAGGTCTTTGTATCTCACCTGTGTTTCAAAGATTTTCAACGACTATGAATATATATAAACACACGTCATATGCCAAATATCTTAAGTTTCTTTTGCATGTTTTATCTGTTGAGACAAAATAGTAACGTATACAGCTGTACAGTTCGCTAAGCTTACTAATTGAAATCTTAATGACAACATTTCTTAGGTTTTGTAACAATTGATATGCTGAATTGTCGTGGGCAATAAGATGTCAGAACAATGGCTATAGAGTGCTTTAATATTTTATACAAACAAAGCCCTCTTACTTGCATGATTTCATCCAAATTAAAGAAATACCATGTTCCCTTAGATATTGGTTATTTCCATTCGTATGTCGATACGATATATTCCAGTGAGCTTGAAATAATAGATACCACAGAGTCTGACACATATGTTTCATATTTGGATATTTTACTAGAAAAAGACGTTAATGGTAATCTAACAACCAAGCTTCCAAGCTTTATGATAAAAGTGATGACTTTAACTTTCCAATCATGAATTCCTCTTACTTCTGCAGCAATATACCTTCATCACCGGGATATGGGGTTAATATCTCTCAATTGATTTGATACGCAAGAGCATGCTCTACGTATGAACAATTTCTAAAACGAGGTAAGTTTTTGACAAACAAGTCGATGAAACAAGAATATCAGTAGTCTCGTTTAAAGTCGTCATTTCGTAAGTTCTATGGTTGATACAATGACCTAGTCAGCAAATACAGTTTATCATTAAGTCAAATGCTGACTGACATTTTTCATACTAATTGTTAGGCCATTATTTACTCACTGAATTGTCGATTGATTTTTCCGTTATTTCCCGATCATGACAAGGAACAGACGGCGGGTGTGACCTGTCGGCAGGGGATGCTCACTTCTCCATGGCACCTGATCTCACCTCTGATGTTTTAGGGGTACGTGTTTGCTTTGCTCCAAAATTTGTATTGTTTAATGGACTTTTGAGCTTGAATACTGTTCGTTATCTTCACACATTTCATACTCAAATACTTCTATTTTACCAAAAACCAAGAACAATTTATGGTCTGAAATCTTTCAGACATGAATCTGAAAAACTGTGGAATTATCTACCAGAATCTTTTTAAAATAATATATTTTAGAAATATTACTTTATTTAACCAATTCAAACGATCATAAGTAGTTGGTAATGAAATTGTTGTAATTGTCGCGCTTGTCGTTAATTTTTGTTTTTTTTAGAAAAACAGGTTTTTATTGCGATATTTCGGTATTATTGTGTTAATACTGTGTCAAGTCATTTTATATGAATCTTTATGGTAGTGTGATAGTTTAGTAGTACAACTACCCTCTCACGGAGTTTCAAATTCTGTTTCAACTCTAATTTTTAATGAAATTCGAAGCCCGATAATGTAAAGACTTGTTTTAAAGTCTCCGATACCTATAGTAGCATAGTCCTATAAGAACAGCTTTTCGGTCATGATCTGTATTCTGAAAATAAATTAGTAGACAAGTGAAAAATTTGCATAATAATCGGTGCTGAAATCAATATTGATATTTGATCTTTCTTTGTCATCTTTTTCTTAATGGTATATATGTCTTTACATGCATTTTCAACACAACTGCGTTCCTTCCAACTTTTATATTTACATTTTAATTTAAAAACCTGTAGACCTTTTGATTTTGCTTTCTAAAAAAAAAAAGAAAAAGAAAATGATTGACCAAAAAGGAATGAGTATAAACATGTTGTTTAACTCAATTATTCATGGAATTGTCACTCTGAAAGTTTAGACATTCATGTGTAAAACGGTGAAGACTTGCTAAACTCGAGATACATATTTGTTTTAAGATATTTTATTGTAAAATTAATACAGAGGAATTGGTTACAAGTTCTAACAATTTTTGAAAACCTTTCCTGTAATATATACAATGATTATAATGATTTTCGCAAATTATTAACAGAATGATAACGTAGTAATGCAGATGGCTTCAAAGGGAACGGAATACGAGCTGATTAAACCGCTTTATTGAAAGATCTCTCTGAGGTTCTTATCGTGTGTGTTTTCATTGGAGGGGATTAAAAAGCAGATAATTTAGCTAGAATAAATGCTCATTTTGAGAAGATCTTGATTAAAAAAAAAATTGGATATTTTTTTTTACTAGGAAAAGACCTTAATGGTAACCTAAAAACAAAACTTTACATGTAGCAGGTTCATGTTACGCTTTATATTTTGAATGATTTACGATATCAGAAGGACTGAGAAACTGTTACTTGTTTGATGATTTTTTTAATATAAATTACATTTGCATTAAATGACAAAAAAGTATGATAATGGTTCACAAATTAAACTGCAGATTGAACCTAAGTTAGTTCAACTTTCAACCATCAAGACATCTTGATTAAACAGTTCTTAAAATGAAAAATCTAAAACAGAATTAAGTTAGTCAAATAGACAATTCGTGTTTTGGTCCCTCTTTACGTGGGTGTTTAGTTCGATTTAAATGTATATATGTTAATGATTTCTGAACATCTTGATTTCAACAGCAGTCATCGTAATTGTCAAATTGGAAATTTACAGATAAAAGTAGAAAGTTTATTATAAATGATCTGCGATTTAAAACATCAATAGACATAAAATGAGAAGGCTAGAAACATAAACAAAGGGTTAAGACCAGAAAAATAAATATTTTTTGACTTTTTATGCCAACTCTTGCTATTAAACTGAATATTCCTCATATGTGTAAAAAAATTTGATTTAAGCAAAACACTGCAAATACTGTAGTAAGTGAGTGTATTGTTGCATAACTCTTTGAAATAAAATAAAATAGTGTAACTATTTGAAATTAAGATATCATGAAAATGGTCTCTGTCAAATAAGAAAAAAATCCAGACCTCTTTTATAAAGTGAATCAGCGACTTGAAAACAAAGAAGTGAAGCGAATGCCAAAAAAAAAAATCATTTTAACGTATGTGTAGTGCTGTAATAAACAGATCAAAAGATGCAGCAGATTTAAAAAAAAAAAAAAAGTTAACCTGACTCTGGCTATCAATTTCAAACATTAAAAATGAAAAATAATACGTGTGTTATTAATTTTAAATCTAAACACATGATATTTGAATAGGTTTTATCAACATTCTAAAAAAAATCAATAACTGAAAACAAGTGCATACAGAATTTAGAACTAAAGATTAAGGCAGTGAACATTGATCAATTCCAAAGCTCCTGTAAGAAATACAAAATAGAAAATCAAGGCAAAACACGGACCTTTGGACAAAAGAGAGGTAGGATCAGGTTCCAAGGAGGAGAAAGAATCACTTATTGACTGGGTACACTCGCTAGTATCATTTAGTGGAGACCTGACTTCTGTCTGTAGATTTTCTTGTTATTAACAAGATAAAGTCAGATTAACTGTTTACATGTCCATGGACTTCATTTGACCATTAGAAATAATCATTAATTTCTATACTAAATTTTTGCAGTGAAAAAAATGAAACACGTACTTTACCCAGAATAGGTACTATAGCACATATCTAGAGTTTTTTCCATAATCACACCTTAAGCTTATTTCTAAAATTTCTAATATTTTATACATTGTATTGATGGACTTTCGAGTTGATTACTGTTCGTTATCTCCATAAAATGGTCAAATATATATAATCATACAATCACGTAGTGATATTGTCTTCATGAATCTGTAAAAATTTCAGAAAAAAAAAAAAATCCATCCTGAAATGAAAAGCAAAGTGAGACTTTAATCCATTTCGATATTGCCAGTATAACACATTTATTTTGCACCTTAAGATCTTACTATTTTAACTACTGTTTTGCCTAGTTATGGCTTTGGTGCGTGCCTAATGAATATATGTTGGAATCCATAATCGCAAGTTGATTAATTAAATTAATGCTATCAAATATAGCAAGATGCTGCTTATACAGGATGGCAATTTATTTTGACTAAAGAATTATAACATTTTCTAATCTCATGCATTAATTCAATAAATATATAAAAAAAAATGTTTTCTTAGCAGCCGTTAGCAAAATTCTATCCATCATTTTTTCCGTGACTATTTTATAACGTTTTATGAAGAAGCATCGAATCCATTTTCCAGATATGATTTTTTAAACATATAATTACCAATTTTATATTAGCCAATGACGTGACAAACTCCAAAAATTACGGGTAAAAAGAAATTTTCACCAAGAATTGCAATCGTCAGTACCCTGCCTGTGCTAAAATAACTGACATCTCAAACCCAATATTAGGTGAATTACTCTGTATGATGATTTCAATGATGTTCACGCTTATCGGATGTTAGGTATATTAGCTATGTGTTAATTTAAAAATAGTGACAGGTATATTGAATTCTTCTGAAAAAATGCAACTTACCCAGG
This sequence comes from Saccostrea echinata, assembly GCF_033153115.1. Classification (NCBI taxonomy): domain Eukaryota; kingdom Metazoa; phylum Mollusca; class Bivalvia; order Ostreida; family Ostreidae; genus Saccostrea; species Saccostrea echinata. Next base: position 14,311,904 of record NW_026889805.1, read on the forward strand.
GCTCTAATTGGCGACTTATTTAGTCGCCATGGCGCCTAAAATTTTTCCTTAAGTCGCCAAATTGACGACCATTTTTAATTGACTTTGCGATCGTCGAATTCAAGAAATTTTCACATTTTTAACAATTTTTTGAAAAAGCGAAAAGAAATTTAAAAGAAGAGGAAATTATTTTAGCAATGGACATGTCAAGTTTTCTTAAGCACGTCATGGGTCCTTATATTCTATTAATCCTTAAAGTTGGCGCCTTAGAAAAATTGCGTGGCGACTAAAATTTGCATTGGCGACTAAATTTTTTTGATAAGGCGCCAGCTGTAGTAAAAATGGCTTTTTGATTGTTGTTTACATTAACTGTCTCATTTCTGGATTGAAAAGTTTTAACATGAAAGATAAATGATACAATTAAATCCCCAAAACCTTTTTTTTTTCCATATGGTCATTTTTTCAAATCTAAGACAAAGAAGAAAATTAATATGTCTCCTTAGAAAAATACTAAATTTTGAAGTGATACTATTCTACCTTATTTTGTTGCACTGCTGACATTTGATATGTTTTTACTAAACATTGTTTTAAAAAAATATAACACACAATAACTCTTTCAAATTTTGTAAAGCAGTTGGTCATGTTGATATTTTTTATCATTTACAGCAAGTATATTATATTTTCTTGAGCTTCAAAATATGATTATTTGCTCATGTAACATATATTTTAAAAATCAATTACTTATAAAAACTGCAATTGACAGATTTATTAGCAAAAATGTTCTTTGTGTCTTTATTTTCTAAAATAGCAAGCAAAGAATCATATATTGATAATAGATTTTCCATGTTGAGGAGCAAAACATCAAATGTTGAACTCCTCATATAAATAGGTATCCACGGATATTTCACTCTCATTTATGCTGCTTGTGATTCATATAACATTTTTAACTTTTCAATGGTATATCTGTTATTGATTTGCCATTTGAAAATTCTTTTTTGACTTAATTATCATACAGATTTCGAAAATCAATGTTTTTGGGCAACATTAATTTTTTTTCTGTTGCACTCCTGACATGGTATAACATTTTTTTTCGGCGGCAGCCATAACCATAACTTGGTAAAACAAAAGTTACTATCATCTTACTAGAAAGCTCACTACATTGTATTTGATCAGAAAAGTCTTTATTTAAATTTTGAAATATCACAAAAAAGTGTTGCACTCCTGACATTTTTACCATCGTATTTGGGCATCACTTTTTTGTGACTTAAGATATGAATAAGAAATTTGGCAGGTAGTTAGCCAATATCAAAAGACGTGTGCTGAGTCATAGAAATTTATTAACATTGTCTGTATATTTGCGCAATTTGATAAATATGTGTCACTCATATGTTGGTCGCATATTTTGGTACATGTAGTAAGGCATTAATGATCACATTGTTCAATTACCTGAGTTTTGAACTGCATTCTAAAGCATATGCTCTACATATCCATATACACCTGTGTATACATGAGCCATTATGATAAATAATAAAAACCGCTTAAATACAAAAACCGACAGGGGAACATGATAAGAAAATGTCTAATGGAAGAAACCCAATAAAAACACTGTAAATACACCAATGACAATCGCAGAAACGTTCAACATCTTCCTCCATCGGGAAGCCTCATCTAAAGACGTCATTTTTCTTCTTAATTCTTTTAATTCCGCTGCTGTCATCATATGCTTAGCATCCTCGTCAATTCCACACACCCAGTTTTTACAAAGGATCTTGATTCTTTGAAGCCCACTTGCTGTAAAAATATGATTAAATGATACATACTCGTTAAGCAGTCCATGCCATCTTACTTGTTTACATTTGCTGAAGTCATAGCCAATCGGAATGAGAAAAATTGGGTTAAAAATAAACATAACCAGTTGTATTCATAAATTTTATTTTAATTTAATCCATTTTGGTGCATTGTAGGAAAAATAAATGTCAGGTACGTAGGATCGATTTTGAAAAGGGTGGGGACATTATAAAAATATTGACAATTTACCAAATCTTTGACAAGCCTCCAGAAATAAGGAGAATTATCAAAACTCCAAAACCGTTCACGGTAGCTCAGTCGGCAGAGCGCTCGCTCCGTGATCGGGAGGTCGTGAGTTCGAATCTCGGCCGCGACAGACCCAAGTCGATAAAAAATGGGTAGCAACTGTTCCTTCGCCATGCGCTCGGCACTTTGAAGTGAAAGTTGCGGGTCCTTCGGATGAGACCTTAAAAACCGAGGCCCCGTGTCACGGCAGGCGTTGGCACGATAAAGATCCCTCACTGCTCAATGGCCCTGAGTGCCGAGTAAAGGTCAAAATTTGAAGCCCTTCACCGGTATATGGTGACGTCTCTATATGAGTGAAAAATTCTCGAATGGGACGTAAAACAACATACAATCAATCAATCAATCAAAATTCCAAATATGTTTTTTGTAGAAGGGGGTGTTTGGGTCCATTGACATGGGCAGGGGAACAACCAGTCTTTCAATGGGCATCTTAACACTAAACTAATAGCAAAAATTTACATTCAGAAAAAAGAATGGGGATGGTGGACAAAGCACTTGAAGTGCCACAATGTGATTTTGACCTGAGTGGAGGTCTGGTGCAAGTAAAATAATTTTCCAGTTTGTATCACTTTGTAGGAAATAAATTCTTATACTCACCTGGAAGTTCAAGTGCAAGTAAATATAACCTAGTATTTTGTTTACGATATTGGATACCAGCCATTATTCAATCATATAAAAATATTTGAGGAATCAACATGATATTGCCACAAAGCAACGTAATTAATTTTCAAGTTGATATAGTTATCAATATAATACCAAAGGTGGTAGAACTATATTTGTTATAGATTGATTGTTTAGGTTTCCTTCGAGAATTTCTCACTCATTTTGAGACGCCACCACTTGCCGGTGAAGGACTGCATATTTAGACCTGTACTTACGGCCTTTGAGCAGTGAGGGATTTTTTTTTCGTGCTAGACACAGGACATCGATTTATAAGGTCTCGTCTCATCCGTAAGACCGGACTCCACGTCCCACAGTGGGATTCAAATCCGCGACCTAAGGATCATCTCCTTACTCCGCGACTCTAGAGCAGACGCTCTAACCACTGCGGCATGTGGGCGACTATCTGTAATCGTAATACGTGCATTACATGTAACCTTCTCAGTTTTTTTTCTTTTCAAATGGAAGATTGCGATTTACCTTCTTCTGCTACAGGTTCCTGGATCTCCATAGATTTAAGATCTTCTCCCTTCACGTGAGCAGAAATGTGAACATCGTCATCCTCATTATCTGAAAGCTCTGGTTCTTCTTCATCATTTCTAGTCCACCATGTCAAACGATGGAGCTAAAGTCAACACACCTATATATATAATAATCAACCAAATAAAAATAGAACTTCCACTGTCAGGCGATCAAAAAATGTAATACCTTGTTTGCTGGGCGTGGTTGTGTTATCAAACTAATGATAACCATAGCAATTGTTGCGAACAATGCTAAAAGTGTCGCAAAATGTAGAAAATCCACCTTGGAGATTATTGTAGGCCTTGTGTCAACTTCACTGCTGCCACAAGCAGGAGCGAGGAATGTGAAATCTAAAACCATGCGTACAATTCCCATAACTAGACTCAGCATCAGGCCCCAAAACACACCCTAAAATATAGAGTACTTAAAAGTTCAAGGGGTATATATATTTAATCTTCAGGCAATAAAAAGTAGAGACTAAGTTGTTTCACCTGTTCTGTGGTTCGTTTCCAGAACAACCCCAGCAGAAACATCATACACAGGGGAGGTATAAGATACGATTTTACAGACTGCATATAAAACCAGAATCTACCTCCCTGTGTCAACTGTAAAATAGGTAACCACAGAATACTGAAGCCAATCAGAACAAGTACGGTAACTCGCCCAACAATCATCAATTCGTACTGAGAGGCCTTCTTCCGAAACTGGTGCCAGATATCGAGGGTCATGATGGAGCTCGCACTGTTCAGAATTGAGGTTAAGGAACTCATTAACGCAGCCAACAGAGCAGCAAGCATAAGACCACGGAGACCTGAAGGATAACGATGACATAGTACACATATATAATTACTGTGGAACCATTAAGTTTTGGTTGCTCAATATTCGTGGAATTCGTGGGTATCATGTATCCACGAATTCACATTCTCAACAAATTAATAACTGGGGTTTTAAAGTAATCTTTCCTTTCGTAGACATAAGCGAATGTACGAAATAACGTCCCCTCGAACCTGTAAAATTAAGGCAATTGACCGAAATTGGCTTTCACGACTTTTAATAATTCCACAGTATGTAAAATCGATATTGAGTAAATAGAAAAAGTAAATTACTACGTTTTGAGGTAAAAATCTAATTTAAAGCAAAACGTAATTTGTAAACCTTTAGGAAGTAACCTGAGAACCATAAGAGGATATGCTATGTTTGTACAGCCGCTCTTGTTTTTACAGTATTCCATGCATTTGTCTGGATCTGCACAGGCAACTTCCTCTGGAAAAAAGAATAAGGTTTAAGAAATTTAAGATTCATGAATTTCATAGCATTTTTGAAACAGTTTAATTAGGAGATACAGTACCCTTAAACAGAATACGACTGTTCATTCCAGGAATAACAAACAGAAGGAATCCAGTCAGTTTCAGCGCTGCCCCTAACAATGCCCCTGCCTTCGCGTGTACCATGTTTTTGGCAGAAAGTGTGCGTTGAACTATTATCTGAGAAAAAGAAAGGAATCTACTAGTATAATGAGAGGGAATTTAAAATCAGACAAAACAACTATATTAAATCGTAATTTGAGTAAAAGAAGTCCCTGTGAGTACTTGTCATTATTTCAAACGTTGGAGTATTTCTCATCGTCCTTTGTAAGCTAACTTATGCATTGTTAAGGCGAAATACATTTATATAATAAATTGCGCCACAGAGGTACACGATACGCCTTTCTGGAATAATTTGAATATAAATAGTCACAAAATACAAACATGAAGCCACAGTGACCACTTTTAGGTAGCAACACACCATTTTCCCCTCAGATGTACTGGCAAGGTTTGATTTTGAATATTTTAAATATTCCAAACAATCAAAATGAATTTGAATTACCATATATATATATTGTATTCCGAAACTTCATAAAAATCTTTACAAACAAAGATACATAGCGGGTTCAACCAAGCCTCTTTCTTTACTCCTCATTAAGATATTAACAGTAGTGAAGGAGAAACTTCAAGAGTACTGTGCAACAATATATTCGAGAAGTGGTGTAAATCAGATGTGGACACTTAAAAATTCTCAGGAACTTTTGGAAAATCTGATATCACAAGATTTTACCAAAATCAACAGCTTAAAAACTTTGGACTTTTCAACTTTATACACAACCATTCCCCACGATAAATTAAAGTCCAGGCTTTTTGACATCATTGACAGCTGCTTTTTCAATAAAAATGTAACTCGTAAATTTACTTACCTTGTCATTGGTCATTTGCGAAATTATTTTGTTAAAAAACATCCTGATTGTACACACAAGTACTCTGAAGTTGAAATTAAAAAGATGCTTGAGTTTCTGATTGACAATATCTATGTGGTTTTTGGAGACCAGGTCTTCCAACAATCTATTGGATTTCCCATGGGTACCAATTGCGCCCTGTTCTCAGCAGACCTTTTTTTGTATTCATATGAAGCAGAGTTTGTCCAAAATCTTATTCGTGAAAAACAGAAAACACTTGCTGTGGCCTTCAACTCGACATTTAGATATATCGACGACGTATTGTCAATTAACAATGGTTATTTCCATTCTTATGTCGATACGATATATCCCGGTGAGCTTGAGATGAAAGATACCACAGAATCTGACACATCTGTTTCATATTTGGATATTTTACTTGAAAAAGACGTTAATGGTAATCTAACAACCAAGCTTTATGATAAACGTGATGACTTTAACTTTTCAATCGTGAACTTCCCTTACTTATGCAGCAATATACCTTCATCACCGGCATACGACCGTTCACGGTAGCTCAGTCGGTAGAATGCTCGCTCCGTGATCGGGAGGTCGTGAGTTCGAATCTCGGCCGCGACTGACCTAAGTCGATAAAAAATGGGTAGCAACTGTTCCTTCGCCATGCGCTCGGCACTTTGGAGTGAAAGTTGCGGGTCCTTCGGATGAGACCTTAAAAACCGAGGCAACGTGTCACGGCAGGCGTTGGCACGATAAGGATCCCTCACTGCTCAATGGCCGTAAGTGCCGAGTAAAGGTCAAAATTTAAAGCCCTTCACCGGTATATGGTGACGTCTCTATATGAAATATTCTCGAATGGGACGTACAACAACATACAATCAATCAATCAATCACCGGCATACGGGGTTTATATCTCTCAGTTGATTCGATATGCCAGAGCATGCTTTGCGTATGTACAATTTCTAAAACGATGTAAATCATTGAGAACAAGTTGTTGACAAGAATATCAACAGTCTCGTATAAAGTCATCATTTCGTAAGTTCTATGGTCGATACAATGACCTTGTCAGCAAATATACAATTTATCATTGAGTCATATGCTGACTGACGTTTTCATACTAATTGTTAGGCCATTAATTACACACTGAATTGTCGACGGATTTTTCCTTTATTGACAATCCGATCATGACAAGGAGCACACAGGGGGTGTGACCGGTCGGCAGGGGATGCTCACTCCTCCATGGCACCTGATCCTACCTCTGATGTTTTGGAGGTCCGTGTTTGCTCTGCTCCTATTTTGTAATGTTTAAAGGACTTTTGAGCTTGAATACTATTCGTTATCTCCATATATTTAATCTCCTAAGCCTCGGAATGTCAAAGATACATGTATGATCCAAGCACGATCTGACTACAAAAATACCATGCAACTTCCAAATTGAGGCCTTGGTGACATTTTTGAGCTGCGACACACCGTTCCCCTAAAATGGATCATCTGACAGAATGGACCTAAGCATTAAAGTGTGCAAAAAATAATGCAGACACGATTAGATTTATGTAAACTTAAAATTAATGCCATGGTGACCAAGTTTTGAGCAGCAACAAATCCCCACCCCCTAATGAATCAACTGACAAGGCTTGATGATCCTTGGCCTCAGAATATGCAAAAAATTGTAGGGACAAAATTTGCCAATGCAAAGTCATTACATTCTAATATGAATGAGGACATTGTGATTTTTTTTTGTTGTTGCAAAGAGCCCTTCCCCTTACAAAGATGTATCAACAGAGCAAGTTTGATGCTCCTAGGCCCCAAAATGTGAAATATATGATCCGGACACGCTTTGACTATGTATTGCCAAATTAACAAAATGAGATTTTGACACAACGTCTCAGCAAGGTCCATTAGCTGATAAGGTAAGAGGGTCCCAGGACTCGCACTTAAAAAAAATACGACCACGACACTAAACTGCTAACAAGTGGACAGCTCCTACCCAGTCCGGTGTACAAAAATGACCAAAAATATATGCAGCGAACGCTGATAGTGCTATTACATGATTTTGCTAAAAAGTATATTGCGTAAGTTTAACATCTACTAGAGTATGCATGCGTCATTGTAGTGAAGAGAATATCATTGGAGTACCTGATCCTGGTCCCAGGTGTAAAGTCCAAGAGTGGACAGTCCCAGCAAAGCCCCAGTCCAGGGGATGTCACCTGTCACGGGGTCTCTGAAGATATGGAGGGAATCCGCCGGGGGAACCCCGCACTTGTAATAGGTCTGATTGTGAAGGGTTTCATTTGACATGGCAGCCATGAACTTGGTTTCCATTTCTTCGTACCCTCCAACCTTAATGATCGCTGAACAATGTAAATAATTAGTAAACTTATTATTTTGATTTCCATCAATCAATTTTAATTAAGTTTGCTATTGTATTTTGATACAATAACAAAATTCTATGTCAAATTATTGGATTAGCGCTGCTTTTGTCTCATCCAATCAAATGTCACAGACAGATGATAGTTAAAAAATAGTTTAAGATTAACTAACGGTGGTGTGATGCAGTGTGCCTTAAATAACTTCAGACCTAATACAGGATGTGCATTGTATTGTGCGTTAAGTTCCTTCATACCTAGTAAAAGATTAATTATTTTGTGCATTAAATAGATTCTGACCTACTAATGCATGTATTGAGCAAAATTTTATAGTGATAATATACAAAACATTTTATACTAACAAATGAAAAATAAGATTGTAGCTCCAACAACAAGAACGACAGCCTGCAGAGTATCCGTGTAAATGACGGAAGCTAGCCCACCTGAAAAAAAAGAAGATTTTTTGGTCATATTTCATTTATAGAGAGAGAGTTTTAAAACCTTTAAATGATTACTTTAAACATGAATATTTATAATATTGATAAGTAAACTAGGAAACAGCATGAACTAAAGCTGTTATACTGAATGAAACAACTTGGTACACATTTGCCTCCGAAATTTACGTACCAACTGTGGTATATATTGCTGTAATTCCTAGAATAATGCTAACACAGAGGTAGATATTCCATTCTAACATCTGTTGAAGAAATATTGCTCCGGTGTATATTTCTGCCTAAATAAAAAATAAAATAAAATAAATTGCGTGAGTAAACATGCTGGGCTTATCAAGAAAGATTAATTGTGTGTCTATTTTATATTTTCCGTATTACATTGACCTCCTATTTGTGTCCCAATCTGTTCATGATTTCAGCAAACACAAAACTACAAGCTTTCACGGGTCTGTTTGTGTGCAAATGTGTGCTAGTTGGACTTCCTATTCTTGAAATTAAAATGCAAGTTCTTCCTGTTATATCCTAGTTATAATTTACATTTTGTCCCACTAGCTCAGCAAAGCATCAGGAATGATGAATGGAACAAGAAAAGAATATATCTAATACTATATAGGAGCTTTTGTTTGCTTGATCTCTTCTGTGTCAATAGTTCTTACGACGTTATCTTAATGGCCCGAACCCAGATGTTCATTTTTCATGAATGAAATATGGAGATTTCAATAAGAAATTAAAAATCAAAACGAAATTTTCTTGGTACTAGTTGCCATCAATATGCTACAACCTCATTAATATTGAAGGTATTCATCTAAAACATTCTGCAGACATCCAAGAAGCCTTACAATTTATTTAAATCATAGTTCATTTTTTTCCTATATAATGGATTTCGTTTTTTGAAATTCTATCTCCTAAATATGTTCAAACAAAGAGAATGAAGTAAGGACTTTTATCTGAATTCCTTCTTCAGAACAATCGGATAATTTCAGCTTAATCTGCGCAAACATTAGGTACTAAATGGGATTTATATTTATTCAAATGGAAAAGATAAGACTGACCAGAAGTTACTGGCTAGACTGAAGCTGTACTGGTTTTCACTTAACAAAGGTAGAGAATAGTAACACGGGCTTGAAAGTATGGCAACAACAATTAATAAAATAACGAACCTTGGTTTAGTCACTTTTTGTGTCAATTTTAATTCCATTTGCACAAAAACTGTAGAAGAATAGACTTTTAAAAGAATTAATTTAGTTACCATGAAAACACCATCAACAAACCAGTATTTAGGATTAGAAAAGTCTACTTGTGTTCCAAGTTTTAATGAAAACGGACCATAACCACTGGAGCAGCATTTTGAAAGAAATCCATTGAAATTTCTTTTTTAAGTAACCATGGCAACATCATTCACAGAAATCAAAAACTGATATTCAGAGTTACGTGTCAGAGTATAGTCTACTTGTGTAAAAAGATTTATGGCAATCGGATCAAAACTGTAGAAACAGTAGCCTTTTTTAAAGAAATGTCTATCTTTAATAGCCATGGCGACACTGTTCATCAACAAAATCTACAACCCAAAAGAGTCGCCCGCGTGGCGCAGTGGTAAGAGCGTCTGCTCTAGAGTCGTGAAGTAAGGAGTTGATCCTTACGTCGCGGGTTCGAACCCCACTGTTGGACGTGGAGACCGGTCCTTCGAATGAGACCGTATAAACCGAGGTCCCGTGTCGGAGTAGGTGCTGGCACGATAAAGATCCCTCACTGCTCAATGGTCGTAAGTACCGAGCATAGGACAAAATTTGCAGCTTTCCACCGGCAAGTGGTGGCGTCTCCAATTGAGTGAAAAATTCTCGAGAGGGACGTTAAACAACATACAAACAAACAAACAACCCAAAAGCTCAAACTTTCACGGTTTCATTTTTTTCATCTGTTGTGTATTGTGAAGTTAAATTTTGCTGAATGGTTAAAACATACGGATATGTTGAATAGGATGTAGCCAATCAGTGCAAGGAACGACACATACATGCGCAGTCGACGTCCACCAAAGCGCTTCTTTACCCATTCCGGTATTGTATAAGCCTGTAGAAAAGATTTGTGTTACTTAAATACCTACATAAATAAAATCCCATAAATAAATTTTGTATGGAGAAGAGAAAAGATTGTCAACATTTGGTGATAAACTTACTCCACATGCAACATATACCGGAAGAAACACCCAACCTAACAAAATCAGGAAAAACACGGCCTGAAAGAAGTCATAAAGGTTGGATTATTTTAACTGTAACATCATGCAGATGGATAAAATCTGTGAAAGAAGAAGCATATACAAACATATTTTTGCTACGATATCATTTTGAACTAGAATTTAAGAGATTAAAAAGCAATATTGAATGAAGTGTATATAGATTAGGGATAAAAAAAAAACCCTTACATGCCATTCGTATATAGTAACAGCGATACCAGAGCCTGCAGCAGTTCCTGCCAGTCCAATAAACATCGGAGCTCCAATGTTACTTGCATAGATAGAGGCCCCAATCTACCCAAAACAACAAAAAGATTACACAACTACAAAGGATCTTCTTGAGAAAAACAAAGACACAAATGGTAGCAGTGTAAATAAACGAAATATGGAGAGAAGGACTGACATTAAATCACATTTTAAAATGCTAGTTCAAAAGTTCCTGATGAGACTTCTTTTGGTGTGAACAAAAATACATATAAAATATCATTCAAGTATGAGAAATTTTAAACATTGAAATGTAACGAACTTTTTGGACTTTACTTTGTATGAAATATATGGAGATAACGAACAGTATATTCATTGAATTATGTATCTTCGTGTTTTCTAAACTTTTTACAAAGTTTCATGTTTATCTTTCAAAATAGTATCTTCCTACAGTTTTCGTCCACAAAACACTGACAATAGTCCAAAATATCCTGCAATGAATGCAGAAAAGTCTATACGGCATTAGTGTCCATACGGCAAGACTACAAAAATCAAAAGAATTATAAAATTATGTATTTTGCTACAATCTACCGGTGGAGCAAATCTTATTGAAATGACATCAACTCTGTAGGAGCAGTATCAACTTGAAAAAAGAAACCTCAAACTTTTTAATTTTAATTTACCATGGCAAAAATAACTAGAGTAAAGCTCGTTGCAAATCAACGAGTAGGTCTTCCGACAGGCGACAGGCGTCAAAATTAAAGTGTTCAGAGTTTTTATCCAATAAGAATAACTCTGAAGCAAATTTCTGAAAATTACGCAAAAAAAGATTCTTTTTGGGAGGTTTTGACTCTGGCATTAATCACTGTTTAGAGGTCATTTCCAGTTGAAGTAGGAAGTCAGAAAGGCCGGAAAAACTCGAACTTCATTTACAAAGAGTTTAATACAATTTCTAATAATTTCAGAGAAAATGCTTCATTTTTAGACTACTTTCGATTTACACCATAATGCCTGTACTGGATTATTTTTGTAATCAGTTATTAATGTGCACATTAGCATATTCGAAGAAATTCTTCAAAAATCATATTTCAGTGTTTAATAACTTTAATATAATATACCAGTCAATCAAGGTGAGTTCGATCTACCCTACCTGTACTAGATTCTTAAATTTCATAAAAATCCTTCCAACCAAAGATACATGGCTGTGTCTTGCAAATGCTCTACTAAGCCCTTATCTTTATTCCTTACAAAAATATTAACAGCAGTAATGGAGAAACTTCAGACGTACTGTGCTACAGCTTATTCTAGAAGTGGTGTAAATCAGATGTGGATCCTCAAAAACTCAAAAGAACTTTTAGAAACTTTAAAATCACCAAATTTTCAAAAGTCTATAACATCAAAACGTACATCTTTTATGCAGTTTATACAACAATTCCTCATGATAAATTAAAATCTAGACTTTTTGATATCATAGACAACTGTTTTTTTTTTAATAAAAACGGAACCCTGCACATCAGAAATTTTCACATCTTGATTGGTCTTCAGCAAAATTACGTCGTTAAAAATAACTCTAATTGAACACACAAGTACTCTGAAGTTAATATTACAATGTAAATGGATGCTGGAGTTCCCCATTGACAACATTTATGTAGTCTTCGGAGACCAAGGTTTCCAACAAACTGTTGGAATTGCAATGGGCACTTATTGTGCTCCTTTATTAGATGATAATACAAGAGAAGAATAAATCACTAGTTGTGGTCTTAAACTCGACATTCAGATATATCGACGATGTTTTATCAATTAACAATAGTTAATTTCATTCGTCTGTCGACTCGATATATCCCAGTAAACTTGAAATAAAAGACACCACAGAGTCTGCAGCATCTGTTTCATATTTACATATTTTACTGACTATAGACGATAAAGGCCGATTAACAAGTAAATTGAATGACAAACGAGATGACTTTAGTATTTCCATCGTCAATTTCCTTATTTGTTTGTGTATAATATTCCTCTATCACCTGTTTATGATGTTTATGTCACCCAACTTATTCGCTACTCAAGAGCTTGGTCTGAGTAGATCAATTTTTAAAGCGAGGCAGGCTACTAACTGCTAAGTTGATGTTAGGGATTTAAACAGCCTCGTTTAAAGTCAGCATTTCGTAAATTTTATGGTCGTCATAATGACCTTGTTAGCAAATATAATCTATCATTTGGTCGGGATTTTTTTTGCTGACTTGTTTCATACCAATTGTTGGGCCTTTCTTTTTGTACTGAATCGACTACAGATAGTTCTGTCTACCTGATCAATACATAGGGGTCACGGCGGGTGTGACCGGTCAACAGGGATGCTTACTCCTCGTAGGCGCCTGATCCCACCTCTGTAATTTCCAGGGGTCCGTATTTTATGCCCTCTTCACATATTTGTATTGTTTGTGGATTTTTTTTATATCGATCGCTGTTCGGTATCTTTACCTTTTACGAGGGGTGATCAAAAAGTTCGCGAACTAATTGAATTACTTCCTTAAAAGAAATAAAATGAGGTTTTAGTGTTCATTATTTTTTAAAGTAGTCCTCTCCGATTTTAATGCACATCTGCCATTGTTCTGCCCATGCGCAAATCATGTGATCCAGGCGGTCACGTGACATGCTTCGTAGCAGTCTGTTCACGGAAGCTAAGAGATTTTTCCGAGTCTTATATTTCTTACTATGCAAGTAATTTTTTATAACAAGAACAGACCATCTGTCAAGAATGGCCAAATCTTGCAATAGGATGGGTGGATAAGGATATCCCCTCCCAGAATTAGCATAGCGACCATCACAACCCGAGTTTTCTGTCTCAGGAGCGTCGTTTATCCAATGTGGAAAAAGTATGGGCGCCTTCATTTTTTTCATATCTCATATGTTTAAAGCTAAAGTAAACGATATTTTAGGGATTTAATAATTATATTATTGCTCAGATATTCAACTATTTTTCTTACTGTAATTTGGCGATCTTTCAAAACAAATTGCTCAACTAAGGACACATCTTTTTACCGGCTTGCTTTCGCTGGGCAACAGAACAAACATTATTTTCAACCATCTCCCCGCCTTCACTAAAACATTCAATCCAATTAATGATTGAACTTCTGGTAAGTCTTTTGTCTTCATAAACCTTGTACAAATTATCATATTCTACTGCCAAGGAATTTCCGAGATAAACGTTAAACTTTACAGCCTTTCGTTGCTCGAGTACGACTGAGTCAACCATTTTTTGTCACAAGTGACCTACATACTGACGTCATTTCCACATTGTGCCGTCACAAACACGGAGCAAAACATTATTTAACATCTGCTATTTATAGAACATGTGTATGGCTATATGTGTGCTTAATTTCATTCTGATCTGAATCGTGGTTTTTGAATTATAGAGATAGTTCGCGAACTTTTTGATCACCCCTCGTACTCTTTGTGTCTGCATTCAAAACAGTTCATTTTTTTACTTGCTAAATTTAAAAATCACTTCCGTGTCCATCTTAAGTGAGGGATGCAAAAACAGAAAGCTGTAATGTATAATGTCATAATGACAGCGATGATAGTGTCTCATTGACACTATATTGACAAGGAAAATACGGCGGGCGTGACCGGTCAGCAAGGGATCCTCACTACCCCATGGCACCTGATCCCACCTCTTATGTTGTAGAGGTCCATTTTTTATAATTCATTAAGACGTTCTATCTTCCCTGAAGATATCATGATTCCGTCTTGTATCAATTTATAGTAATAATGTAGACAAAATTTAAAATATGAAAATCGGCCAAAAATGAAACGAAAGTGATTTTTTAAAATATGAAAGCAAAAAACGTTTGACAACAACAATAAAAACAAAAGGTCCAAGGGTTTTAACGTTTGGAAATATTCACATTTTTCATTCAAGAAATCGGTCCACTTATTTACAATAAATTGCTTGTACTATGAAAAGGGAATAATAATAATAGTAATAGGAAACAGAACGAAAATAGTGAAGTCTTCCGAAGGAAGTCGAAAGACCTTAATAATAAAGTTTTGAAATATACCACTTGTTTGTCAAGTTTTATTGAAATCAGTTTAAAAGTCTAGGAGGAGTTTTGATAGAATATTACGGTTCATTTTTAAGTAACTACAGTAAAACTGCGTTATAAAGAACTCGCTTATAAGGAAATCTCGGTTGTAAGAAATTTATAACGAATCCTATAAAAAAAAATTTCTTGTACGGATATAAATTATTTCCGTTATAAGGAAGTAAAATTCAAGTCAGAGTTACTCCCTTTTAACCGAGTTTTAATGTATAGCACACTGTCCTTTGACATCATCAGGTGATGTTTAGAAAGTATTTTTGTGTAACAATTTTTTTTACCAAGCTTAATTGAAATCAATTGAATTCGGGGAATGAGTAACTTTTGGAAGATTCTTTCTACAAACGAAAAGGCAGACAGCTAAAGTGGCAGTAAGACAGATGGTCGATTGATGGTCTTTTTATGGTCTTGAACAAATAAATTTAAAACAGAAGTTACAGCGCGCTTATAATGTTAAGAAACATCAGATGATATATTTTTGTAATTTGCATTCTATTTCTTACGGTCCTCTCTAATGTTCATGTATTTCACTCAACCTTTTTAAAAGACAAAAAATATTAATGCATTAAAAATTTGAGGAATTTAAAATTCTAGATTACATATTTTTGTTCATATTTGGATATTTTACTAGAAAAAGACGTTAATGGTAATCTAACAACAAAGCTTCATGATAAAACGTGTGACTTTAACTTATCAATCGTCAACTCCCTTATTTATGCAGCAATATACCCTTATCACCTGCATATGGGGTGTATATCTCTCAGTTGATTTGATACGCAAGGGCATGCTTTACACCTTGTCGGCAAATACAATCTATCATTAAGTTATATGCTGACTGACTTGTTTTATACAATTGTTAGGCCATTATTCACACACTGAATTGTCGGTGGTTTTTTCCGTTATCTTCCGATCATGACACGGAACACACAGCGGGTGTGACCGGTCGGCAGGTGATGCTCACTCCTCCATGGCACCTAATCCCACATCTGATGTTTTTGGAGGTCCGTGTTTGCTCTGCTCCCGGTTTGTTTTAATGGACGTTGAGCTTGAATACTGTTCGTTATCTTCTTTTAAAATCATATTTCGTAGCGATGTTATATAATGGATCAATGTTTACATAGTGCTGTGTAGGTAAAATTTATCTGTTTGAATGATGTTTACTCTTGTGATAGCATATCAATTTGATATAGATTTAAGTTTGTTCAGTCCATCATCCCCAAGGTAACTGTAGGTTCACGGTAGTGGTCCAAACATTTCCAAAGATAAGTACATTATTTTTTTTCTTATTTTAAAGTCACAAGGTCAAACCTAAATTTTATCTACACTATGTTCACGTATTTTAAAAAAATATATATTTATATTCAAGAACCACCTATTAGATAAAGTACAGCTACAAAGTCGACATAACTCGTGCACCGAAATGTGTGAAATACCGGTATGTGAAAAAAGCTTGGAAATCGTATAGTACACGAAAAGCTACAATATCTTTATTATCTTTTAAGACCAGGTCTTCCAACATTCTTTTGTAATTTGCATGCCACAAGTCGAATTCGTTATTTCCCTAAGCGGTTTTTGTTTTTTTATGAAGCACATCTAATTTAAAATCTTCTAAATGAGAAGGAGAAAGATTTTGGTCTTCATTTCGACATATGGATATATCGAGGGTGTTTTATCAATCAATAATATTCAATTTCATTTATATTTCGACTCAGGATATCCAAGATAAATCGAAACAGCTCCACAATTGTTTCATATTTTGATTGTTAACTGAAATAGATTTTAATGACAAATTGAAAATAATTGTATGATAAACGAGATGACTTCCGCTTTTTCATCGGTAACCTCTCCTTTTTTTAGAGTAACGTTCCGTAATATTCCATTCTCACCTCACTATAGTGTTTATGTCTCCCAACTGATTCAATACGCAAAAGCATATTCTGAAACGATAAATTTCTAAATCGGATCAGGCTACTGAAAAATAAGTTGATGCAAAGGAACTTTCAACAGTTTCTTTTCATGTCAGCATTTTGCAAAGGGTTGATGGTCGTTTTCAGGCCCTTGTTTGCATTCAAAGAAAATCAATCTTTGGGTCAAATTTTGACTGACATTATTCATATCAATGGCAAAGCAATTGTTTTCAGCGAGAACAGCAGCCAGTAAGAATGAAAAAGAGACGCCAGACATGAGGAGGATAGGTGAAGGTGAAGAGTTTTCATTCTAAGACTACTGATTTACTGATCAATACAGATTATCCACGTATGTGTGTGACAGGTCGATCGGGTATGATTATGCCTCCTAGGTGACTCGGTGGGCTCCGTGTTTTGCTCACGATTTGTATTGTTTATGGGATTTTTGAGACTGATCAATGATCGTTATCTTCATCATTTTCATTAAATCACTGAATTGTGTTGTAAACTAAATAAGCATTATCAAAAATCTCCAAAGAACTTTTGAAAATTTAAAATCTCAAAACTTTTCAACATGAGTAGCATCAAAGCATATAACTTTCCAACACTTTATACAATCATTCCTTACGATAAGTGGCGCAGTGGTTAGAACGTTTGCTTAAGACTCACGGTGTCCTTATGTCGGGGATTCGAATTCCACTGCGGGACGTGGAGATTCGGATGAGACCGTATAAACCGGGGTCCCGTCTCGCTGTAGGTACGAAAAAGATTTCTCACTGCTCAGTGGCCCTGACTGCTTAGTATAGGTCTAAATTTGCAGCCCTCCTACTGCAAGTGGTGGCGTCTCCATTTGAAAGAAAAAATTCTCGAGTGGTACGTTAAACAAAACAAACAAAACTTCACTACAAATTAAAGAGCAGGCTTTTTGACATCATATACACATGCTTCTTCAAATCAAATTGAACTAAGAAATTTTCAGATCTTATGATTGGTCATCAACAAAATTACGTTGTTAAAATCATTGAAGCTACACACAAGTACTCTGAGGCTGGTATTAAAAGGAAACTGGAGTGCCTCATTGACAACATACATGAAGTCTTTGGAGAAAAGGTCTCCAAAAATTGGTTGGAATTTCGAAGGGAACTTACAGCGTTCCATTATTAGCTGAACTGTTTTAATACACGTATCCCTATGAAGCAGAATTTACCTAAAAACTCCTACGTTAGAGGACGAAAACTCTTGCTTTTGGCTTCAATTCGACATTTATATATATCGAGAACGTTTTATCAATTAACAATAGTTACTTTCATTCATGTAGTAATATTCCACTATCACCTGCATATGGGGTTTACGTCTCCCAACTTTTTCCATACTCAAAAGCATGCTCTAAGTACGTTCAATTTTTAAACTGAGGCAGGATACTGACAGATAAGTTGACGTTACAGGGATTTCAACAACTTCGTTTAAAGTCAGCAACAGCAACTCGTAAATTCTAAGTTGTTATAATGTAAATTCTAAGTTGTTCTAATGACCTCGTTAGCAAACATAACCTATCACTGGGTGGTTTTTTGCTGACGTTTTTCCTACCAATTGTTAGACCTTTGTTTTGAAACTGAATTTGACTATAAATCAATACTATCAATACACGGCGGAATTGACCGGCAGACAGGGGATGCTTGCTTCTCATAGGAACCTGATCTCACATTTGGAATTTCCAGGGGTCGTGGTTTGAACCCTGTTCGCATGTTTGTATTGTTTATGGATTTTTTGAGATCTATCACTGTTTGTTGTCTTTACCTTTTTTTTTCATGCGTCGACTTGATATATCACAGTGGACTTGAAATTAAAGACACCACAGAGTCTGTCATATTTAAATATTCTACTGACTATAGACGTTAATGACCAACTAGCGACAAAAATGCATGACAAACGAGATGACTTCAGCTTTTCCATCATCAACTTTCTTCATTTATGTAGCAATGACCCACTATAATCTGCATATGGTGTTTATGTCCCCCAACTTATTCGATACTCTAGAGCATGCTCTGAGTAGGATCAAATTTAATCCACGGCAGACTAATGACAAATAAGTTGTTGTTACAGGGATTTCAACAAGCTCGTTGATTCTACGATCAAAATTATGACATATACAACTTATTACTTGGTTGTATTGTGATTGTTTCATACCTATTGAGAAGATTAAATTTCACTACGTAATATACCGCCTTCTTGATCAATAGGGCTCACGGAGGGTGTGAACGGTCAACAGGAATGCTTTTTTTAACTGCAGGCTTCACCTCCATAGCACAAAGACACTTTAATAATTAAAAACAAGTTACCGTCCTTTAAAAAGGACTGCAATGCATGGATCATATGCATGTATTTCTAATAGAAAGCCTAAGAAATGTTTCTAGGTTTATTCAAAATAGGTATAATAAAATTTAAATCGTTTATCTTCAAATGTAAATTTTACATCATGATTCAAGAAGTTTATTTGATAAATTACGCTGGTCTTAAGCCCACTAATTCAAAATTTAAAGTTGATATCATTATTTCGGGTGATATCACCAATCGGAATAATTTAGATATTACATTTTAATATTTAAAAAGTTATACCGATTTGGATTGGCGAAATGACTAAATAGCAACGTACACCGCATGGCATACATAATAATTTGCAATCACTTGAATTTACAATTTAAAGGAGCATATACATAATAGTTTGTAAAATTTGAAAGCTTTTCATCCCCATTCTATCTTCATCCTTGAAGGGTTTTGAGTTGAACATTCACAAAATTAGGTCACTCGTACAATTCGATAAATTCCGGAGAAAATTTAATTATGTTTTGCCACTGTTTGCGAAAAGTTCCATTAGTTTGTGGGTAGTCTATTGGATTAAAAAGATTTGATTTGTTAAGGTACTGGTTTCTACATAAAATTCTTTTTATGGTATATCATATCTTGTTATCTTTATCATGTCCAGTTGAAAGGGTTGGTATTGTTTAATATGAACACATTTTTATCCCACAAACGGTAAATTCTGATACAATTAATTTGTGTGGTTCTGAAAAAAGAACTTAGTACAAACATCTTTAAAACCCAAGACAAACGACGTACGATTTAAGGACAATAAGTCACTTGAAAGACTACCGTAACATAGGAAAGGTCTTATGAAATCAGCATACGTACGAATTTCTAATGTAGACTGCGAATGCTCACCCAATAGAATGTACATGTTATATTCAATGTCACAAATAAACTCCTTAAATTCTCTCCGCTTGATATTAGGGTACATGGCAATTTACTTTAATGTAAATCACCATGACGAATTCATGTAGACTATGTGACCTGGAAAACTAAGTCTAAATACTTAAACAGTGTAAGTGGAATAAACAATTTGATACACCTATTTAGACTTTAACCTCAAATGTTTTTACAAGTACCTCATTAATTTTACATTTTCTCCTGCATACATCACAAAGGCTAGGGATCAGAAGAATATTAAACAATGCACATTTTCAGAATCTAACAATTTTGTTACTACCATGAATATATAGCAGGTTAATTAACATGTGAAATTATTTTTTCTTTTTCCTTCTTTTTTCAATTTCTTTTCGTTAAACTTAAAACAGAAACACTTTAAAAGAGAACTTATTATGCCCCCGGATCAAAAGATCCCGGGGTGTATTGTTTTTGTCCTGTCTGTCCGTTTGTCTGTTTATCTGTTTAGCTGTTTGTCTGTGTCTGTTGTCAACTTTAACCTTGCCCATAACTTTTGATTGGTTGGAGATATGATTTTCATATTTCACATGTGTATTTCTTGTGACAAGACCTTTCTTTGGGTACCATCATATTTGACCTTTTGATCTTGACCTTGGAGTTTGACCTACTTTTGAAAAACTCTAACCATGGCCATAACTTTTAAACAGTTGGTGCTTGGGGTATCAAACTTCACATGTGTATTCCTTACGACAAGACCTTCCTCTGGATCTCAACCTCTTTGACCCTTTGACCTTGACCTAAGACTTTGATCTACTTTTGAAAAACTTTAACCTTGGCCATAATTTTTGAACGGTTGGAGCTAGGGCTTTATACTTCACATATGTAATCCTTGTGACAAGACCTTCCTTTGGACACCAACCACTTTGACCATTTTACCTTGACCTAGGAGTTTGACCCACTTTTGAAAAACTAACCTTGGCCATAACTATTGAATGGTTGATTCTAGGGCTTTTATACATCACATATGTAATTCTTGCGACATCACCTTCCTTTGGATACCAACCACTTTGACACTTTGACCTTGACATTGGAGTTTGACCTACTTTTGAAAAACTTTAACCTTGGCCATAACTTTGGAATGGTTGGTGCTAGGGCTCTCAAATTTCACAGGTATATTCCTCGAGACAAGACCTTTCTTTGGGCACCAACATTTTCCATCTTTTGCCTGAATTTTGACTTGCTTTTGAGAAACTTTACTTTAACCTTCGCCATAAGCTGCAATACGGAGACATCAGTGTTTCACAAACACATCTTGTTTTAGAATATAATTTTGGTGCTTTACATAACAAAAGAACTTTAACAAAAGAAAACATGCAATTCTCTGGACACACAAATATCTTATGCATAGGAATATTCATTTTGTACAGGTTATTTCGAATTTTAATTTATCAAACATCATTCAAAGCATTGTTGTGTCGTGAATCCATTGTTTTCAAATTTACTGTATCTGTAACGGCCCGATATTGCCTATAAACTGTATGACAAATTGATAAATCACACGGTACTGATATCTCTAAGCTAACACGTATTTCGGAACTGAAAGAAAAATCAAGAGCTGTATCTTCGATTAAATCAAGTGCACAAGATATTATCATATTGTCCTTAACAAACATTTTAACATTTACTATGCAAAATTTGACTGAATATCAAAATTGCCATAGAGGACAAAACTTCAACTGAATAACACAATAAAATGTTACGATGATAAACAGTGATCAAGCCAAAAAGTTCTTTTAAATAATACAAATACTGATCAGAGGCAACACGGATTCTCTGAAAACATAGGTGGGATCGTGTGCCATGAAGGAGTAAGCACCCCTCTCGACTAGTAACACCCGGCATTTGACCTTTGTCATGATTGGATAGAGAGGATAAACTGTAGACAATTCAATATGTAAATCGTGACCTAAAATTTGTATGAGAGAATTCATTTAACATTCGACCAACTACGGATTGCTATTGCAAAAAAGATCATTTTTTCGACCATAGAATTTGCAAACTCTGGATTTTTAATGGGATTGATGATATATGTGAATAATCAAATTAATTATCAATAGCCTGCATCATTTTAGATATTGTTCGTACGTAGAATATGCTCTTCCGTATCGAATGACTGAGAAACATAAACTCCATATGGGGTAATAATGATATATTGCTGCAAAAATAAGGGAAGTTGACAATAGAAAAGTTGAAGTCATCACGTTTATCATAAAGTTTACAAGATAGTTTGCCATCAATGTCTTTCGCTTGTTAAAATTCAAATTTCATATACAGATCAGTCAGAATTTGTGGTGTCTTTTTTTTTTTAGTTCAATGAGATATATCAAATCAACATAGGAAAGAAAATGACTATTTTTAATTGATAAAACATCGTCGATGTATCTAAATGTCGAATTGTGGGCCAGAGCAAGAAATTTCTTTTTATTTTGAATAAATTCAGCATCATAGGAATACAAAAAGGTTTGTAGTGAAGAAGTGCTTTTTAATGTCTGCATCCAAGTTCATTGTGATTCTTGACACTTTGAAAAACCAATCATATCAATTGATTATAATATTTTCTATAAATTTACATTAAGTTTTGAGAGCTATTAAAAAAAGCTAATTCTTTGATTTAAAATTTGGACTATATCTAGAAAATTTGATCAACGGCAGAGTCCTTAATCTCACATCCTACATTGTTCAGTTAAATGTAGTTAATACTGCTAGGTTTTAAACGTAATATATAATTTGATAGTTATCACATTATGATAGTAGGAAATTGAGGTAAGTATAATGTGACTGGAATATACCTCAATGGAGGAAAGATATTTTCCACTGATGGACTGAACATTTTTTAAGGCTCGTAAATTCACTCAATTCACGATGTGGTATTTATTGTTTACTTTGTACAACAGAAATTTACAGCTGACTGATTTGTAATAAAAATAGCAGAGCCACATGTGTGTGTTATTGTAAACCTTACCGGTATCCAGTGCATATCTTTCCCCGCCAGAAAATATCCCTTGGCATTGCCCTTGTTTGGTCGAAATGTCGACTAAAAACAAGAAGAGTTTAAATTTACCTCATACAAAACTTTTAATTTCTTTATGCAAAGAGAAAGGTAAATGTCTTTAAAAGTCTTATTTAATATTAGTTTTCTTTGGAAGAAGAGATCCGAACAGCTGATCGAGTCATGCTTATTTTTAAAGGTAAAAGTTACTATACCCAAAGTCCGACTGCTAGAACAATAACAAAATAGACACCGATGGTGATATAGTCTTCAATGAATAGTTCTTCAGCCATGCTGTTTTCTGAAGGCAATGCAGTTCAGTGGAAATAGAAATACGCTGTCAACAATAAAGTGGTTGAACGTGAACAGGTAACCCCTCAGGAATAAAGTCAATCAAACCAACAGGTAATTTATGTAAAGATTTCGGCGGCGAGTCGGCATTTAAAATCAGGTATATAGACATGCTGGTATAGGACACCTACTTTCGTTTAGACATCAGGGGACATTTTCCAATGGTGTGAAATTAAATCCACAATTTAAGCCAACTGTACGCTATGTGTCCCATATGAAAATTCTGGTCTCCACCTATTATCACCCTACCCCAGGAGCCACAATTTGAACAAATGAAAACTTCGCTACCTGAAGATCATTGAATATTATTGTAACTACCCTTGGCCCTGTGGTTCCTGAGATTATTTCCTATGTAAAACTTTTATGCACCATGTTTTGGCATAAAGAAATTAAAAGAAGATATATTGAGAAAGGGTTCAAAGCCAGATATAAAAAAAACCTTACAAAGACTTTAAGATATTATTCATATTGCAACCCCGGGGTTTAAATATTAATACACTTGTATGCCTCTAACGGAGATATATAAAATATATTTTTCAATGACGTCATAATCGAAAAGCGGAATACAAAATGTAATTAGATCATCTTTTAAAAAAAAAAAAAAAACCAAACAAACAAACAACAACAAAAATAAATAAAAACAACAACAACAACAACACAGTGTTAAACAAAACGACTCCAAAGAACCCGAGATATTAGGCATTAAATATGATAATTTTAGGCAGCACTGTAGTTACAGGAACTTTTGACACAGCCAAAAAAAAAAATTAAAAAAATTAGAATAAAATATGGGGAAAAAAGAAGAATTGGCAATTATTTTTGGAAGACCTTAACGATTGGTACTTTGGCGAAAAACTCAAACAATTTATCTGCTGTTTGTATTCTTGTTATTTAGATAAAGCATCATAATTTTAAGAATTGTTTTAAAATACATATTGCAGAGAGTAGTATCTAAGTATCTGAAGAAAGGCTTCCTTTATTCTTTATTATTAACCGTAGGATTTTTTTTTTCATCAGAAGAGTTATGGAACATAGCATACATATAATAATCCTCCACATGTCCATATCTTATTTTTATGATAATCAGTTTCTATTTAATTAAAAAAAATTCATAACTTATAATCCCGCCCACAAAAAACCTGTTGACTTCCTATCGTAAGCAAAGTCTTTCGGGCTCAGAGAACTTATTGAAATTTATCACAGTTCAAAGAAAAATGTAAAACATACTTTCAAAATAGAAATATATTAAAACAATGTTGCAAATTGTTACAGAAATGTTACAGAATATTATAAATGAAAAAAAATGTAGAAAACTAGCAGTAATCAAAGTTTATTGAAATAATTCAAATTGGGAGCAGAGCAAACACGGACCTCTGAAAACATTAAAGGTGGGATCAGATGCCATGGAGGATTAAGCATACCCTGTTGATCGGTCACACCCGCAATATACTCCTTGTAATGAGTGGGCAAACGGAATACTCCGTAGATAATTCAGTGTGGAAATAATGACCTAAAATTTGTATGAAAAACGTCAGTGAACATTCGATTTAACAACGGATTGTATTTGCTGACAAGGTCATTGTATCGACCATAGAACTTGTGAAAGTTTGACTTTAAACGAAACAGTTGATATCCTTGCATCATCACCTTATTTGTCAATAGCCTTTGCGTATCGAATCAGCTGGGAGACCTATACTCTGTATCAACTGGGAGACATATACTCTATGTACAGGTGATAATGGTATATTGCTACATAAATACAGGAAGTTGACGATTAAAAAAAGGTTGAAGTCATCACGTTCATCATAAATTTTGTTGTTAGCTCTAGTAAAATATCCATATTTGATGTTTCAGACTCTGTGGTATCTTTTATACTTATTCAAATGGATATATCGAATCAACGTAGAATTGAAAATGAATATTTTTAATTGATAAGACGTCGCCGATATACCTAAATGTTGAAATGAAGACCATAGCAAGAATCTTCTTCTTTTCATGTAGAAGTTTTTTAATGAATTCTCCTTCATTTGAATACAAAAATAGTTCTGCTAATATTATGGATCCTGTCGATAATGCGTTAAGTATGAGGGAGAAGACGTTAAAACTTTGTCAGAATGGATACAAAGTATAACATGCAAGTTAAAATTGCGTTAAAGAATTGAGGAGCCATATAGGAACCATCTATTCTTCTGTATTCAGTGATGCAAAAGTGACTTAGCCAGTTGACATAGTCAATATGTACTGGTCCTAGCTTATCAGACAGGTAACAACATCGTCTTTGTTTGTTAGCTTCGTTATCACAACTGAATTTTAGTATAACTTGGAATTCATTCTAATAGTGTTAATACAACTTATGCTCATATTTTCCCTTTCTGAGGAAAAGATTCTTCAAAAACAAAATGTCAGTTTTACATATTTTCAATATTCTTGACGTCCAAGTTGATTTTGAATTACCGTACCTATATTGGAATCCAAAACCTCATAAAATCCTTAAAGATGCAAAGTGGGATCTAGCAAATGTTTCACCAAGCCTCTTTCAAATTTTCTCTGGCAAATTTTCCTACGCTTCTTGGTCATCTACAAACTTATTTTGTTAATACAATTCTGATTCAACACGTAAGTACTCCGAATTAGATATAAAAAGATGCTTGATTTCGTCATTGACAATATATTTGAACTCTTTGGAGACCATGTTTTCCAGCAATCTGTTGGAATTCCAAAAGTACTTACTGTGTCCTATTATTAGCATGCTTTGTATTCTTATGAAGATGAATTTATTCAAAACCTTTATCATAAAATGAATAAGTCTTGCTTTAGCCTTCAATTCAACATTTACATATATCGACGACGTTTTTCTCTATTCCCAAATTTCATTTTTATTCATACTTTGGTCCTATACATTTTATTGAACTCTAAATAAAAGATACCACAGAGTCTAATACATCTGCTTCATATTTGGATATTTAACAAGAGAAAGACAATGATGGCAAATTAACAACAAAAGTTTATGAAAAATGTGAAGACTTCAACTTTTCTATGGTCATCTCCGCTTACTTGTATACATATATACCATAATAACCTGTAATTAGGGTTTATATTTTCCAATTGTAACGATACGCAAGAGCATTCTCTTCGTACTAACAATTTCTAAAATGAGACAGACTGTTGACAAATAAGTCGATGATATAAGGTTACGTAAATTCTCGTTTACTGTCAATCTCTGGCAAATTCTATGACCGATACCATGACCTTGTTTGTAAGTACAATCTGCCATTGGGTCAAATATTGACTGAGGTTTATCAAATGTTTAGCCCATTTATTTTAGCACTTAATTGACAACTCCATTTACCGATCACGACAATAGGTACACGGCGGGTATGACTGGTCGATAGCAGATGCTTACTCTTCCATGGAACCTGATCCCACCTTTGATACTTGCAGAGGTTCGTGTTGGCTCTGCTCACAATTTGAATGGTTTCATTGGATATCTGTTCGTTATCTTTACATGCCATTACAACGGTGAGTACACCCTAAAAGGGGGTTTAAATAATATGAACGGTTTGGCAAACCATTTTTTTTAATTTAGAAGTTAGTTGTGCAGTTGTTTTTGTCATCTTTAATTAGCATTTTATGAACAGCCTTAAAAAATAAAAACAGAACAGGACAATAACTTGATGCAAAGCATCAAATCGACCTCAAACTTTGCACGTGCTGATCATTATACCCGGTACTCTTGATTTATGTCACAATAATTGGCAGATGATACTTTACGACAGGTACGATGATGAATATCACAATAAACGTGAAGTTTTGAAAAAAATCGCTGTACCATTTGCCGCTGTAGCATATTCAGAACAAAAGATGGTCGTACTTGCAGTTAGCGTCTATAATGGTGTGTACAAATCATGACCAATCCGACAAATGACCACAGAATGACAGTCTTTACAAAAGTGACACACTAAACTTACCTGTCAAGTAATTCTACTATAAGTTTAGTGTTTTTGCAATGAATTTGCTGATTATGTGGACGGTTTCATTTGCCTTTAACATACAGTGCGTTTACATAACGGAAGACAGCATGTCAGCGTGATACGTACAGAGTTAACCGTTTAAATGCATCTATTGGTTTCGCCCTACAGTGCACCAAAAGCAAAATTTGACTTTATTTTAAATGTAAAAAAAAAATCAAGTATATTAATCAAACTGACAAATTTCTAAATTTCCTAAATTTCTATTTTTTAAATATAATATATCAACAATTGCACTGTGAAAGGATTGAAACCAAAAAAGATTGATTAACTACTATCAAATACAGGTGAGAAAATTATACAGTTGTGCTTTTGGCGTAATACACCTTACGTAGATTTAAAAACACTAATGAATTTCGAAGCAGTGCATTTTTACAATGTGATTGTTTACAGAGATAACTATACTAGTATCTTATGGTCTATGGATGTTCTTTCAATTCTGTACTAGTGTTTGCTCGTTTTCTTTAATTAAGTGAACCTCCTTTTCGTAGAGAATTGACCAGATAGCAATTTTTAAAATAGAAAAAGATGTTTAACAAACAAATGAATTATCTAGCCAAATTTCGTTGCATAATTTCACAATCAGGCAAATATAACACAGGAACCCAATAAAGAATTACAATGCTAAATTATCATTAAAACACTCAACAAAATTTTCACTTCTTAAGTACACACCCATCCACGCTTAATCCATACCCCATACTTATCCTTCTGTGGGCAATTGGTTTAATTTGTCATTTAAACCATGAATGATTCGAATGTACACAAGACTCCTGCAGATTATACGCTAAATACACTTATTTTCTTTCATGCAATAAAAAAAAATAATGTACATATATCTTGCTAAATTTTGGACATAGAAGTTGAAGTAACTTTTATTTTAGTTATCTTTTAGTTATCTTTTCACAGCAGAATGGAATAAATCTATATTTTCCTTGCTTTGTCTCCGATGTTTGTTCACAAGCCTCGTGAAAAGATTGTAAAACCCAATCGTGCCTAAGGAGGCTGTACAATTCTAGAGTTATGAGGACAGAATTCTGGATGAAATATGCGGAGATAACGAACAGTATTCGAGCTCAAAAGTCCATTAAACATTACAAAATAGGAGCAGAGCAAACACGGACTCCATGACATCAGAGGTGGGATCATGTGCCATGGAGGAGTGAACATCCCCTCCCGACCGGTCACACCCGCCGTGTGCTCCTTGTCATGATCGGGATAAACGGAAAAATCCGTCGACAATTCAGTGTGTAAATAATGGCCTAACAATTAGTGTGAAAAAAAAAAACAGTCAGCATTTGACTTAATGAAAGATTGTATTTGCTGACAAGGTCATTGTATCGACCATAGAACTTACGAAATGATGAATTTAAACGAGACTGCTGATATTCTTGTTTCATCAACTTGTTTGTCAATAACTTTTAGAAATTGTTCATGCGTAGAGCATGCTTTGGCGTATCAAATCAACTGAGAGATATAAACTCCGTATGCAGGGGATATAAGGGTATATCTGCATAAGGAAGGGATGTTGACGGTTGAAAAGTTAAAGTCATCACGTTTATCATAAAGCTTTGTTGTTAGATTACCATTAACGTCTTTTTCTAGTATAATATCCAAATATGAAACAAAAGTGTCAGACTCTATCTTTTATCTCAAGATCACCGGGATATATCGTGTCCACATAAGAATGGAAATAACCATTGTTAATTGACAATACGTCTTCGATATATCTAAATGTCGAGTTGAAGGCCACAGCAAGTGTTTTCTTCTTTTCACGTAAAAGATTTTGAACAAATTCTGCTTCATATGAAAACAAAAATAGGTCTGCTAATAACGGGGCACAATTGGTACCCATGAGAATTACAATGGATTGTTGGAAGACCTGGTCTCCGAAAACCACTAAGATATTGTCAATCAGAAATCGAGCATCTTTTTAATGTCAACTTCAGAGAACTTGTGTTTACGATCAGATCGTTTTTAACAAAGTAATTTTGCAAATGACCAATGACAAGGTAAGCAAATTTACGAGTTCCATTTTTATTTATAAAGCAGCTGTCAACGATGTCAGAAAGACTGGACTTTAATTTATCGTGGGGAATAGTTGTATTATAAAGGAAAAGTCGTAATTTTTTATGTTGTTGATTTTGGTAAAATTTTGTGATTTCAAATGTTCCAAAAGTTCCTTGGAATTTTTTAGTATCCAAATCTGATTTACACCACTTCTCGAATATATTGTTGCACAGTACTCTTGAAGTTTCTTCTTCACTACTATTAATATTTTAGTGAGGAGTACAGAAAGAGACTTGGTAGAACATTTACTGGAACCCGCTATGTATCTTTGTTTGTAAGGATTTTTATGAAGTTTCGGAATCCAATATAGATATGGTAATTCAAATTCATTTTGGTTGTTTGGAATATCAAAAATATTGAAAATTGACGTATGATTTTGAAGAATTTCCTCCTTAGAAAGGGAGCTATGGGTATAAGTTGGATTACCACTTGTTGAATTAAATCCCAGTTCCTCTAAAATACAATTTATAAAATGAGCCTTACAAACAAAGACAATGTTGTTACCTGCTTTGTCAGCAGGCTCCAGTACATACTGATCGTGTAATCTATCTAATTCTTTTTCCACTTATGAATTTTTTAATACAGAAGGATAGATGGTTTTCATACTGTCCCTCAATCGTTTAATGCGAGATTTTAACATTTATCTAATACATTTAATCCATTCTGACAAAGTGTCAAGGTCTTCTTTTTCATGTCTGACCCAACGCCTGGCGTAATCCTCTACAGAATCCATAATATGTATGAATTTACGACGCCAGTTAAAGGAACGGGGTTCCCTATATTTAGAACCTTTTAAAATTCGTGATCTAATGTCCTCATTATTAACTATATTTACGTCACCAGTAATAACGTGTCCAGCAGGACTATAGTTATAGGGTGAAGAAAAACATGAATACGAAGGAGGATTATCTCAGATATTCGATATCCAGGCCCTGTAAACTTTTCTTGTAATTAAAAAGTTTGGAAGCAATATTTGATGTATATTTATAGGACATACAAGGTGTAGTCTTGAAGTTGAAATATGTTGGTATACAAGACTGGACCCTTTTGTGATTAAGAATATTATTTATATTAACCGCTTTTGTTGGCATACTGGAGTTTAATCTAAAAACGCGTTGTTTTAGCTGCATTTTCTTCTGTAAAACGAGGCGGTTTAAAAATCCTATGATTCGCAATATCCTCAATCACAGATCCGAGCCTGTATTCTTGTGTCAAGGAATCAAAAAATGGACTTTTCTTGACCTTTTCAAGTAGACTATTCAAAAGTTTCAAAGGGGCAGAGTAAAGTTTGGTGTGAATGTGATGAAGACCTAACTGTTGATTTACACAAGGTAGTAACGAATAAAAAAAGACATCGTGTTTTAAAGTTTTATTGTAAGACCGATGCCCGTGACTATGTTTCTGCTCTGTGTATGGCTGAAAAGTCCCATCACATTGACATTGTTACACTGTGGACTGGAAAGATTCCCAACACTATCGACATTGTCATTGCATCCATAGGGAAAGGCCGTCCCTACTTTTCTAATTAAAATTCTTCTCGTTGTCTACGGAAAGGTGTACTCAGTGATGAACTGTTTGTATGATGGTAAATGTTTTCTAGAGTTCTAACTTTCTTTGACAAAATTGAATGATCAGGTAAAGTGCTTGTAGAGAAGCTGCTGGCCCCCGTTGTTTATTGAAATCTGTGACCCGATATTCGTTTATGAAGTGAACCCTTGGTTTCACCAACAATAATAAGTCAACAAAGATTACATTCTATTCCGTAGACAACATTAGAAGATTTGCAGTTCAGATTTTCCCAAGTTTTGGTATAGAAGCTCTGTCCAACAAGACTACTAGTGAAAGAAGTGTTAGTTATCAAAATGTCCCAGGTTTTACAGTTTTTTCGCAGAACATTTTGAAATAGAAGACATGGGATCGGAAAAGGAATCTTTAAATATGTCTCATAGAAACTTTACATTCTATGAAATAGTATAGGATAAGCTCATTTCATAATGTTCACAACAAAGCAGTTTGAATACCGTGGATTCAAATACAAGAAGATTCGAGCCTGAAAAAAAGAAGAAAAAGAAGAATACCCTGCTATCGATACCATACGATCCTTCCTAGCCATAAAACTTTTGATAAATGTAAAAATTCAAGCGATATAAATTACATATGAAAATATTTGATAAAAGATAGACCTTTCTTTTGCAGTGTAAATAAATAACTTCCAATCTATACTAGCAGTTTCCTTTCACAAGATGAAATTCTTCAAAATACAATCAATATTTGAACCGAGGGAGGCTACTAACTACGAAAGCCGGATAGGCTCAATTTTGACAAGATAAAAAAAAAATTAACTCGTTATAACGAGATAGTTATCTCGTTATAACGAGTTAGGATCTCGTTATAACGAGATAATTATCTCGTTATAACCAGTTGGTATCTCGTTTTAACGAGTTAGTATCTCGTTATAACGAATTAGTTATCTCGTTATAACGAAATAATTATCTCGTTATAACGAGATAATTATCTCGTTATAACGAGTTAGTTATCTCGTTATAACGAGATAGTTTCCTGAATAAAAATGGCTGTAGTTTTTAATGCCATTGAATTTTTAGCTAGTAATTATCAGTCAAACTTAACTTGAACAATTTATAAATGGTAGAAAATTTAATTTGCTCTGGGGTTTACTTAGGATTAAATCTTGAACTATCTCGCTGTCAATAATCATATTTTGATAAGTATAGCAACTCTAAAACGAACACATTTACACATTAATTCTGAACGCCTCCTCAAATTGTTGCATTAGGACGCGATATTTTTCTTAAAATAATATTGCCAAATATACTTGCTTCAAACTTTGGCAATTTATTTATGACAACTATTTCTGATGAATGACACTATTTCGACATGTTTTGGACGACTTATACACTTTCATATATCAATTTCTATTCCGCTAAAATTAAATATCAGGGACAATATAAGTACAACATATCGCAGGCGTTTATGCAACATATATATATACGATTACAGTGCGATACATATGTTGTTTTTGAGATTCAGAAATGTTTTGAAGAAGAGGGTGGTGAGACATCAGCAGTTAGATCATAGGCGTAGTAATAGGGGGGGGGGGGGGGGGGGCTAATGTCCCCACCACCACTTTTGAAGAGGGGGGCGGTCAAGAGTATTTTTGTGCTCCTTCCTCCAGATTTTTCATATCTCCCGAAAATAATGACGAATACTCGTAGTTGGAATATCAAATCTCTTTTTTTTCTTTTTGCTTGTCAAATATTTTCCTTGGTTTAACCCCCCCCCCCCGAACTTTTTAACTAAGCTTATGCAGATTGTCCAAGATGATGAGGAATGATGCAGCAATAAAGATATTACGTCCTTCTAAGTAATAAGACGTTAGATTTGATCTGCTGATATTGACATTTTATCTAATATTCTGTCATGATTCACTGTTCATATTTTTGGCGGGGGGGGGGGGGGGGGGGGGATTCCAAGCTGTGCAGATTCACGTAGACCTATTTGAGATTCACGTCTATTTGACGGATCCTATGTTTACCACATGGTGACAAAACATCAAACCAGAGTTTACAACACACCAAAAAAAAGTTTACAGAGTTTACAAAGCCAGTTCACTTTTATAATCTTTTTAATCAGGATTGATCAACTAATAGGACTAATACTATACATGTATATTATTAATAAAACATTGAAGCAATGTCGTTAATTATTTTCCTCATCACAATATCACAATATTTATTATGTATACTTTGCATGCAAGCATATAATTTTTATTTCAAAAAGAGATTGATGATTTTTTTGGGGGTGGGGTGGGGGGTTATAAATAGAGGATATTCAATGTTTTGTAGTTGATATGGAATTTATTTCAAGAGTGGGACAGGATTTTTTTTATATTTTCACGAGTGAAAATATCAAAAATCCTGTCTCACGACACAATACATATTTCTAGGCATAATTTATGCTTGAAATACACCTTAATTAATGCGTATCATATTGTAAACTTTAGATATTAAACTTTCATTCTATCACAAACATATGTTAACTGTTTTTACTATTGTCAAAGTGAGGCATGTGAATTTCCTACATGCACTACATTTCAGCCTGGTGACCTTGATCTTTTTATTGTGGCTTCCGTAGAATAAAGAGCCCCAAAAGTTTTTTTTTTCTATCACATTGATAATAACGCTTAAAATACATATTGTACATGAGATTTCATGCCAAATTGGTAAATTAAAATGTTTCTTTCTTTTAATAAACAAAAGAAATATATAAATTATTAAGTGATAAGTACAGTATTAGTTCTTGAAATTCATCATATTTATTATTGCGGGGAAGGAGGGATTGATGATAAAAACAACGTGAATTTATTTCTTTGTCAGACATTGAATTTTGATCTTGCCCTGCCCCTTTAAGACGATAAAAATGAACTGGTATTTCTTAATTGTTAACAGGCAAGGAATTTTCAAAATACGGATGTTAAAGCCTAACAAATGGTATCATATCGACATTAGTAATTCGGAATATATAAAATAGTGGGATTATTTCTATGCATTTTTTATTGCGACAAATATTACGCAAAAATTATCATAATTTTAATATAGTCAAGAAAGCTTGAACAGGCCAGTTAAATCAGCCAGAATATATCATTTTTTTCTGATCTCCTTGTACAAGTTGACAACATTTTGACGTTATATCCATTCCATTTGAAGATGACACTAATTCTATTTTGCAATTTTAAGGTATAACACAACAACATGAGGCGGTCATAAGTTTCCGTATATTTGTCTTCGGTCTTTTCAATGAACAAAACTAATCAAAAGCATAACATAAAAACTAGTATACTGTTGTTCCATAAAATCTTTATCAGGCACACTTCAAACAAATTTGATAGACTCGCTTCTGTTTATTTCCTATAAATAGTAGTACGTGTATATTCTTTACTTAGATATATCAACTCTTTAGATCAATTTTTATCTCGTTATAACGAGATAATTATCTCGTTATAACGAGATAACTAACTCGTTATTAGGAAATATTAACTCGTTATAACGAGATACTAACTCGTTATAACGAGATAACTAACTCGTTATAACGAGATAATTAACTCGTTATAACAAGATAACTAACTCGTTATTACGAGATAACTAACTCGTTATAACGAGATACTAACTCGTTATAACGAGATAACTAACTCGTTATAACGAGATAATTAACTCGTTATAACGAGATAACTAACTCGTTATAACGAGATAACTAATTCGTTATAACGAGATACTAACTCGTTATAACGAGATAACTATCTCGTAATAAAGAGATAATTATCTCGTTATAACGAGATAACTAACTCGTTATAACGGGAAACTAACTCGTTATAACGAGATAATTATTTCGTTATAACGAGATAACTAACTCGTTATAACGAGATACTAACTCGTTATAACGAGATAACTTACTCGTTATAACGAGATACTAAGTCGTTATAACGAGATACTGACTCGTTATTACGGGATAATTATCTCGTTATAACGAGTTAAATATATTTTTGTCTTGTCAAAAATGAGCCTATCCGGCTTTCGTAACTAACAGATAAGTTTTTGTTACAGAAATTTAACACCTCGTTTGAAGTCAGCAATGCGTAAATTCTATGGTCGTTATAATGACCTTGTTAGCAAATAGAACCTGTCACCGGGTCGTATTTTGGCTGAATTGTTTCATACCAATTGTTAGGCTTTTGTTTTTATACTAAATTTGACACAAAATGTTCCTTATACCCGATCAATACATAGGGCTCACGGTGGTGTGACTGATCAACAGAGGATGCTTACTCCTCCTGGGCACCAGGTCCTGATCTCTGAAATTTCCATAGGCCCCTGTTGTATGCCCTGTTCACAGATTTGTACTGTTTATAGATTTCTTTGAGATCGATCACTGTTCGTTTTCACCTTTCTCATTGATATTACAAGATTTCAACAACCCGTTTAAGATCAACTTTTTGCAAATTCTACGGTCGTTATAATGACCTCATTTGTAAACACAACCTATCGTATGGTCGTGTTTTGTCTGACATGTTTCATACCATTTGTTAGGTCATTGCTTTTATACTAAATTTGACTACGGGGTACTTCGTATACCTGATCAATATATAAGGCTCATCCTAGGCACCTGATTCTACCTCTTGTAATTCCAAGGGTCCGTGATTTGCCATATTCACGATGCATTTTGGCTACTGCATTTATGAGATTGATCACTATTCATTATCTTCACCTTTAACATTCAACTTCTAGAGGCGTTATAGTATACACTTATTTCATGATTACGAGGGGAACAGTCAAACTGTTGTCCCGAGGTAATGGGGAAGACCTGGGAAACTGTTGCCCGAGGCCGAAGGCCGAGGGCAACAGTTTCGCAGGTCTTCCCCATTATCGAGGGACAACAGTTTGACTGTTTCCCGAGTTGTCATGAAATAAGTGTTTTATTACCTAACCTACTATATAATTTCTTAAAGTAATGATATTGACATAATAATCAATGGCTTTTAAAATACATCGACAAATGTTTGTACATGTATTATTTTTTAAAACAAACTAAACAAGATGAATATTAATCAAATTCTCACACCGATTGGTGTTCAGAAAAACTAATGGATGTGATATTATCATGCACTAATAAATTGAAAAAAAAACCCATGTAGTAAACAACATAATGATGTCTTGAAGATTTGAATATTACACGTTTATGGCAAAGAACTATACTGAGTGAAAGGGGCCTACATTTTTCCCAAATTACCCTCAGAAAAGGTGTTCATGGCCTCTTCTTCGAAATGATATTAAATTGATTATATATCAGGATTACTTTTCAGATGATAATTTCAAATTGAATGAAAATGCTTTACATTAATACATAATTCAATATTAAAGCTGTAAAGTACGGGGAATTAATTATGACGTCATAATGGAACACTTTAGCCATGCAACAGTTCATTCTGTGACCGGGTAAACAGTTTTGACTGTTTCATGATTTGCAAAAACATTAAAAAGAATCAGGAAACAGTTCAAAATGCCTAATTACAATTTATATAGTAGGTTAGGTAATAATGCAAATTGTTAAACTATTATTTCCATACTGATTTGACTACAAGTAAAACAAAGGGCTCACGGCGGAATTGGTTTTGACTAGTCGACTGAGGATGCTTACGCTGCCATAGAATTTGATCCCACCTCTGAGTTTTCAGGGGTCCATGTTGCAATTGGCTCTCCTATCAGTTTGTATTGCTTATTTAGATTTCTGAGCATGATTACTGTTTTTATCTTCATATATATTAGGGATGACAACGAATTGTCGACTATTCGACTATCAGTCGAATGGACCGACGATCGAATAATGAAACGACATTCAAATAAATAAATTCAATAAAAGAGTGATAAAGAGATGGAATTCTCATCCTAAAATTGAGAAACCGTCTTTCCTCAGACACAGTCGATAAGATAATTTTCCTCATAAAAAACTGCTGACTTTACATGTAGAAAGTACAGTAACTCGAAATGCTTCACTTCCGCAAGAATTATTTGTCAATTAATGTGTTGTTTTTGTAATAAAATTATCTCGCTATACTGCGCTTTCTTTGTAAAATTATTAATTGGACTTGATCTCATACCATGTACCCATTATAGCCGTGACATGTTTGGACACTACGATAATTATCATAAAATTAATATTCTTTTACAAATATTAAAGACATTTTGATAGTTGGTACAAAAAGTGTATTCAAATATTTAACATTATCACGGACACCGTGTGTGCCCCTCCCCCTCTCCATCATTTTAATAAGCGTTTGGAAAATATATCGTACTGTCATTTTTTTAAGCTTCCTAAAAATCCGATTTTACAGACCGAATTATGAACATGATTGACGAGGAAATAATACATTTTGGAAAAATTAGCGGTGTATGTTCAGTAAATATAAACAAGCTATCCACATTACATCTGTGTGTAACGTTTGATCTTACTTTTTAATAAATTTAGGAAAAGGGGATTTGGGGTTAAATATGTCATGTACCAGTGAAGTTTGAAACAAAATTTTAGTTTCCGAAAAAGTTTCGAATATATTCGACTATCGTTCGAATAATGCAATCGAATATTCGACTAAAGAAAATAAATATTTCGACATCCCTTAGAGTTTATTTCGGTGTTGTGATTTTTTTGATATACGACTAAGTATGTGGATTTATACTATATATTTCTGGAATATATATATATATTCCCTGATAATGGGTACATGGTATGAGAAATCTAATGATGAGCCCGCATAGCGCTTTCGCCCCATGCGAGTTCATCATTAGATTTCTCATACCATGTACCCATTATCAGGGAATATATATATATATTCCAGAAATATATAGTATAAATCCACACACGTAGTCGTATATCAAAAAAATCACAACATCGAAATAAACTCTACCGGTTTCATTTTCATTCTTACTGTGACGTCAAAAAGCGCTAAAAATTATCAAGTTACGCATTAGCAAAGTTACCTATGGTATAACGTAAGTATTTATTAAGGGAGCCGACTGGGGTTTTATTGTGTGAAAACTACTATAGAGAAACTCTTTAATTTTATACCATATATACCTTACATTGACTTCAGTATATATATACCAAGTTTAGTGAACATCTACCGTCTGGTTATTTTTTAGGGACCATCTCAAAATATAGGTACATTTACTATAGGGTTATATAGGAAAATACCATTTTTTCGCACTTCGGAGCAAATTATACAAATGCTACTATAGACTTTTTGCTCAAATTATATTATTTGATGGGTCATACTATATTGTACATTTTTTGCAAGAAACACAAAATTCTACCGTCTGGTTTCCAGAGGGGGCATCTCAAAATGTCAAAAATCGTGATATTTTCCTGTTTTTATCGAGAACAACAAAACATGACAGATACCACAGATTTACATAAAAAATAATAAAAATGATTGTGAGATTCTCAATTTCCTGTGTTTAAAATTTCAAGAGCATCTATTTTATACTTTTTATTTTATGACATAATTAATGACCCCGCTTAAAGAGCTTCGGTTATTCATTACGTCAGAAACACGCTATTACGACGTCTATCTACCAATCATTTAAAAAATCGTTTAAAAAATCAGTTATTTATAAACGTAATTAGATTTTTTAACCTTAGTTTTCCTAAATTTGTTAATTTTTATAAATCATGTAAAAATAGTTGCTTTAAAAGAGTAAATACGCTTTATTTTTCTATGCTGCGCGAAGTATTGCGCAATGAAAACCCCAGTCGGCCCCCTTAAATACGGGAATTTAAAATTTTTCATACAAATACAAATATTACAGATATATA
Organism: Saccostrea echinata; assembly: GCF_033153115.1. Lineage (NCBI taxonomy): Eukaryota > Metazoa > Mollusca > Bivalvia > Ostreida > Ostreidae > Saccostrea > Saccostrea echinata. Next base: position 14,350,734 of record NW_026889805.1, read on the forward strand.
TTGCGGGAAAAAAGTATATATCTGATACAAAAATAATTATGTAGCATTTAAAAAAGGTTTATATATGTTAATAAAATGTTTTGTTTGTTTTTTTGTTTTTGTTTTTTGTTTGTTTGTTTTGTTTGTTTTTGTTTGTTTTTTTTTTTTTTTTTGTTTTTTTTTGTTTTGTTTTTTTTTTTTTTTTTTTGGTTTCACGTTCTCTTTCTGTGGTATCCCTTCGAAATTTGTAAAGGGAAAAACGGTAAAATTGGGACTAATTCTTTGCACACTTTCTAATATGGTCACTGACGGGGGTACACTGGTATTTTGGTTCCCTAATTTGCTGTCGATGTACGTTCAACCTGTGTCTTACGTGAAGTAACAGAAACAAAAAATGTCAATAACCTACTGCAAAACTATGATATTTTTTTTGTCAATTCAGATTTATCATACAATTCAGCACAATTCAAAAACATTTCAAAATTTGACTTTTATGGGGGCAAAATTATGCATATACCGCATATAGCTCTTTGGAACCTGCTACTAGAAAGGATGTAATATTTTTTTTACATTAGAAAGTGACGAAAAATAATTGATGTTTGTAACAAAGAGATTTATCATCTTTATTGTATCATTGGCAAAAAAAAAAAAAAAAAAAAAAAAGAATGTGAAGACACCAAAAATGCTCTCAGTTAAATATCCATGAGAAATATATTCACAATCTGGAATATTCTTTCTACAAATGTTTATTCCTTCTCTTTCTAAATGCTTTCTTCATAATGATCTCTTTATCCTAAAATGAATAAAAGTCGTTAGTAGAAAACGATATATCACTTATCACTAATATAATAGCACAGTAAATGGAAATCGTTCCAGGATGAACAAATTAAATTAAATGTACTGAAATTAAAATTCCATGACATAGGATGGAATTCGTAAGTGTATACAATAGTTCAAGTCAAAGACGTTTATAAACATAATGGAATCACAACACATTCAATAGCGTAAGCTAAGATAAATATATATCACTGTTCATAACATTTTTTGACAGTATGACTAAGTAGGTCGAAAAAACTAGGGCTAGTATTGTAAGCTCATTCATAGTTAGGACCAAAGACAAAGATGACTATTAGCTAAATGCAGGATTGGTGTTCACATAAACAAATATACCTTACCTTACTACAGAGGTCTCAAATTGATAGCCAGTTTTTGTCAGATCAAACCGAAAACAACAGTTTTACCCAAACCACACTATTTACACATAATTAGTACGAAGTTTCAACTTACTGCAACGCTGTTTTTTGAAAGAGTTAAAAATTCCTCAAAAAGATACAATGAATTTAGATCTATTTTCTGATGGAAGTGGTAAAACAACAACGAACTAATGAACATGGATGAATTATTGTGCGAAGTTTTGAGCCAGATTACATTAAATTTTTAACCTGCTCAGTGAAGACGAGGCTGAAAATTAATGTATCAATCAATCTGTGGTTTGAACGATCAAATAGAAACACAAGACACAGAAGAGATCTATTCTTACATAACTTCTACTAAGAAATGAGCTAAATTGCACACGTTTCGAGAAATTCAAAACTGCATTAGCTTACCAAAAGCTATTAGTCATAGGATAGCCAACCAAAAGCTACTACTCATAGGACTATCAACATAAGCTCTGACTCATAGAATAGCCAACCATAAGGTATTATTCACAGGATAACCAATATAAAGCCAGATATTTGTTCTCAACCTCGATTGATCAAAAGGAGAAATGCACCAGCAATTTCCAGGCCAAGTAAAGGGTGAATAGGTGTTTGGGCTGTAATTGAAGATAAAAGATAATTTTTCCAAATCGAGTTTACATTTACATAAATCTTTTCTTCATTCGAATTTAACTTTGAAAGAAATATCGTTTGTGGCTACTCCGACTGAATTTTCAGCACGACATCGATAAGTCCCTTGATCCTCAGAACTCAGTGACAATATTGTCAGGAATCCAAGAGTCATAGTCTTTTTCTTGATGAATTTAATTGAGTATTTTACTCCATTTTCCAGTGGAATCCACTGAGAACCTTTAGTTGTTTCCCAGGTGATATCAGGAGCAGGGTATCCTAGAATTAACAAACAGAAGTAAATAAATTTATATACATGTATTCCAAACGGTAAATACTCTGTGAAATACTGGCACATTTCAACAATTATACAATTTTCAACCAAAAGTCACTTGTGATCTTAATAATGACATCTGGGGTTTATGGGTCTAGTAGAGATGACAATTTAAAAGAAAATATGATACAACCTTTAGCGTGACAGTACATGTTGCCAGGTTCATCCATTTTAAACTTTTTTATTTCTGGAGCGGTAGGCACACGGACAAGAAATCTGTGCCCAGCTTTTCCGAGCCTATTTTCTGCCATGCAAAGATATATACCAGCATCTGCCGAATCTACATTTTTCAAACGAAGAACTTCTCCCTGGCAAAAAATCAAACAGGACAACCAATCAACTAGATTTTATCACCATAACATTTCTCTCTCTAGATATAGCATCAGAACTATTTCTGTATTCATATGAAGCAAATTTATTCAAAAGCATCTACATGAGAAAAAGAAAATGCTTGTTTTGCCTTTAACTCAACATTAAGATACATAGACGACATATTATAAATTAACAATATTTACTTCCATTCATATGTCGATTCGATATATCCCAGTGAATTTGAATTTAAAGACAAAACAGCTGGAGTCTGACACATCTGTTTTATTTTATTTTTTATTTATTTATTTATTTATTTATTTATTTATTTTTTTTTTGGATATTTAACTAGGAAAAATACTTTAATGGTAACCTTACAACAAAACTTTATACGTGATGACTTTAACTTTTCTATCGTCAACTTCCCTTGCTTATGTAGCAATATACCTTTTTCACCTGCATATGGGGTTTATGTTACCCAGTTGATTCGATACGCAAGAGCATGCTCTACGTACGATCAAATTTTAAAACGAGGCAAGCTATTAAGCAACAAGTTGATGAAACAAGTCGTTTGAAGTCGTTATTTTGCAAGTTCTATGGCCAAACTTTTTACCTTATCAGCAAATACAATTTATCATTAGGTCAAATGCCGACTGACGTTTTTCATACTATAATTGTAAGGCCACTGAAATTTCTACGGATTTTTCTGTTTACCTGATCATGACAAGGAGCACATGTCAGGTGTGACCTGTCGACAGGGGATGCTTACTTCTTCATGACACCTGATCCCACCTCTGAAGTCTTTGGGGGTCCGAGTTTGCTTTGCTCTCGATTTGTATTGTTTAAATGGACTATGAGCTTGAATACTGTTCGTTATCTCCATATTTCATTTTAACTTTAAATACAATCAATGTGTGTTAAATGTGCAGAAAATTACAGTAATTGAAATATGATTTTTTCTTTTTACTTTTGTGGGGAAAACTTTAACTTTTTTCCACCAGTATGTGTATTTCTCCCATGTATATGTCGGGTACGGATCTCCAGTAATGTTACAATGCAAATCTCTGCTTTCACCTTGTTTCAGTTTTACTTCCAAAGTTTTCCTCCATTTGGCTTTAGGTGGAGCTGGAATGAATAGAATGATGTAAATTAGAATGTTCAACTTATTTATTTCTGCAAAGTATTTGCATATTATCTGTCCTGTTGTGAATGGGGTAGGGGATTTGGTCAACCAAAAAGAATCGGGTCTCCGGAATTCGATCCATTGGCTTAACTAATTCTTCTATATATTACTGTGAATCACTGATTTTTTGTGAAGATTTAATTTTCATCGTTTTTGTAGTATGTAGAGAACCACGAATTCATGCCCATGAAATACAAAATTTCTAATAATCATGATTATAGCACTTCTTCCTACACGCAATAAAATCCCCAGGAACCAGTATTTTTTCCTCAAACCACGAAAATTTTGATTCCATGAAATTATTTAATTTAACAGTATTATATTTCCCACACGGTGAGGTTATACAATTGTTTAACGTAAAGAAAGTAAAACAAAACTATAAGTGATTTTTTAACTAACAGATAATCAATGGCGAAGTCTTAACACTTAATAGTTTACAATAGTAGTTTACAAATATTTAAAGTTTTCCCTTTTTTTATTTCTGTTTATCTTCTTGTATGGTTACTCTACCGGGGTCTTCCCAGAGGGCACGCCTACTTCATGGACCAATCATGAAAGTTTGCCGTCAGGTCGGCATTGTACATGTATCATATGAGTGAACCTTTTTGTGGTGTACAGAACGTCTTACATTAACCTACATGTATATACATAACAGAGAAAAGAAGTAGCGAGTCAACTGACTGAATGTCATTGAAGACTGCTCTAGAGAGTTTATAAAGGAAATACGAGGGTTGTTTCAGAAAAATGCAAATATTGTCAATATTTTTTGTTTCACTAAAGTTATAAAGTTAAGGATCGCCATGTCTCATTATCAATATTTTTCAAATATACTACACAGAAATTTTCACAAAATTTTTAAAAATATATCTGGAGCTCTGGTATCAACTCTAACTGAAGACATTTTTTTTCTTTTCTTTGAATAACATAGTTTCTGAATCTTGTGAACTTCAAGAAGCGATCTTTTGCCAAACTGGTGAAGAAAAAAAATTGGTAGACCTGTACTTTTTAAATTTGTTTCTTCTATACTTTTTCTATTCCGTTAATATAGATTTTTTTTTTTAAAAAACAGACAATCTCCTTAACAAATTACTCAAAAGAGCTTACGGTCGCCCGCGTGGCACAGTGGTTAGAGCGTCTGCTCTAGAGTCGCGGAGTTGATCCTTACGTCGCGGGTTCGAATCCCACTGTGGGACGTGGAGACCGGTCCTTCGGATGAGACCGTATAAACCGAGGTCCCGAGTTGCAGTAGGTGCTGGCACGAAAAAGATCCCTCACTGATCAATGGCCGTAAGTGCCGAGTATAGGACAAAATTTGCAGCTCTCCACCGGCAAGTGGTGGCGTCTCCATATGAGTAAAAAATTCTCGAGAGGGACGTTAAACAACATACAAACAAACATCAAAAGAGCTTATCCTTCACTTACACAGCAAGACGTAACAAGGAATACAATTATAAAGGCGTATTGATGTGTCTTCATAGTCTATAAACTAGTAACTGTTAGGTCGTATATGAAGAATGCCTTATATTCTCTAGATGACGGTAAAACTGAATCATATGTTACTCGTGTAATTTAAATATGGTGTCAGCTCGTTATCATTTAATGACGCTATTAGTCAAAAACATAATTTTTACCCAAAGGAAAATTATTCATCAGTCATCGTATGTAGGAGAAAGTTCAATCTCTTGCAGTATAATCATTCGATCGGTATATTATAGATCTAGTACATGTACTTCATTCTGTGAATTACATGTAAACAACGAAAACTAAATAATGCTAATTGCACAAGAAGAAATTAAGATTGATTACGAAGGACTATATTCTGTTATGACCAATATCTGCCCCAAAAAGCAAACTTTAATTTGATGGATAAGTCTATATTTACATGTATGTTCTAAACCAGCAGGATACTTGCAGACTTCAAAGCGTAACCTATTTTCATTAGCATGACGTAATATGTTAGATATGACGTCAAGAAAATGGCATAAATTCTACATTTAATGATTCTGAGAAAAAGAAGTGTAGTTTGTGTGAATATTTTGATTATTAAAAGTCATAGAGCGCAGGTCTGCTCCGACTCAATCTGTTGACGTAATGTGTAAAATGATAAAATCAATGAAAAATGTGGATATTGTACTTGAGCAGGCTTGCTCTGTAAATTCTATAATCAAAATTTAAAAATTTTGTCCTTTTCTCTTTCTTTAAAATAACGGAAAATCCATATAGTTCGTGATGTCACATAAACAGGAATTGCCAATAATCTACTTCTGAACTATAATATTTTTGGTTAATTCAGATTTTTCAAACAATTTTATTATACAATTACATGTATGTACATTACTAGAAATTTTTAGAATTTGGGATTCATTTGTACGGAAGCCCATTTAGGACCTATCAAAAAATATGTTTTAATTCGATATAACAAATTGTCGAATTTGTTATAACGAATTTAATTCGTTATAACAATTTCTTTGAATTTGTTATAACAAATTTAGTTTGTTATTACAAATTTATTGAATTCGTTATAACGAATTCGCTTAAAAGACAAAATCTCTTGCTATAGCCTTCAATTCGATATTTCGTTCGACAACTTTTTATCAATTAGCAAATATTTAATTTTATTCATACGTCGAGTCAATATATCCATGTTAACTCGCAATCAAAGACACAACATAGTCTGTCTAATCTGATTTAAATTTGGATTCTTTACTGAATATAGACGGCTAAGGGAAATTATAACAAGTAAATTATATAATAAACGGATGATTTTAGCTTTTCCATTGTCAACTTCCCCCACATATGCAGTAACATTCCATCGTCATTTGCACATGGTGTTTTCTCCCTAATAATTCGGTACATAAGAGCATGCTCTGAGCACGGTCACAATTTTCAACGAAACAGGCTACTGACAAACAGGTTAAATTTAAAGGATTTTCAACCATCTCGTTTAAAGTCAGCCTTTTGCAACTTCTATGGTCGATATAATGACCTTGTTTGACAAATACATTCTATCTTTGGGTCGGATTTTGACTGACATGTTTCCCATGAATTTTAAATCATTGATTGCATACCAAACTGCATAAAGAATACTCCTTGTAAATGCATGTTTACTATAGAGGCTCGCAGTGGGCGAGACCGGTCGACAAGGGATGCTTACTCCTCCTAGGACCTGATCCCACCTCTGAAGTTTCCACTGGTCCATCATTTTCCCCCTGTACATGATTAGTATTCGTTACTGAATTTAATGAATTTATGAAATAGGTCACTGTTCGTTATCTTCACCATTGCCCTGCTAATCTCACAGGGGATGGGGGTGTAAATTTCCTATTTTTTCTAACATAAAATTTTGAATATCTTCTAGCTCCCTAGCCCACGGTGCCAAGTATGAATCTACACGTTTAATTTTCCCTATGAAATTCCATATGATTCTTTGGACCCCTATCGTGGCCCAACCCTACCCTAGGGGACCATGATTTGAAAAAAAGAACTTGAGCCTGCATTACCATAAGCTGCTTTCAAATGAATATGATTAATCATAGCCCTGCTTTTTAAAGATTTTTCCTTATATTTTCCCATCTTACACGAGACGATGATTTAAAGGGGGAAATTGAATTTATAATGATGTATTCCCAATGCCAACATGACTCGATATACGGTATAGGCCTGTCAGAGGGACTTACATGACTCGATATACGGTATAGGCCTGTCAGAGGGACTTACATGACTCGATATACGGTATAGGCCTGTCAGAGGGACTTACATGACTCGATATAGGGTATAGGCCTGTCAGAGGGACTTACATGACTCGATATAGGGTATAGGCCTGTCAGAGGGACTTACATGACTCGATATACGGTATAGGCCTGTCAGAGGGACTTACATGACTCGATATACGGTATAGGCCTGTCAGAGGGACTTAAATGACTCGATATACTTTATAGGCCTGTCAGAGGGACTTACATGACTCGATATACGGTATAGGCCTGTCAGAGGGACTTAAATGACTCGATATACGGTATAGGCCTGTCAGAGGGACTTACATGACTCGATATACGGTATAGGCCTGTCAGAGGGACTTACATGACTCGATATAGGGTATAGACCTGTCAGAGGGACTTACATGACTCGATATACGGTATAGGCCTGTCAGAGGGACTTACATGACACGATATACGGTATAGGCCTGTCAGAGGGACTTACATGACTCGATATACGGTATAGGCCTGTCAGAGGGACTTACATGACTCGATATACGGTAAAGGCCTGTCAGAGGGACTTACATGACTCGATATACGGTATAGGCCTGTCAGAGGGACTTACATGACTCGATATACGGTAAAGGCCTGTCAGAGGGACTTACATGACTCGATATACGGTATAGGCCTGTCAGAGGGACTTACATGACTCGATATACGGTATAGGCCTGTCAGAGGGACTTACATGACTCGATATACGGTATAGGCCTGTCAGGGGGACTTACATGACTCGATATACGGTATAGGCCTGTCAGAGGGACTTACATGACTCGATATACGGTATAGGCCTGTCAGAGGGACTTACATGACTCGATATACGGTATAGGCCTGTCAGAGGGACTTACATGACTCGATATACGGTATAGGCCTGTCAGAGGGACTTACATGACTCGATATAGGGTATAGGCCTGTCAGAGGGACTTACATGACTCGATATAGGGTATAGGCCTGTCAGAGGGACTTACATGACTCGATATACGGTATAGGCCTGTCAGAGGGACTTATACAAGGGTTTATCCAAAAGTAATGCACAACTGCTATAAAATCTTTAATAATCAAAAGTTTTCAACAAAACTTTATATACTAATACCTCTATTCCATTTTGACTTTTGCCTCAAAATTTCATGCAGATATATTCAATATTTTTTTTTCAAATTTCAAAATAAATAATTAAATAACTTTGGGTCTTGCCTATCGCCGCACATCAAGAATGTACCGACGTCATTATGACGTTTGTCTTGAACACAAACTTTAAATGTGATGGAACATAAGATTTACGCAAAAAGGAAAGAATTAAGAAATAATATTTAGACAAAATTCAAATAATTTTCATACTTCAACTCAAAAACAAGACGGTTTACAGCAAAATGGTAGTAAAGATTATTATAAAGAAGCATGTGAGAGGTTAAAAAGATTTGATAATGAACTGGTATCGGTAAGGGAAACTGCCACTGATATCATGTTAACAAAATATGTATATTTTTGTGTTTAAGTTTGATGGCTTATTTTAAAGTATATCTTACTATATAATAAAGATCGTCTTCCCAAGTTTCTAAGGTCCAGAATTCCAACTTGGCTGCTGTTTCCATGAAAAGTTAAACAAAAAATTAAACTTTAAAAATTTAAAAATGATTGCTTTCTCTGCTTTTATGTCTAATATTGCACTGTTGGGTGAACTTCTTGGGTAAACGATGGAAGGTCAGTTTGGGATGACACATGTTATTGTTTTAAAAAGCAGTTTCTAGTTCGATTTCAGTGTATCTTCCGATTTGACGTTCAAAGTAGTTCATGATGATACTAGTGAACGCAGGAGTTGAAATATACGGTAGCCCGACGCCCGGGGCTAGTCGTTTTAAGACTCGTGCTAGCTAATTTAAATGTAACGATAGTCCGTCGGACTAGCAGATTGGAAAAAAAAATCTCGTTATATGATTTACTTTTGCTTTTCTACATAGACTGGTTTCTTTTGCAGTCATTACCAAAATCCACAGATCCGAGGCCAGTAAAATTGGCTTGGGGCCAGTAAAGTTGAAAATCAAGTACGTCCTGCAGGATTTTTTTAGGCCCAAATTTTAAAGCTTAAAAGCATGTTTTTCCCCGTATTTTTGCTATAAAATATCCAACCAATTAAAAAACCATGGCTGTATGGCTTCATTGATTGTTAATCTCCTTCCGCTAATACAATTAGCAGTGCTACATGACTTATGATCGTCTTTTTTTCTTAATCCGAATTTCCTCCTTACCTCTGTTCATACGAAATGCATGAAGATATGCCATTACATTATTTTCATTTACTCAATCAACTAAAGAGTAAGTGTTATATGAGTTATTTCAGATACAAAAATATATGTACACTTGCATTTAAAATATTTAATACAAAAAGAAAAATGGGAAAAAAACTGATAAAGTGTGTCACTCCACTTCGGACTCAGTCAGAGGAGCTAGACTCCTGCATATTTCTTTTCATAAAACAGCACTTTAAATTGAAGATAATGATTGAACTACATGTACTTGAGGGGACCTTCTTATTTCTCCAGGGGCCTGTATTTTTCATTGACTGACAGGTCCTACAGGCCCATGACACAAAATAGTTTTGGTAAAGACTGCTTTTGATCGAAAACTAGTTTGATTTGTTTCTGTTGCCAAAGCGTTTGAAACTTTAACTTATGCTTTCATTTTGGTTAAAAAAATTTTCGGGCTAGTAAGTTTGATGTTTGGGCTAGTAATTTTTTACTGATCAGTAGCCCCTGGGGTAGTGGGTTTTCCAGGAAAATTTCAACACCTGTGAACGATGTTGATATTAACAAATTGCTTGGCTGTTTTCATTTCAACAAATTAAAAAAATATATAAAAATTGATTCGCAGCCACAAAGCTTTACGATTGAAATGGACTCCCGAAAATTTCTACCACGCAAATAAAAATTGGTGTTTAGTACCAATGTGAAGTGATGAAATTACCATTTTAAAAAGCAATTCAAAATTTCTTGCTGTTGAAAAGTTTTCTCAGAATGCCGTTATATGTTCAACAATATTTATATCCATTGTATCTAAATATACATTATTAAATTTGATTTAAGTGCAATTCCTAATGCAAAAATGCCATTTTCTTATCTTAACAATATAGTACAAACTGTTATAATCAATTAACTTCTATGTACAATGACGTAAAAAGAGGAAGCTGTTAAGATAGAACTCTTTTTAGAGGTTGGACTGTATAATTTGGATAAAAGCTGGAGTCGATAACGTTAAACAGGCATTCAATAAAAACTGACCTCAGAAATCCAAGCCATTTCAGATGCTCTTTAGGCACATCCACACAAGTGTGCCAGAGTTTGTGTAACCATTCATATGATAACATACAGCAAGAACGTACATTATGCATTGTATGCTAAGTTTTGATGGAGTTCTGTTATAACATTCTGCATGTATCCCACTTCATTGTTTTATATTACAATTATATTGCACCTTTTAGCTTTTCAAACAATTTAATAACAAGTACATACTCGTGGGTGTTATAACAGTGAGCGTTTGTAAAGATTTTCAAATACGTCAAAATATTCCAGTACTTTAGAAAAAAAAAATGAATGCACCCAGTGCGATTGAACTAACTGAAGATTAAGACACCACAAATTACGGAAAATATTAATGCATTCTAGGTATGACGTAATTAAATCTCAAAGTGAGTGCGAAGTAGAAACAAGACTAGCTTAGATAACCTTTTTTTTTTAAATCAAAATAAATAATAAAAGTTCAGCTTTAATCTATAATGCAGGATAATGAGCATTTCTGGATTAACGGTACACCAACATTACTTATAATAGAGATTACTGTTGAATTATTAATTAACTGAAACCCAACGTCAAAGGGGACTCAGATTAGTGTGTGTTTCTCTAAGATAATTTTAAGCATCTTTTGGGGGGGGGGGGTAACTTTTTCTGAAAATAACAGATAATGGATTTGAGAATAACTGAGCTTGAAAAGGAAGGAAACAAAACTTTAGTTTTATTCATGTTTTATCTTAGCTATTTTATCTGCTCTCTCTCTCAAATATCATTATATATTTCTAATCTTCCTGTCAACTTTTCATTAAATTCACAAAACAACACATTTTTTTTTTATAAAGTACTAAATAAAGTTGTGTTGATTGTTCTATCCAACATAAGATTTTTAAAATATATCGCCCATATTTAAATTTTTTATGACATGAACCTCTGCAACAGTTAAGTGATGACCAATCAATAGTAGAGTTCTTGATTCGTGCAGTGCGATGGTCCTTATGTATATAGAGTACCTGTTGCCAGATCCGATCTTTTATCTGTCTATCACCGGTCCATCTTTTAACTCTACCCTCAGACAAAAGATCTGCTGGTAATCTCAGGAGCTTACTCCAGTAGGGGTTTAGAATCTTACAGGAGCTTACTGAGTCAGCTACAATGTACTCGAATTAAACTATTGATGTCCATGTGTAAACACTAGAAACAGGATTTCTCCATGTGTTCTCAGAAGCAATGACGTAAACTTCCGGATATGAGAAACTAATTTCTAAGACAAAACGGATACCTTATAATTATCGGTTTTGTTTCCATTGATACAGATATTAATATGAAGGAAGTGTGATCTATCAGGATTTCTTAAATTTTTGTCTTATCCGAATCGTGTGTTCGAGCTTGATATCGGTCTTCCTTATCTATCTGAGGTAAAACATCGCTATTGAGAGGCAGTGTCTGATAGATTATATCTGAATTCTTTATGTTTGATAGAACTTATCAGCCTTGTTGACATATGATGCGGTCCCGCAGCTAAACAAATACTCACAGTTTAAGGATGAGGTACACCAAATGCCACATTCCTCCAAAGGATTATGATCCTAACCATTCGTACTGCATTTTGTAAAAAAAGAAAAACCAACGAAAGAAAAAAGTGCTATTTTTGTAGATGAAGTGTAAAAACTTTAGATGGAGAACTTAATCATAATAATCAGAAGAGTTTCTGAAGGAGTAAACTATGCACAGTAATGACATGGACGTACAAGGATCTTTCAATGGAAGTGTTAAATTCGACAATAACCAAACAAGCAATGGGTCCGTTCCTAATGTGTTAACGGTGCTGGACACGGATATTGAGACGTGGACAGAATATTCAGGACCCCCTCCACATAACCCGCCCGTTCCGTTACTAATAGCCAGCTCCGTGGCGGCGGTCAGTATTCTCATCTTCATTTGCTTGGCGTACTATTGTCATTCTTTACAGCTGGACTCTCGAGCCAGACAGTTAGCAGTTAAACTGGCAACGCGGACAAGTTTTGTCGGGGTTCCTCCGTCTTTTACGTCCACTTCTATAATGTCGGCCACGGACTCCGAACTATCGTATCAGAAGCGACGCAGCACGCTCCGGGCACCAAGTTTGACCCCATCAGTACCCAGTTCAAGGTCTCTCAGAGGATCAGTGAACTGGAGCGCTCTTGCGGACCATGACCTTGTGACGTACTCGGCACCAAGAAGACATTCCACCTTTATTATATAACTTGGAAATTAGTTTTAAAAAAATAGATATAACAAACTGGAAATTTGTGATATATTTGTGATGTTTTTGACCTACACTACTTATGGAATCCATATACACCAACTTTTGAATTAGTGATTTGTTACATGAATCGTTTAACGGTGGCTAAAACCGTGCTAACTTTGTAGATATTATAGAGGAGTAAATTGTAATTCATTAACGGAGGCGCCACCATGTTTCTCGCAAACTGAATCAATCTCATCAACACTTTTAATACATCCTCTTGTGTTTTGTTGATCGAATTTTGGAGTAACGGGCCAAGATTAAAATCTCTTCACACTTCGTTCTGTCTTGCTCCTGCTTGCTGGATGTGATAAGGGTTGGTGATTGGATGAAGTAGTTTTTGTGCCTGGAGTTAAATTAGACCCGATCATGTAGAAAGCTCGAGATTATATGCTGAAGCTTAAAGATTAACCCTGCAGATAATTCCAAATTGCCCGTTAATTCATAAAAAACAAATCTATTAATTTGTTATAAGTTAACAGTTTAATGTAAAACATGCAGAGCTTTTTGCTCCTTCATATTTATTTACACAAACCATTTCCATAGAACCATTAACTATCCTTAAAAAAATCGTCTTTACATCAAAATGAACAAAGAAGTTCTATTTAAAAGAGATGGGAAACTGACGCACATGACGTAAGTTCTTCTTTATTCCAATCAAAACAATTACGTACACAGGGAAAAGAAGAATGTCATAAAATTTCAACATCTGCCAATCATGTTTAAACCCTAGAACCGCTCTGATCCTTGTAATTCTAGAAATTAACTGTACAAATATTTATAGAAACATCTTATGTAGTTCTGAATAAGATAACCCTGCTATGTTGTATGTATGTATTATTTTTATGGTTTATTCTGGATATACCTTCATTTTAAACGATAAGAGTCTACTACTTGTAGTTTGCAAAACCTTGATGAATTGCTTAACAGCCGCTGATCAGATTGCCTTGGTGATCATGAATTACAACTGTTTTGCACTTTAATTATAAGATACGTGCCAGAGTGTATTTTAAAACGTGAATCATACAAAATATAATTTCCGAACTTAGAGTCAGCTTTTGGTTTACTGCTCTACTAAGTATTTAATTCCTAAACATTTTGTAAAATTTGGAATTAATATTATTACGCATCGCGCTGGGTATGATTCTTATTTTTGACTATTTGTTAACATGTCAATTAGATATCCGAAGTGACATTGTACATAGCTTATGACAGGCTGTACTAGCTCAGATCTGCTACTGTCGTTACTATAACATTAAATATGACATTAAAAGAGGGTGTCTGACTGTCTGTGCACAGAAACATGTACAGTTATCTACAGGTTAACACAAATGTGAGAGGTTATTTGTTAATAATTCCTATTCGTTGATATAGAAATGTTAATTATATAACATATCATGGCTTTTCCAACGATTGTAGGTGGCCTTCTGGAAATATGCTTTCAGTGTCCCACACGAACAAGTAAAAGAACACAAACGCATATCAACGAAATAAAATAATTTTTGAAAAATAATTTAAAAAGATAAACATAAAATTAAGAAATAAAAGAATTAAAAAAAAACGAATAAATGTACACCACTAATATTACAATTCATGGTCACTAACAAGATCTGAAATTAAGAGTACTTTTTAATTCATCCATTCGTTATATTGTTTTGTACTGTATATTGATAGGCAATCGTCAGTACAAAAATATAAACTTATGTAAACATGCATCTCATAAATATTAAATATTGGTAAAGTTCACCAAGCCAAATAAACGAACTGATGGCAATTTTGATCGAATTGACTTTGTCCTCCCTTTTTCTGCCTGCCGTCTGTCTAGTTGTTAAAATTTTACATTTACGATTTCTTTTTCATAAAAAAAAAATATTGGGCGAATTTCAATAAAACCTGGCAAAATTTGTTCATGTTAACCCCTCCCAACTTCCATGAGGTAATCATTAGAAAGTGGTAAAAAATGGGTGCTTTTACCATGAATTTTAGAAGAACCAGTGAAAAAAAGGACAACAAACTTTTTGTTTAGCTGTGTTATCTCATATATATAGATTCAGATTTATTCAAAACTATGGTCTCTGGAGCTAGGATGAAGGTGCATTAGGGGAGAAGGGGACAAAGTTATTTAACATACTAACTCACAAGAAAATATCAACTTGAAAAGTAGCATGACAGAGTCAAAATTATATACAAACACTCCAATGTGATGAAAAATTAATTTTATTTAGACCAAATCTCCTTGGACTGGGGTTTTGCCACAATTTAAAGTCAAAATTTTATATATGAATACATAAGAACTGTTTTATATATGCTGTTTAGTGAAAGAAGAACAATTTGCAAAATCTTTAAAAAGTTATTATAACAACAATGTCACTATTACTCAAATTAATTTGCAAGCTTCCTTGTAGTAGATTAATGCTAAAACTACGTATTGTTACATGTTTGCCTCAGATTATTTGTTGAAACCTGAGAGTTAGATTTTAATGTTATAAGAAGGAGTTGCATGTTCACATTAATCTGTTAGGAAGATCTGGACTTATACGAGCGTTGTGGCCCTTCACTTCTAGTTTTCTTTTCGGTAAGGCCATTCTAAGTTTTTTCTCTGTTTAGCGTTCACCCATCCTTCAAAAACTTACCTACCTATTCGGCAAAAACACACAAGACAAAAAAAAAACAACAACAACAAAATACAAAACAAAACAAAACAAAACAAAAAAACAAAAAAACCAGAGACTTGATAAACATTAAAATGACGTAATTCAAGGGATTTAATTTCATTAATCTATTTTTCTTGTAGGAAGGTCTATTCTTCAGCAAAATCAACGTATATTAAAGGCTTAAGATATGTTGTAGAAACATATTTAGAGAAATTGACTTAATTGAGAGAATTTAAAGATTTTGACCAGAATAATCAATTTCAGGACTCCTGATTTTGTTTGTTTTTTTCTCATATGGGGTGTCAAAAACCAAGGCACCCGAGGACGCTAAACATTGAAAAAAAAACTTGGAATGGCCTAAACTGTACTGGAAACTAACACTTTTCATATAAACTTTGATTTCCTCATTTTCATGCAGTTTGCCGCTACTAAGACACTAAGCTGACAAAATGTTGTCTACCTGATCCATTATAGCAGTGTAAGCAAAGAAAAGCCAAGAAAATATGAGTCTGAGGAGATGTGATCGTTCTCCGCCACATATTGTTAGGTCTCACGATAACATTACGGTAATCCAAGGGGATAAATAATTCTTTTTATCGTAAAATCAGAAATGAAGGCTATCAATCACGCCATAAAGTTACAGAAATAGATGTGGAATCAAAAGACTCCGATCGCCCGGTTGTGAGTTAGCATTGATGAACTGCAGACTGATTGCTGAATTTCCCCAGTATGGCGTTTGAAGCAGCACCTGCCCAAGGCAGTGTTTATGTTTCTTAAGCAGCTCTTTTAATTTCAGTCTAAGTTTTAAATAGCCTTCGTGCTGAAACATGTGATGAAGGTAATTGCCTTCAGCTGTGTCTTTCACCTGTGGGAAATGCGCACATAAATAATCTACTCCTTCATCTACCTGTATATTCCCGTTATTAACAAATTCATATCAGTTTAAAAATAATTGTCAAAAAATCAAGATCATAATGACGAATTTACAATAGAAACACCTTCATTTATACAAATTATACATTGTCTTTGGACCAAAAAAGTCTCTTCCATACCCAGTTTAAATTCTTGTCCATCACTGGATGACCTTGAGAGCAGGACTTCGACCTTTTAAATATGACCTTGAGTCAAGATCAAGACACACTTTGATGATATCAGCAACAATATTATCAAGTTAAATTTCAACCAACAGTTCCAAAGATACGGACCTGAGACGATTTCAATATTTTCTTTGCCCAGAGATCAAAAACTTTGAGAAATGACACCTAGTCCGGATCTTAAAGCACTTTGTACTTAGAGATTATCAGCAACAACTAAAGCAATCTAATTAAAATTAGATGTTCGGAATCCGCAACCGTTTCTCAAACATCTAAGTGATCTAACAACGTTCCGTACAGGTTACGTCAGTGCGACTTTTGAATTATAAATAAACCATGAAAATTTTGGCTTGGTGTAAAATGCGGAGAATGGAGGCTCCAAAATGGAGTGCCACAGAGTGCAAGGGGTGGAGCCTCTTATGTCAATTTCAACACTTTTGACTATTTTATCTTTCATTCAGTTTTAAGGCACTGAAACCTAATTAAATCTATTAAGACTTCATGAGTTAATGTGGGATAGCAGTACAGGACACAAATCTTACCGAGGTTCTGTTGCACTCGGCATCTGTTATCTTACAAAATTTAAATCAAAAGCACAGGTTGCATGCCCTTTTTGTTTTAGATATCTAAAGGTCATTTTATGGACTGAAACTCATTTTGTTTTTTCTCGATCGTTTCTCATTCTTTGAGAAAAGAAAACGATAGCAATGCACTAAAGGATAATTTTGGTGCTGTTTTCTGTTTTATTCAGTCTCTGTTATCTTAAAAAATTAAATCAAAAGCAAAGCTGTTCTCCTTGTTGACATGTGAAGGTCATTAATTAATTGTTTCACTGTTTCTTAGTTGTTTCTCGTTACATGCCCCAAAAGATATTTTCAAATGGTCTACACAACATTGAGTTTTGGGATAAAATAGATTCAATTACAAGAGGATTATCTTTTAATTGTTTGGATAATGTGACACTTTAGTAACTTCATATGGAAAATTAGAAATTGAGTTGACAGATCTGATAAGCAAGTGCTAAAATTGCAACAAGATGCTCCACCTCTTGCATCATCTGACTCAAGAAGCCCCACCCCTTGCACTTTGTGACACTCCATTTTGGAGACTCCATCCTCCGCATTTTACACCAAGCCGAAAATTTTGGCAAAACAGACTCAAGCTTCTATATAACGACTCTAAAAATAGTACCACGGCTACATCTTAACCTTTCTGATGCTCAGTTGTCTGTCTTACATGGATTTAAGTTAATTGTTGAATAAAATTAATTCATAGTCTGCGAGTTCTTACCTGAATAACGCAATCAAAATGTAACAAACTATACAAGACCTATAGGCCTTTGTCATGCATAGTTTTGTTTACTACGAAACTCCTTGGGCGTTTATGTTTGGCTTTGAAAAAGCAACGCATTCGAACTTCAAATCTCCGCGGCGGCGATTCCATTGGCTAATCGAAAGGTCGCTCTGACTTGACCCCGAATGGGATGTTAGAAGCGGTAGCGGATACGGAACATCTTATTTAATTAGATTGCAATTGACCGAAATTTGAAATCATTCCATTAAAGTATAAAGAGATATATATTCCGAACACATTTTACTATCTCATTGACCTTGGACTTTATGGACTTTTTAATCAAGTTACTGATCCCTTTTTTAAGTATTTGGCAAAAGCATATGTTTCAATCCATTTTAATGGAGAAATATGGCCTAGACACTATTATCTGAAAGATAGACAGCTGAACGGACACACAAACATTGAGAGTGCCAAAAACTAATTTATCTCATCCAATATCGGGAAACATACTTCTTCAACAAGGATTCATCTGTATGTTTTATAAAAGTGAATAATCACAAATTTTGGGTTTTTTCATATTGGTGATAGCGCATCTAAGTTTTTGTCACGCCCCTTTAGCCATGGGACTTCACCTCTATATTAGTCATAATTATAAAATATACTTGATAGTTTTTCATTTCTTTCTTACATATATGACAGCAGACATACACAGGCAAGTTGTAGTAGTTTGTTTTTGTGTTGGTGAACATTAAAAAAAAAAGAATCATTTTATATATAGGGTTTTACGTTAATGTAAATAAAAGAAAACGATTCTGAAAAAAAAAATATGCGCAAGGTTTAAATGATTACTCTATTACATTCGTATGTACAAATTATGTAGCTTATTTTTTCTTTAATATGTTTGGTTTGTAGAAATACAATCGCCAACGCTTTGTTCATTACATAAAAATGTATTTTGAAGATATTAAATAAACATAGGGCATTTCCTTTTTTTAATTTACTTTATATTGTTCAGGTATAAATAATAATAGCATGCCTAAAACTCGGCTGATGAATTGGGTTTTATAGTTTGTATACATTTATATATATATTTGTAAATTCCAGTTCATCAGGATTTAATTAAATAAAATGGGGATTTATTGATTAAGTGAAATGCAAATGCATGTGGGCAGCTTTACATGCATTTTGTATGAAGCTTTTAATGATATTATTTATAAGTTGATCAGTGAGGGAAATTTGGGTTTCAGAACCACATAAATGTCCGATTCTTCTGAAACTGAAAATTCCCATTTGGCAAAATATTACCTAACAATCTGTCAATGTAAATACAATCTAACGAAGACTTCAACAATTGATAAGACATATCCCTTGATGGAAATAGCACTTTCCTTTTTTCTTTTTTTTTTTTAACGTACAGTTTAAAGAAATAACCGGGACATACACTGTCTGATTATTGAGATATGAACCTGAGTCAAGATCCTCAAATATCCATCGGCAAAAACTTAACCAAGATTAATTCTTACCAATCAAGGGTTTCAAAGATTTCCTAATCACGATCTCATCACATGTCCTCAGTGATCCTGATCTGTAAAGTTTAACCCTGAGTTAGACCCTGATGTACAGTCAGGGTGATGGGCAACACTGCACTTAAGTTTGAAATCATTTTAATTTAATTGAAGGTTTCCAAAGATTTTTTCAATTTAATTTTTACAAAACATTTAATTCATTTTTATTCTACACGAAGTAATCTTTACAAAAATAGTGTAATTTTGTTTATAAAATCCCAAAACTTCTGTTCCATTGTTCAGAGTACTAATCACATACGTATCAAATATGTTTTTTTTTTTTTTAAATACTTCTATTGCATTTTGAACTGTCTTCTCTGTGATAACTCTTTGAAAAGTGTGTTGATTTAGGGGACCGCTCTTTAGTTTGTTGGGTATACCAAGGATATTAACGACAGTTGGAAGCGTGCACTGTCATAAATGGGTTTATCCTCACTTTACAACAAAAGCCCATGCTTAACCCCCTATGACAGTACTACAGGAGAACAGGGCCCCTCTTTGTAGTTACAGAAAAAGTAAAATATATAAATTTCATTAAATGATCAGGAATTTTGATGCTCTCTGATTGGTACAGACGCTCTTTCCTAAGGTGTACCTCCGAGTGAGTTCACTTCAGTGTGAAGTTCCGGGAGGGTTTTTCCTCTTGACCAACCATAGTTTGCTTACAATTTTATAAGCCAATCAAAGTCATGAAGAATTTTTATCCATTTCAGAAACTGTTCATCAAAATTTTTTCTGATGTTTTAAATAATAAAAAATTCCAATCTATAGATTCAAAAGCTTTATGAAAATATAAAAATACAAGAATGCCTTCTTTATTAGTGGATTCACAGTATTGAAAAATATTTAAATAGAAGTCGTGTATTTGTTCCAATAAATCTATCCTTGATGTAAGCTGTTTGATCTTTACTTATGAGTTTATCTATATATTTTTTTAAGGCTAAAGGGACTATAATTATGCAATTCAGTCTTTCCTTCTTTTTTGTATATCAAAGATATTATTGAAAATCATTGTGTAAAAGGCATCGTTTCTTTTCAAAAGTTTGTTTTATTGAATTATAGTAATATTCTTCTATATCGTTGCAAAATATTTTCATAAAATTCGATGGGCATTCCATCTGAGCCGGGAGATTTGTTATTTTTCAACTGTTTTATAGCCTGTTTCCATTCTGTGAGAGTAGGAAATTCGTCACAGAGTTGTCTTTCTTGATTTGATTAGCGAATTACATTCGATATCAATAAAGAATATAATTATGATTTAAGATATTCTTTATTTCCTCCAAATTAATGGAGAGTTTGTATAATCAAATAATTAACTCATGTGATAACACAATATAAAAAGGAAACATATTTATCATGTATGTATGGTTTTTTGATAGCGTTTTACAGGTTTCGACAATCTACTATATGGCAAATAAACCCTTTGTTTTTATACACTGTTGATGCAACGATTATCAAAGTACCCCACTACGCTTCCACTTTTGTAAAAAAAAATTTTTTTAAACTTGTGCCTTGAATAAAACCCATTAGAGATAAACACTGTAACTTCACAGACATGATAATCTTCAAGTGTACCTGTGCATTCAAAATTTTAAAATTTCAAACTGGCGACTATTGCCATGGAAATAGACGAAGTATGAAAATTTGATTTTAATTTTTTTTTTCTAAAAACTGCTGCTCCAAACTTTTTGAAACTTTAAAGGATTTATCAAAGTCATATCAAAGTGAAGTGATCTATGCAAAAAGAATGGGATCGGTTTGTCAAAACATTGTCAATGATACCATGAAAATAATGAACTATTATATAGGACTTGCGCTTCTGCAAAACTCACTGTCAATGTAACCTACTTGGGGTCAACATATCCTAGGTTTGGTGACCCTAAAAGTCATAGTGTTCAAAGTACATTGTATATAGGTTTAAAGATTTCAAAATGTTATAAGCCATAATATCAGAAAGTATATTACTGTGGCTTACTTTAAGATTAACACACTGCACTACCACAAAAGCATCAATAACAAAGTTATCTGATTCTAAGCAAATAAGTGTCCAAGATATTTAGCTAAAAAGTTTTGAAAATGAATTGTTGTAAAGTTTAGAAAATACTCGTAGGTCACTGTGCATACTTCTTATTTTGACAAACCCTTACCTTAACAGTGCGTACTCTTCTTTCAACCCCGATATAGCACCGTAGGTGGTCAAGTTTTTCAAACTGTTTGCTTCTAATGGCAAAGTTTTTCAAAATGGTTCCTTGAAGATTTTTTTTTCATATGAAGGTAAATGAGTCATATAGTGAGTAGATGGATTATGCCCATATTCAATGATGATTATGTAGACAAAGTATTTCAAATGGAAGTGGCACTTAAGGATATCCGATCCTCGGCCAGGAAGGATAACTCTTAAATTCATTATTTTATTTAAAAAATCTCAAAATGAAGCTTGAAATTGAGATCTTTTCATGCAACAATTTTCATTTTATGCATTCTAATATGATTCAAGGTTCTTTGAAGTCTTAGACACGGTTTTGTAAAACGTTGATATTTGTACCCCATAAAAGAAAAAAAAATTAATTCATTTTTAGAGAAATTGAATTTCCTTTAGTCTAGCATTAGATACGACTGCTTATCAGCATGATATGAAATTAGATGTGATCTGTGATTTCTAGCACATGATAGCACAAGCTTTTTACACTATGTATTATATGACAATTGAAGTAAAAAGAGGAACTAAAATACTCTATAAGCATAATAAAAATACAATTTTTCTCCAAATGCCTGGATACCTATATTTTTCTATCCTAAATTATATTTGGTGACCAATGTTCAATTAGAAAAAGCATAGCTGGTGTTTTTATTCGCATTTCTTGAAAATATATTTGATATCCGATAATCTTCCCTATATAATATGATTAACTATAATGATGAACTTTAAAGAAATTCCATGGGTAAATTCACGTTACTATGTGAAATCAGAGACATTTTTGTGAGCATTTTCAATTAATTAAAAGCTGATTTTCAGAACCTAAGGATCGGACTACCTTAAAATCCATGCCTTAATTTGTTAATTCATGAAGCAAGAGAGTGCAATTACTTCAAAGCATATTGTTAATAGCAGATTACAATTTTATAAACTATTAATTGAGGGTGAAGAAGCAGTTCATTACATAACGATTTTACGATAGACTAGAAACACTATTTGGGCATTCCCTAATTTTTCGGATATGGACGTTTTAAGGAGGGATTCTTCTCATATTTCTTGTATTTAGAAATTAATGAAATTTTCACAGATTCAAGAAGACATTATCATTAAGTGATGGTATCAATTAGATTAAATTTGACCGTTTTATTTTAAAAGCAAGGTCAGGTCAAGGTCATTATTTTTTTTCCTTGACCTTATGAATAAAAAAAAAATACTGTTGCCAATCATGCCATGCCTACTTCTATTTCAAAAGATTAAATGTTTTCCTTTTTGCATAAAAAATATTACCATATAGGGTCTATAAGTTGATACTACCAAATTGACATAAATGATTTAACTAAAATAAATACTGGCTAATCCGAATTTCCTCTGTTTTTCCTAGATTTTTAGGATATATTAGTTATTTTTATATGCTTTGTATATTTAAATTTTTCTTATTTTCACATATGGTAAAGTAGTCATATAAAGATACAAACTGACAAAAAAACAAAA
Source organism: Saccostrea echinata (assembly GCF_033153115.1). Taxonomy (NCBI): domain Eukaryota; kingdom Metazoa; phylum Mollusca; class Bivalvia; order Ostreida; family Ostreidae; genus Saccostrea; species Saccostrea echinata. The sequence continues at coordinate 14,373,979 of NW_026889805.1, forward strand.
AGTTTTGACCGCTTTAAAAACTAACAAAATTGTAGTTTGTTTGGAAATTCATATTTATTGATATATTTTAAAACTTCAGTCCATTATTATTAATTTTACTTACATTTGAAACTTTCTTAAAGTCTTTGATTGTTTAACATCTTTTAACTAAGTACATTGTTCTATAGTAATTTTGAGAAGCAGAAAAGGAGATATTTTCATATGCCGCCGTTCCGCCAAAAATATAGTCCCTGCTAGATTTCAAACTCAGTTTACCATTTCTATTTAAAGTTGTACAATTATGATGAGGAAAGAAAAATACGATCTTTTGAATCCCTTACATCTAAATATATAAGACATATAAGAAAATATACTTTGAATATTTCATCTAGTCAGAAAGCAGACAAGAATCCCTCAACAACAACTAATCTTCAAAAATATTTGTAGATTAGGTGCTAATGAACTTTTTAATTTTGAGACACTTAATTCTTTTTACAGTTATTTTTCCTGGATTCTGATAAAATGTTTATCTACATGCTGTGAGAATATAGAAAAAACACCAGTAACTCGTGTATTATTTATTTTCTTTGGCACATTGAAATGTTTTACAACATATATCTTAAATACATCCCTGAGGTAGAAAGTAAATCAGTGACCATGACACCAGAGGAAGTTCCGTAATAGCTTAGTGAAAAGAACTCACATCTCCATTAAAGCATAAAAGGTGATCAAAAGCACCAATCTGGTTACATTAAAATTACGGATAAAATCTAAGTCCTGGTTCACTATCATTGTAAAAACGCATCTCGCTCTCCTCCACAGTAAAAAAAACTCCCAAAACTCGAAAGAGCAAAATTCGGAGGATATGTTTTGAACTTGTGAGCATGCACCAATACAATAACACGGAGATGGCTTCCTAGCTCCACTGTGATGAGATTGGATGTCTCGAGAGACAGATGACAATGAACACCTTACGGCAGGAATCGTCAAATGTTACTGATAACATTAAATCCAAACCACATCAACCGTAACGGAATATCGATCTGGGAGATTCCGTGAATATCGTTGACTATAATTAGGTCTATGTAAATGTTGATCTACTGTTTGTATATTATGACACAGTCCTGTCTGTCTTCTCTCTTCAAGTTTTGGTTGCGGATATAATTGTTCGTATAACGGGGGATTTAATTCCTTACACGGATCCGACTCTGAGTATGGTGGGAGATGCACCCCAAAGGGAAGTTCAAAAGTGTCAAGGTCAAATTCCCGCGCTCTTCCAAAGGCTCGACGATTTCTCTGCGTGAAAATAAAATGAGGTTTATTTACTAAAAGATTATATAATTATTCTAATTTTCTTTTAAAGTAACTAAAGATAAATAAAGATAAATAAAGAAGACTGTGAATCCATATATCTTTCTTAAATAAAAAAAACAAAACAAAAGGACTTACAGGTTTGTATAGATATTCATAGGTTCCTCTTCCTTCCGATAGTTCCTGATACTGGGAAACCACACAAGCGAAGCAGTAGCACTGTCAATAGACAATGGTTAATATCAGTTATATACAACACTGTCATTAAACAAGGGATATCAGATATATAAAAACAATAACACAGTAAAAGAACTACGGATATCAGTCACTCAAAGCAGTGACAATCAATACACAAAAGAAATCAATAATACAATAATAGGGCAGTCAACACTGAGGAATGTCAGCAAAATGATGCAAGAACATGGTCAATAGACAAAGAACATCCACTTTACAAAGCAAAAAAAAAAAAAACAATCAATAGACAAAGGACATCAACTATACAAAGCATTTAAATACTAGTAGTCAACAGACAAAGTCCATCCACTATACAAAGCAGAAAAACAGTCAATAGACAAAGGACATCCACTATACAAAGCATTAAAACAGTCAGTAGACAAAGGACATCCACTACACAAAGCAGAAAAACAGTCAACAGACAAAGGACATCCACCAAACAAAGCAGAAAAACAGTCAACAGACAAAGGACATCCACTATACAAAGCAGAAAAACAGTCAACAGACAAAGGACATCCACCAAACAAAGCAGTAAAACAGTCAATAGACAAAGGACATCCACTATACAAAGCAGAAAAACAGTCAACAGACAAAGGACATCCACCAAACAAAGCAGTAAAACAGTCAATAGGCAAAGGACATCCACTATACAAAGCAGAAAAACAGTCAACAGACAAAGGACATCCACCAAACAAAGCAGTAAAACAGTCAACAGACAAAGGACATCAACTATACAAAGCAGTAAAACAGTCAATAGACAAAGGACATCCACCAAACAAAGCAGTAAAACAGTCAATAGACAAAGGACATCCACTATACAAAGCAGTTAAACAGTCAGTAGACAAAGGACATCCACTATACAAAACAGTAAAACAGTCAACAGATGAAGGACATCCACCAAACAGAGCAGAAAAACAGTCAACAGACAAAGGACATCCACTATACAAAACAGAAAAACAGTCATGCAACAGACAAAGGACATCCACTATACAAAGCATTAAAACAGTCAGTAGACAAAGGACATCAACTCTACAAAGCAGTTACTGGGAATTGTAAGCAATAACAGTCAATAGAAAAGGGATATCAGTCATTCAAAGCAATAACGGTCAATACATGAAAGATATCAGTAATACAAAATAATAATATATTCAATCATACTAAGCAGTAAAACAGTCAACTGATAAAGGATATCAGCCATACAAAAAACAATGATAAATTCATCAAACAAAGGATATCAGTGAAATAAAGCTAAAATAGATTAAAAACAAAGAATAACAGTTATACAAAGCAGAAAGAAATTAAAAGCAAAGGATATCAGCTATACAAAGCAGAAATAAATTAAAAACATAGGACATCTGTTATACAAAGCAGAAAGAGATTAAAAGCAGAGGATATCAGCTATACAAAGAAGAAAGAAATTAAAAGCAAAGGATATCAGCTATACAAAGCAGAAATAAATTAAAAGCAAAGGACGTCAGTTATACAAAGCAGAAAGAGATTAAAAACAAAGGATATCAGCTATACAAAGAAGAAATAAATTAAAAACAAAGGACGTCTGTTATACAAAGCAGCTATACAAAGCAGAAAGAAATTAAAAACAAAGGATATCAGTTATTCAAAGCAGAAAGAGATTAAAAACAAAGAATATCAGCTATACAAAGCAGAAAGAGATTAAAAACAAAGGATATCAGCTAAACAAAGAAGAAAGAGATTTAAAAAAAAACAAATTTCAACAATACAAAACAGAAACACAGTCAACCAAACAAGGCAATCACTAAGTCAACAGAGGATATCACTTATAAAAAGCAATAACAAAACCAACAGACAAAGGGTGAGATATGGAGATAACAAACACTAATCAAGCTCAAAGGTCCATTGAAACAATACAAATCGAGAGCAGAGCAAACACAGACTACTAAAAACTATCAATAATATATATAGCAATAACAATGTCAACAAAGGAAAAAAGCCATACAAAGCAAAGAAAAAGTGAACGGACAAAGGATATCAAGCTAAACAAAGCAGTAACACATTAACAAGCAAAAAAATACTCGCAATACAATTCAGATACACACTTAACATCCAAACAAAGCAATGACACAGGGTATCAGCTATACATAGCAATAACACAGTAAAGAGACAGAGAATATCAGCCATCCAGAGCAATGACAAAGTCAACAAACAAAGGATATCAGCTACGCATAGCAATAACACAGTCAACAGACAAAGAATATCAGCTACACATAGCAATAACACAGTCAACAGACAAAGAATATCAGCTATACAAAGCAATAACACAGTCAACTAACAAAGGATATCAGCTATATAAAGCAATGACACAGTCAACAAACAAAGAATATCAGCAACACATAGCAATAACACAGTCAACAAACAAAGGATATCGGTTATACTTTAGGAATGACTCTAATTCTTGGCCAAATTATTCGAGTATAACCTGGTTTGGGTCAGTTTACGCTTTATAATCCGCGAAGTGGATTATAAAACAGCGTAAATTGACCCAAATCAGGTTATACTCGAATAATTTGGCCAAGAATAAGAATCATTCCTTATAATTTAATTTTAAAATCATTAAATAACTATGGGTGTAAAATTTCGTTGCTTTTTATTAGTTCAAATTTGCCGCTCATTAATACAACCATAGTAACGGAAGTAACGGAAGTGATGGGAAGCGAGGGGAGATAAAAACTGATACATAGGCCTAGCAGCCTTGTTGTTTGTTTACATGGGGTAAGATCGAATTATTGTTTGAAGTTAAAGGTACATTTATTAAATTTGGAATTTTCCCTGAATCCTGAGGACTGGAAATGAGAAGATTGTATGGATACAGATGATTCAGCTGGTTGTCGGGGGGGGGGGGGGGTGTCCCCATACCAAACCAGGTTATACAGAAATAATTTGTGTTCCTTTTTGGATATTAACCAATCAGAGGCTAGAATACAAACAAAATTAAATTAGAAAGCAATGACACAGTAAAGAGACAAAGAATGTCAGCCATACAAAGCAATGACAAAGTCAGCAGAAAAAGTATCTTAGCTATTGATGCAAGAATGCAGTCAACAAATGAAGGATTTCAGCCATACAAAGCAGTTACACTAAAAAGAAATGTGATGCATTTGGATATCAGTCAGATGAGAGAAAAATTGTTTAATCAATACTTACATTCGCAATGAGTTTGAAACAGTAGAAAAACATCCAGACTATCTCCCATGCATTAAGTGTCTAAAAAAAACATAATTAAGTAGTCATTAAAACACCAGCATATCATGCAATCAAGCAATATATCTTAAAAATCATTAAGGTGGAAAATCTTTTCAATATGGTCAGTGTTTGAAATAACCCTGCGCCCGACCGCCCGAGACGCACACATTTTGCAGCGGGCGAACAAATTTGCATGTACTGACGCCCGGATGGACGTGTTAAAATTTTCGATAATTAAAATTCATATTTTCATATCAAGTAATAGTATCGGTAGCAAAGTGTAACAAGCCAATGAGAAGAATTCATCAGTCTATAGATTCTGGTTTGAAGTTATGGTGACCTGGTTCCAGTCACATTATCGTTAAAAAACAAATTTATAAAAGACAATTTTTTTCTCGGGCAAGTAGATCTTTGGCAGGGCTGACAACTTTTACTAGCAGTCAGCCCTGCATGTCTGACTAATTTTACAGTGAGTTTCAAACACTGATATGGTTAATCCATTTCTGAGACAATATGTTGGTCAGTAGGCTTACCTTCTCTCTCTCCATGTGAACTGTGGTCAGAAGAGCTATAGAGCCTGTCTCATACAACACATTGAGAATAAGGACATACACCCACGGTAACAGGAGATAACGCTTGTCCTGTAGCAAAAACAAAAATTAAGCTGGAATCACAACAAAAGTCACAACAAAATTGTCATAACTACAGAATAAATTGTCATGTTTTTAATTTAAAACATGCTCCAATATCTTAAATTGTCCATTGAGTTGTGTGTTCGTTTACACTGTCTTTCAAGATCGAGTTTGTTCCAAGTTAAGTTTGTAATTCTATTTTCCATAGAGGTGATTACACACTTTTTGAAAAATTATTGTTTTTCGCTAAATTACATATACATGTCTTTTAAGTTTCTTAAAACAATGCATACCAAACAAAAGTTTTTTTTTATCATAATGGCATGCTTTTACCAGACGTGTATGGCATCATACAATTTGATAAATCCATTTTATTAATACACATTAAAATTACGTGAATTCTGTGTAGGGAAAAAAATTAAACACTTTGAAACACATTTTAACTCTCAGTTATTGCTTATATCAAATTCTCTCACAAATTCAAATTTAAAAATTTCGGCTTCCAACACTAAAATTGACGCATAAATACATAACATACACGTGTATATCTTATGTCTCTTATCTCTTTTGGAGTAACGTGTCTCCATCTTAGATGAATTAAACACTATTTAGCGTCTGGTTACACTGTTGTTAGAGTTACATGTATCCACAAGATTTCGCTTAGCGTAGGAAATCGATATTCCAATGCCATCTCGAGCTCGGGGCTACGCGATGCTATCAGCTTGTCCTTATTACATGGAATTTTAAACTTCCATGTCTAAAAACTGTGTTTGTATTTCCTCAAGTTAGTGTATTAGGAAGATGAAATAATAAATTTGTAAATAACATACTTTGGATAATGTACATGTGTATTCTCTAACACCCCCCCCCCCCAAATAAATAGAAATCTTTATATTTATATCACTAATAGCAAAATCACAAGAAAAATTGTTCGAATTTGATTTCTATTGAAAAATATTCCCAGTTATAAAATCAGAATATATATATTATATGTGTTATCAAAATCTATACTCAGCAAAATCAGATCCAGAGGAATTCTCATGATGCCTTTCTTTTCTCAACCACTAAGAATTGCTAACTTAACAAAGTAAGAAAGAAATTTCATTTAACAGACTTTTAGTGTCATTTCCCAATAATATGACTGTATTGTCACGATTACCTTAACTTGTACTCCGAAAAAAAGGGGGGAACTGTACACGACAGGGTTTACTTATCTGGAATACTCACCAATTGCACCCCTGGAATTAGGATGAGGGACGCTGCAATCATTAATCCGTACAGAACAAACCCCGCGTAAACAATGCCTTTATACTCTGAAAAAACAATATTATTGAAAGTTTTATTGTAAAGCTGATGAAAAATACTTATTGCAGATATTAACGTTACAGAATATGTTTTATATACAAACCTTGGGAGTCTTCAATTAACTGGTAGCCAACATAACGGAAAAGGTAAAATACAAGACATACCAGTGAGTTAATCTAAAAATAAAAAAATGAAAGAATTTGAAATATTTACACCCAATTTACTAGTAGTTTTTATATGTCCATCAAGATTTCCTTCATTCCAAACAATAGAAAAGTTACATTTTACAGAACTGATTAAATTCTCTACGTGCCCTCTGCTAAACAATATTTTCTGTCTACCGAGAACCTGCGTGTGTTATTTTTTAAACATGCACAATTGAGTCTTACGCTGTTAAATGAAAAAAAATTAAATAATCAATATTTTCAATATTTGAAAAAAAAATTACAAAATAAGATTACATTCTTAAATAGTTCTTATTCTTTGTAAATTTCGGGAAAGTAAAAAAATTATTCGTTATGCAAATTATGTGAAATAGTTAACTTGGTGTACGACCCCATATCAGGTACAAGCAAACCTTGGTTGATAAATGACCTGTCCCGGTAGACTTAATGGTTAATTAATAAAGTCACTAAAAACGTGTAAATAGGGGCTATCTGTCGTCCTCTAGCTTCAGGGGGAAATTCACAAATATTATGTAACTCCTAATGACTAAAAAAATAAAACAAACACGGTAAAGGTGTCCTCAAGATTCCTAATCCGTGTCGCATCCAAATCATGCTAATGTGTCACTTGAGCACGGCTGTTTTGGCATTATCGTTTAATCTCGTTTAGCATTGAAATAAAATAATGAAATTGTTCCATATAGATGGAAATTCAATCAGTTCTCCTGTTATGCTTCGTAGCGCATCAGGCACTTTATACACAATTATACAAGTCGATATGGTAATGTCAAACAATTGAATTCTACTGAATCATTTCCATATTGTATTGATTGATTAACTGAATTCTTTATGTTCCTATGTCGTGAAATCGATATTGAGAGAGAGAGAGAGAGAGAGAGAGAGAGAGAGAGAGAGAGCAGTAAAAACTTACGATACATTTTTGGTATTTAAATTATAGCACATTTTATTCACTTTATAACACTGTGGCCTCCAATTAAATTTCTTGTTTCTAGAGATTTATTACACGTTTATAAAACCGTACAGTTACTTTTTCGCAATAAAATGATCAAAAGCCCAAAGAAAGGACGAGGGCCCACCATCTTGATAAAATGTCAATATTTGTGCGGATTTTAAAACTTCACATCATCTCAGAAACTGAAGCGAAGATAAACAGTCGTTAAAATTCCCATCAAGTGACTCACAGTAACAGAAAAGGGTTTAACAGTAAAAGAAAAATGGCTTTTGATTAAATACTAATTAAAAAAGCAAAACCTTGCGAACAATGAAGATGAGTTACTACTGTATTGCAGTATTCCAAACTGGGTCGTGTTTTTATACAGTTAACAAATATGTACATTTTTGGTAGAAAAATCGCTGTCAAACAAACGATACTGATTTACTTTCTTTGTACGGTTGCCAGTCATTTTGGCGAGAACACCCGTGGTGACATTCCAGACCGTGAGAAAACGTGTCTACTGTAAGACCGACAAATGACTGCTCAGTGAGACTAGTTAAAAAAAAAATCACGATTGAAAAAAAAACATGATAACGAGATACGACAGCTATTTTATATATTTAAAAAAAAATATCACTACATCACTTTAGTTGACACAGCACGAATTCCAAGGTACAGGTCGGCAAAAACTACAGACCAACCCATCGTCAGTATACATTCAAACACACACACAGAAACAAAAAGACGTACCAATGTGTAACATCCACATATAAGGGTTCCTACCCTCGTGTTAGAGAAACACAGAAAAGTCTTTACAATGGCCATGCCACCGTGTATGTGTAGAACTAGAAGTCTATGCCACCATTAAATGTGTCTCCTTCCTGTTCTATCGACCGTAAGTCATGAACGGGACACTGTGCGACAGTTCACCTGAGCGCGTCATCATCGACGACTCGATACACCTGTAGTCGGCTACAAGAGAACGAATCTTCTAACAACACAAAGGATGAAGACACACTGCCTTAGACAAATATCCTCGTGTTTTAACGGAGACGTTGCTTTTAGTTTTTCCTCTTTCTCCACTTCACAAAAACCATAATCGCATTATCGACAGTGGAATGTGGGTTCTATTCAATTTAAACTCTACAACGGAAATTGAACAATGGGGACTCATACCTAACTTATGGCGCGTGTTTTCATTTCACATTTACGTGTAATCTGGGATGTATGTTTAATTACACACAAAGTTGTGTTTTTGTAAACACCGAGTGGTGTTTAGTTAGGATTACGACCCTCCCCTGTTTGCCGGGTCTTGTTCGTTTGTCCGTTAATGTTCTTGGTTTTGTTGCCCGTACAAACTTGACATAATCATTTTACGGTCAGTGCCACCAGCTGTTCTACAATAATAGAAATGTTCTCAAGCTGAATGAGTCATTTATATACTGCTTTACTTTCCCCTCTGTCAATTAAAAAAATATTGTTTATGACTTACCTCGTGGTTGGCAATGAATTAGTCTGAAATGGTCACCAAAAAAGTGGAAATTGCTGTGGTTCCATATATTCATCGCAAGATAAAGATTATTGCAATTTAGAAAATGTAACATTTACCAACATATGAACGTTTTAAGTATGACGTTTGCAAAGGAATGAGGTTTTTTTTCTTTTCAAATCAGAGTGGCTTATTTCCTTTCTTTTTATTAATAAATAAAAATGAAGACCTATAATAAAACATTTCTCAATGTAAGTGACACTGTGAACATGAAAGAGTACAAAGATTTTGTAAGTACTTTTAAAGCTGTAAAAGAAAAAAAACACGTTCTCTAACAAAGGATAGTCTTGAATTATCCAGACTTTATTCCAGATAATTAAGTAAGTTAAAATTGCACAATACGGAAGCTTTCAAAGTTGCAAGAAAAGAATGACGTATATTTTCTTTAAAATGAATAGCTGAGTTCTCCAAAAATAAATACAATTTGCTAGTTAAATAATTTTGATATAGCTCCGTCCGTATGCTGTTGTGCTTGATACAGATCGTCTTCCTGTACTGTTTTTCTGTCTTCATCTTTTGCACATTTTGTGGCCTCTTTTCTTTTCCGAAAGTTTTCCCTAACGTTGTTCACAAGAATGGCGCCACCGTCATCGGTTTCCGGAAGTTCCGTATTGAAAACTTTGCTTCCCTTTTTGAGTGCCTCCTGTGGCGATTTCATTAACTCCATTTCCTTCCTGATAGCTCCGATTGCTTTTTGAAGTCCTTCGTCGTCTTCTTCTCTAAGATGCGAAAAAATAACGACGTCATCCGCCAGACAATCGTAAAGATGACGAACTAGCAGCAAGACTTGTTTTTCTGATCTAAAAATATTAAAAATGATCTACAAATATTAAAAATAAATATTTGCATCAGGTTTATCCTTTCATTAAACAACCCCGTAACTTTACCGATATATAATTTATACTACAGAAAGCATACATTTGTAGCTACCTCATAATGCTTGTGCCCCCTCAATGAAAAAGCCTGATGACCTTTTTTTTTCAAGAAATGTTTGCTTGGTAATGTCCCAAACTGAAAATGTTTGCCCCCCCCCCCCAAAACTGGAATTGCTTCCTACAGCCCTCTTTCAAGACAGGTAAATGTGTTTTCACACTGAAATGCCGTTTGAAGTTTATTTCTAAGGTAAATAACCAGCTCTACAGTTCATCACTTCAGCACATTAGGCAAACTCTTTTTAGTTAACCAAGAAACTGATAAGAGAATTCAACTTAAAATTTATGATGGTCAGATCAAATACATGTTCACACAAGTAATAGGCACTTCATTTGAATAACACACCTCATCCAGTTCATAGTAAGTCAGTAAGATAACCTTCATTGTGGTTCATGTATGTTTTTTAATATTACACAACTGTTTGATGTCAAGAGAATTATATGAACTTTATAAAGCTGACATTTCATTGTTGTGTGTTATTTTCCTTATGAGGTTTCTGCCACTTATGCTCTTCTCCAAATATGGAACAAACACATTTCAACGCATGTCAGCCAGAGCATGTTTATAGAAAAAAAATTTATCTATTGTCAGATATATATATCCTGGTATATTCCCAACCTTGATCATGTTGGTATTGAATTTTATTCATTTTATTAGAATTTCCACAATTCTAGCATTTACATTTAAATTCTTTTTGCAAATCACTGAAGGTACACTTAAATATAACATATTAATATTTCCTTTTAATTTAATTATGCTGAGCCTAAATGGAATTTTAATCTGATAACACCAACCAAGTTTTACTTTAAAATATCAGTTCAAAGCACTTAGTTTTACACACAGTGATTTTAAATATCCTAACCACATTAAAAAAAAAAAGGAAACAACTCTGAAGATTTTCTGCATGACATCACTCTTACAGATTGAAATTTACCTGATGATATGGAATCTGTTTTTCTTAAGATGTACCAATAATTTAATTCTAGAAAAAGACACCTTACATTAAAAAAAATTCAGATTGTTCTAAGACAAAAGGGCTTACTTTGAGTAGACTGTGACATGAGCATTGTCATGAGTCAATGGAGGATGAATTATCAGCTTCATTCCAGAGAATGCATTTAATGTAGACTTGTAGCAGTTCTGATGAGCATTGAAGTGGAACTGGCAGATCTTCTCCATCCAGTCAGCCAAGCGTGAAGCATTGGACCACACTGTCCTCAATTCCAGATGACATTCGATGTGTGTTAATAAGGATACGGTTCTCTCTAACCAATTATCTAACAAAACAAATTATCCTGATTCAAACCAATTCTCTAACAAAACAAATTATCTTGATTATTTGTGAAAAATCATCTACAGTGAAACGTGTCTAATACAGATGTTATGTATTCTGAAATCGAGCCTAACTTGATGTAAACTTGAAGTCCCTATCAGTAAATTCATTTGTTAAAAATGTCTAGTCCAGTATTTTGTCTAATCTGGCCAATTTCTTTGGAACCACTGGTATCCAGATTAAACAAGTTTTACTGTAGAGAATAAAGAATAATACATGTTTCTACTCCAACATTGTCCAAATGGTGTATTTCTGAGAGTAAACATATACCACACTGGTACTTTTTTCATTTGCCAATAGAAAGCAGATTCAGTTAGGCCAAAAAAAAAATTACCCGGTATTCAATACTTTTTTAGGCGCGGTCGCATCAGGTAAAAAAACTGTCACATTAATCAATTGTATTGACATATGGAAAAGGGATATAACCCAATTTCCTATTTTTCCAAGTTAAAAATGAAAATTGAATTATTCCCCTTTTCATAAATGCTAATACATGTAATTAGATACACAATATATTTCTTGTTAATACATTATTTATGAATTAACTTTTTAACAAATTTTTGAAATAACATTATTTAAAGTTGAATACATGTTATAATTTATGTATTAAAGAGAACAAAAATGTAATAATCAGTTGATATCATCATTTTGTTGACATGAAAAAAGGTACACCTGCTTCCAAAAGAAAAATAAAAATGCCTGCCGCATTGAGTTTCGAAATTTTTGGCCTGAGAAACTATTAATTAATTTTTATTGGCCTCATAGTTCTTAGCTCCAGAGAAAGAAAATATTTAAAATTGTAGTGCATTAGTATTCCTTGAATTCATTTAAAAAAAAAAATTATTACAGTAATGGAAATTTTTACATTAATGAAACATACCACTGTTTTTACAATCTTTCTCTGATACCATTTCCAAAGAATATTCTTCTTTAATTAGTCTATATGCTTCAATGGCAATGACTCCACAAGAATGCTGCACTATGTACAAAGGTCTTAAATCACTTGAGTGTCCTTCAATCCCAGAGCCACAAGTCAAGGTTAGAATGACCTCACAAGAAAACTGTGAGTGGGAGACAAAACTAGGAAGATCTGTCTCACAAACCACAACTCCCCTCTCAAGGGGCTGTAGCTCTGAGGGTAATGGCATGGATCTGGTGACCTTACTCATGTTTTTCCTTGTGACCTTTGAACTTCTGTTTTCTGGGTATTCAGCCACCAGCCACTCACTTCTGGTGTGTAAAACTTTTCCTGACTGACAGCCATCTTGATGAATGGGTAGAAGTGACAGTGAAAGGTCACAGAGTGGGCTAAATTTAAGAAAATAAATTTTAAACTATGGTGAAGTATCTCTATAACTAATGTTAAATGACACATAAAGTCCCAGCTTCCTTTACCAGAGCAAATGATGATATCATTAGAATTCATGATTTTATGCTGTATCTGTTTCAACTAATAAATCTAAAAGTAATTTATGAGAAAGCTGACGAAAACAGTGCTTACCTATCGTAGCTATTAACAAGGTTTAATCCCACCAACCATTTGCTGTCATTTGCAACCTGCCAAACTTTTTCTGAAGAAATCTGTAGGATATTGTTTGACTAAATGAAGAGAAAGAGAAAACATTACCAAAACTAATTGGACCTACACAAATATACAAAAATAACTGGAAAACTGACCAGTCAGCAAGTGGCCCTATAATACACAAATGTTCAAAAGTAACTGAAAACTGACCAGTCAGTAAGAGCCCTACAGAGAGTCAGTGGGATTGGAAGGAAGTGAAAATTTCATATAAATGAAAAAAATTAAAAAGGAAACTTAAAAAATAAGAAGAATGTGAGACAATAATTATGTTTCAAGTCAAATTTTCAAATTCATACACACACCTGTATTGCCCCTTTTGCTTGAGAACATTGATTCAGATGGAGTAGTAATCTCCAATTGTCTGTGATGAACTTTGACCTCTCTTTGTTGACAGCGTGAGACTTGTTATGGAAAGCTATCAGCTCATTCTGAAAACAAACATACAGTAATAAAACAATAAAAATGCTTTCATATAGAACTGTATATTACTTAAGGAGATGGGCGAACATAGCGTGCAGAAAGCCTATAGCTTCAGATATATAAAAATCATGTTCAGTTTGTGAATTTAGTATTTAGAGTAAAGTTTTCATTATTGAAATTTATGAAATTATGATAAACAAACTTTTCTGAGGAAAATTTTCTCGACAAAATTTATTCTTTTATTAGAAAAATTAATGTGGTATTCGTGGGTTCAAACCCTGGCAATAAAAATCCTGAGTATTATTTTCTTTCGAGACTAGCACGCTAACCACTAGACTACAGAAGTCCTGATGAATAGTGGCATTTAAATCATGTTTGTGATATGACCCTTGACTTAATGGACTTCAACTATTTCTCGAAAAGATGGGGATGTTATGTCATAAAAGTATATTTTTAAGGTGTAGTGGGTCATTGCTCCATATTTTTGGTAACCAAAAAATGTACATTTTTATGCAAACTTTGAGGATTAACTTTCAAAAAGGTGGAGCAAAGACCCACTCATATCAAAAAATAGTATTATAGTATGAGAAAATGACTCTTTTTGCCCGCTTTAGTGTGTGTCTGATATTTCACAGGCAAATAATTTCAATCTTTGAGGGATTTTTGCAAATTATAGAGATTTTACATGAAGTATAATTTAATGTTAGACGAAATATCAAGGAAAATTTTGATATAATTGAAATTTAATTTTTCATCTTCATGTTTGTCACACTATAGGCTTATTGCTCGTCATGTTCACCCATTTCCTTTTCAATTGATAGTTTCACACTTCATAAAACAAATGGACACAGATCTGCCCTTGTAGTACATGTAGTAATTGAAAACGGTGGTCAGGGCCAAATAGGCCAATGAAACTAGGAAAATAAAGGACACTTTTGAAGTACATTAAGGATTAATTATTAAACTCAGATTACAAATATACCAAAGTACCTACTATAGACCTAAAGATATAGAAAATAACTTTACCGACTTCTCTGTCAAAATTAGAATTTAATGAGTCTCTACGTAGTGTGTGTCAACATTTTAAATTTTGTTTAAAGACTCAAATATTTAAATTAAATACACTCTAATTGCAAAAAGCAATCCTCAAAGAAAATAAAACAGTACTTGTACATGTTATATACCTCTATATATCTAAAGCTGGAAATAGGACCAAATATTAGCCTATCAGACAGAATCAATCCAAAGTTGAATATTTACCATATTTAAAAATTTGAGGAAAGCATTCTTTGAACTTGTAATCTGATGAATGCTGTGATATCAACATGGACATCATTTATACAATTTTGCATTCAGCTGCTCATGCAGTGTTACTCCCTGCACACTGCTTATTTATGATTGGATAATAAAAATACAGTTGAACTTCAGTATCTCAAACACCAATATCTCGAATACAATGGATATGTCAAAGTGATTTGGAAATATCATATACCTAGTAGTATATCAGCCCTCATAGAGGCGTATTGGACTAGTTGAGACAGCATCTGGGAACTAGAGCTGTCTCGCCCTCAGGGCTGAGATATCCCTGTCTCAGCTCGTTGTCAAGGGGCTGTCTCACCCTCAAATTTCAATCCATTATTTCTGTTTAATTTTGTGAATTAAGATTGATTGATTGATTGTATGTTGTTTTATGTCCTGTTCGAGAATTTTTCAATCATATAGAGACCTCACCATATACTGGTGAAAGGCTTCAAATTTAGACCTTTACTCGGCACTCAGGGCCATTGAGCAGTGAGGGTTCTTTATCGTGCCAACACCTACCATGACAATGGGCCTCGGTTTTTTAAGGTCTCATCCGAAAGACCTGCAATTTTCACTCAGAAGTGCCGAGTACTTGGTGAAGGAACAATTGCTACTTATTTTTTATCGACTTAGGTCAGTTGCGGACATGATTCAAACACACAACCTTCCAATCACGGTGCAAGCACTCTACCGACTGAGGTACCGTGACAGTAAGTTTTTCTTGGTTCCATCAAGTTCAAGATACCAAGGTTTGACTGTACATATAAACATGTCATGTATAATATTTATAAGCAAAGTTTACAAAGCTTTGTCTAAAGGTCACATAAAAATTACATTTAATTGAATTAAGAGAAAAATCCATATTTAAGTGTTCAAGAAAAATATTTTATTAAAATTAGAACTGAATCTTCATAAATTATTTATTTATTTATGCTAGAATATGAGAAAACTGTTTTTAAAAAGTGCGCCAAATGATGGTACTTGTGACGTATGGGGTAACTCTTGTTTACTGAGAACATCAACACATCATAATGTTTTGAAAAGATGTATTGCTTTGACAGTAAGACAATACCACATTTTCTCTTAATTTGTCATTTTTTAGTTAAATATATATCATAAGCAAGACAGTTACTATAAAACTCAGACGTGTAACGATTCGTTGAACATGTTGTAACCCGGTTTGATCAAAGTGAAAGAAGAGTTGTCAAAAGTTTGGAACCTTTATATCTTTGTAGTCTACTGTGCTTTGGAATGTAATATATATATTATGTAAACTTCAAAACACCAAGACTAATCTTTTTAATGACCAAATCAAGCAAATTCTTTCTTTACATGATTAATCACCTTTGTCAAGCAACACCTTTACCTACTTGAACATTGAAAATAAAGAAAGATAACTCTAATTTTATTTCTTGCAACAAAATTTAAAACTTTTTGATGGGAAAAAAAGTAGCTTAATATTTGTTCTTTTATTGCCTTTGGTTTTAGATATATGACATAAACAATGTCACACTGCTGTTTTGATCTCGGCCCTGGTATCAGCCCTCTGATGGTCTCAGCCTGCGCCCTCCAGGTTTGGGACCAACCGCTTGGGTTGATACCAGGGCCAAGATGCTGCTCAAAACAGCAGTGTGATATTCCAGGGTTCGACACTAACGTTAGTTTGTTAGTCTCAGACTAATACATTTTCATTCGGACTAATAAAATATGTGGCTAATTAGTACGAACGGACCAATAAAAATTTCTGAAAAACAATATGAATAAATTACCGATGTCCGATTCTCGACAACTTTTACTGGAAAACCCCGCGTGAATTTTTAGATTTCTAGCTTTTGGCGGGTAGTTACGCAATGCCGGGTCAATTCAGCACTTAATTTTTCGACTGATCGATATGAAGTATAAGGTTTTAGCGATCATGATTTAGTATGACACTTTTAAGAAAGATGATGGACGTTTTGGATGTAATGTAAAGACAAAGAAAAAAAAGGAGATCGGAATATAATCGTACTTGCTGATTGCGAGATTTCAATGAATCTGTGGAATAATATATTTCACGTAAATACTCTGTTTATTTCAAAAGACAATAAGTATTACATGTATTAATTGTCACGTTTAATAAATCTTTAAAAACATTGATGTTTCTTTTTTTTCTTTTTCTTTTTTTTTTTTTCGACGGACTAATAAAATCGCGCGCGGACTAGTAAAAGTAATGAAGCACTAGTCCGGTTGGACTAAAGCCTTAAAAAGTTAGTGTCGAACCCTGTATTCTATATGTTCCAATCACTAACTCTTTAAGTATTTACCCTTGATATCTCAGATCTTCCAATATCTCAAAGTTTTTCTTGGTTCCATCAAGTTCAAGATACCAAGGTTTGACTGTACATATAAACATGTCATGTATAATATTTATAAGCAAAGTTTACAAAGCTTTGTCTAAAGGTCACATAAAAATTACATTTAAAGTTCTTCTATTACACATGTTACAGTTCCAAAGTCTTCCCTTGTATTTCGAAATTGAATTTGAATTTTGCCCAAATGATTGAAGAATAAATCAAATCATACAACAATCATTCAGGATCCTTAGATCTGGAGAACATATACCTAAACACTACAGTTTCGATACACTCAAACAACCTCTTATTTGTACATGTTGTGTGTTACCTGAAGTCTTTTCTGTAGAGCAAGAACAGCCGGCCTGTGGCTTTCATCAAGGTCAACCTCTTTCTCAACAGTTCTTTGATCAAACAGCCATGCCCCTTTGTCTGTAAGAAGCCAACCTGAGTTTTCTGTCAGTGAAAATCCACTGAATCTGCAGAGAACCTGGGTCTGACCACAATCAACAAAATCATCCTGGTAAACTTCTATTACATCAGTCACTGTTTCTATAATCTGATCAAAAAGATAGCAACAAATATCTTAAAAGTATGCATATTAACAATAAATAATATGGAATCTATACATTTAAATACAATTGTAATGATTATGATTATCCAGTTTCTAACATTTCTTCACAATAATCAAATTAATGAAGTAGCTGACTAGAAGATAGAAGAGTTACCTTCCCTTCCTTTGTGTTGATAAATGTTATGACATTATCATTGTGGATAACCGCAAACTGAGTATTTAAAGAGTATGCACTCCACGAAAACAAAACTGTAGACTCTGTGTCTGATATTGATGTAGGCAAAGCCCAAAGAATCCTTCCATGTTGTAAATAAATAAAAAATCCATCAGTTGTTAATGTAATGATATCTGAAAAATAAGCTGTCCTTTCGTGATCAGTCACTCTGGATAACTTTAAAACATTAGCTGTAACTAAGTTTTTAAACTCCTCAGGAATTAACAAGCTGGAATCTACTGTTTCCCACTCCTCAGAAAAACTATCAAGAAAGACAGTGGAGAGCTCTGTTTGATCATTCCTTGAGATGTAGGAAATTATGACCACACTGCTTAAATCTTCACAATATCCAGACCACAGAACACTTTTCATAGAAGCATTCTTCAGAAAGACAGACTCCTTCTGGTTATTAAAACCTCTGTGGAAAATTATGTTTTCGTAGCTGTCTCGTAAAATGCCTGGACCATCAATGAAGTAAACACTGTTTTGTCTCGATGTGGATAAGGTATCGAATTTAGCAATTACACGACATGATCTAAATTTCCTTTCAAGTTGAAATACTAATCCAGTACTGCTTTTCGTAACAGTGTATAAGAGTATCACATTAAACCCCGTTAAAATGTCTAGTTTAACCTTAATGTCTACGATTTTTACAATGTCTTGCTTTATGTCAATAGATAAATCTTGGCATTTCATAAACCGTTTACGATTCTGACAGAATCCGTAAAGACTCACTTTAAGACAACAAAACCTGTGGTTTGATGTGGATCTCTCAATCGAGCATTGACACAGTTTCCCGTCTACTGTAAATAAATGATCCATTTGAGTAAACACTCATCAATTGAAGAATGAACATGATACTCTCACTACTCTGCAAAAATTACAATAACGAATGTCCTTTCGAAAAATCCGCCTCGTGTCAATATGAAAGTGAAAGAAGACATTAAATAAATTTGAAAACGTACACAGAGGACACAAATGATCCGGAATAATCGAAACGATACTCTGTCAAAAGCATTAGGGCACAAAAATAATGTTGATTAATATATATATATATATATATATATATATATATATATATATATATATATATATATATATATATATATATATATATATATATATATATATATATATATATATATCTATCTATCTATCTATATATATATATATATATATATATATATATATATATATATATATATATATATATATATATATATATATATATATATATATATATATATATATATATATACACACACAATGTATGTCCAGGGACATTGTATGTCCATAAGGGCTTGTATTCCGGTTTGTTAAATGTAAAATAAATTTTAAAAAATTTGAATCTACTTTCAAAATACACCTTACAGGCCCGTAGAACGCGGATGGGGAGAGGGGGGTTGCCCCCTCAAACTTTTTGATGTTGTAAGGTCGAGCACTGGCAAATTCCAGGATCTGGACAAAATTAGCTTTTTTTTTTTTTTTTTTTTTTTTTTTTGCTTGGTCAGTTTTAAGTTTTTTTTTGTCAGATTTTTTTTCGGGGAAGGGGACCCCCTTTTGAAACCGTTGCTACGGGCCTTCTTTGAAGTTGTTACAATAAAGCTTCTGACACATTCAGACAAGAAATGCCAGGTTTTAAAAAAAAAGTACCACAACTATATACATAAACTCTCCACTTTAGCACCTATTTCTGGACTCTAAAGCATTAATTTACGCATGCTGACGACTGACAGACACATCAACATTTAGAAAAATCATCACTGTAGGGAATAGAACCATGAAAACGAAAATTTTAAATACATTTAACAATCCGGAAGACAAGCCCCTATGTGTATGTCAACTGTTTCGAAGTTTCGAGAAAAGGTATCGAACCTCTCCTAGCAAGTTGTTATCATTAAAAATTTTGTGAAGAGACAATCGCCCCTAAATATGAGGGGTTAAATTAGTTGACACACTGCAAATGTATTTCAATATCCTCACTTAGCACTGGGTTGTCGATCTTAGTCTACATAAGGAAGCTCTAAACACTGCACACTAAAGAGAACTTTCTATTTGTAGGGTAGTATTATTGGGTTAGAGTGATCTGTCCTTATAAGAAAAACAGAGTAAATGGGAGTCTACAGTTAATGACACAAATCGTTATGAATTAAAGTATTCTTAATGTTATGTTAGGCCAAGATTAAGTAATCGAATACATGATTTCCATTAATTACAAATTATAAATGTATATTTGCTCTTGTATGACAAGTATTATAGTAATTTTATAATAATTGGGGGAGGAATAAAAAAAATGAAAGAAACTTGAAAATATGAATTTATTTGAAGAGATACACATGTATCATAAAATAAGTATATTTACATTGTGTATACATATAAAAAGAACAGTCAGAAAGTCGCAAATCAATCTATAACAATCTATAACCATGGCCGTAGGAACCGGGGGGGGGGGGGGGGCACGGGGGGCCGTGCCCCCCCCCCCCCAATAATTTTGCAGATATATAGTTTACTATAGAAAATAAATTTGCCGATATATAGTTTACTATAGAAAACATAGGTATTATATGATTGTGCCCCCTCAATAAAAACGTCTGATGACCTTTTTTTTTTTTTTTTTTGGCTTGTCAAGGAAATTTTGGTAGTTGATAGTGCCCCCTCAACTGAAAATGTATAGCTATGCCCCACCAAACTGAAATTGCTTCCTACGGGCCTGATAACAGTTACTTTCAAATTGATATTCCGAGTTATATTCCCATGAAGGAATGAATGTACAGATACTGGTCTTAATGAGTGAATTTTTTTTTCTTATGTCTGAATTTGGGGGGAGAAAAATCAAGTAAAAGTGTGTTGTTCAATTTTTCCACGAGCACAGTTTGGATTATCTATCATGCAAATAGATAAAAATTAGGTGTACTATATGCAGTTGAGTCTAAGTCGTGTGTGAAATATCTGTTCTTTGCGTTACCTAATAGAAAATATTCTGGGTTTCTTTCGGTTGAGAAATGCAGAGAAATACTCTACCATTGAGCTATCGATGTCGATATCAGCTGGCCTTTCCTGCATATAGGTATGAATTGTACTGACGGACTTTATTTCTGGAAGGGACACGTATGTTTCAGAGGAAAATACTAGGATTCCGAAGAGTAGAGTAACATGACAGCCAATAACATTTTAATTGGATGCAAGTGATTTATTAAAAAAATGTCATTGTTATATTAAATGACTGTTATGTACATTTTATATGTGAGTATTTTTTCAATGAAAAACAAATTTCCATTGGGAGAGGAAATTAAAAAAAAAATTCAAGAAATTTCCATTTGTTCTTTCTATAAGCAAATCTTAGCAACATTATGCTGTAAGTAAACAGACATTTCCAAGTAAATAATATTATCATATACAAATAATGTTCAAAGTTGTGAAATAATTTACTTGTATACCTACTTCACCTTTCTAAAACTAACTACACTTGTACCTTTTTCTGGCATATTCCAAATTCAGAAGGGTAATGTTAGAAAATTCATCATGTGATTCAGCTATAATTTTATAATTTCTAGCAACAAAAACTAAGTAAAAAAAAAATTCATGCTACCCAAATTAAACTCATATCATTTTAATGCTGAGGAAAAATTCAGGTTTAAAATTCAATTTTCAGGATTCTGCAGGCGCGGACCCAGGGATTTTTTTCCAGGGAGGGGGGTCCAACCAGTCAAAACAAAACAAAACAAAACAAAATATAGAACAAAATTAACCAAAAAAAAAAAAGAAAGAAAGAAAGAAAAACAAAACAAAAACAAAACAAAAAAAACATAAAGTCCATTTCCCACACGTGATAAAATCCTGTTGCGTGGTGGTGATGGTGGGGTCTACGTTTTCTAGGAGGGGGGGGGGGCAAAGTCATTTTTTTATTTGCTTCAGTATACACTTTTAATAAATCTGCAAATTCCAGGCCCGAACCCCCTTCTAGATCCGTGCCTGTTCTGTAAGAAGACAGGATATCAATGTGACTATCAAGCCCTCGTTCTCTATGAGAAACAGTTTGTGCAGCGTATACTGTCCTTTATGAAAACTTTGATATTTAATTAATATGCAATCAAAATCTCTGCAGATGAAATATATCAAATGTGAATTTGTAAACAATGCTTTCCATTCTTTAAACTTTACACTCTATAACTTCATGTAATACTTCACTATTCAATGCCTGTGACGGTTAATTTTTTTTTCACCAACAGTTCTGTTAATATGAAAGTCAAGCATCAAATTTCGAGGTCCCTTACCAGAACACGATGTGCGAAGCATTTGTTATTAAAACAAGACCATTTCTTGTAACGTCGGGATCTTATTGCCACCGAATCAGAGGAAACAAAAACTCGACTCATAGCGACCAGGTCAAGGATAAATTAAATGTCAAAACATGCCATGAAATTCAAATAAAAGGAGAGCATAAATAAGCACATTCTTGGGTCAGGAGGTGGCTCCTTGCTGACGTTAGAAAACCCCGCCCTTCTAATTGAAAAGAAATTCCAACGCCGGGCAGAAGCATTTCTTCCGCGTTATTTTGATCGCTTTTAAGACATAATAATAAAATAGGAAGACATTTCAACAAATATTTTTGTTAGGAAAAATTGAAAAATAATTACAGTATAGTTTTACACTTAAAGATTTACATCAACCTTTGTAAAATCTTCATAAGAACCGGCATTTACTGATATATTTTTTGAAAATAAATATTGAATCGTCGAAAATCAATTTTCTTTTTTAATATGATCAATTTTCTTTAAAAAAAAATGTTACATTTCACCTTCAAAATACTTTTTCCCCCCTCCGAGATATATGAAAGAAGTGATTATATGTAGATATATATGAAATGTACACACCAGCCTGAAAAAGACACAAAGAAAATCATTTTACAATAGAAACAACGCCCATATTGTGAAAAAAGGACAACAATTGAATAGATCTCGTGTAAAATACTTTAAAACATTTCAGTATCATGTTATATAATATATCTTGTCTTTTTCAAAAGTGTAATAATTACCTTTTACTTAAACACAATGAAAGCATCGTACAAAAACTGGTTATATAATATTAATTATATAAATGTAACATGCATTTTACCTTAAAAATCTAAAGTGGGAATTAGTGCGATTAATCATCAAGTAATTAGTTTATCTGTTGATGTAGAAGTATTTGACAGAGGGGTTTAACATGTTGTCAAGACACGAGTATTGTAATCAAAAGAATGGAACATCTGATGGCGATAACAAGTCACAAACAAGAAAACACCTGCAAAAAAAAAAAAAAAAAAAAAAAAAAAAAAAAAAAAGAAAAAAAGAAAAAGAAAGAAAGTTTTAAAGCATTTAAATGGTTTTTTTTTTTTTGGTATACTGTATCTATTTCCTTCTTAGTGCATATTTCATAACGACAATTACCCAAACTCCCTGTAGTTTCATACCAAAGTTATATACATATATATTTCAGGACCCTCTATACACTGATGAAAAATGGACTTTGAGAAAATGATATAGCGTAAAGGAGTATATATATCAAAATTATCTATTCCATTTTTATTTAAAATAGGGTTTGTGCCTTTAATACCCAGGAAAAATCTTCAAAGAAAATGAAAAATCGTGTACAGGTGGAGAGAGACGAAAGTCATCCTTGACCTTTCAGCTTTTGACCTTAAAAACTGTGTATGCAATATATAAATTTCTGACCTTGGTCTTTAACCTTTTGACCTTAAAAACATTTGGAGTCTTTTTGTCATATTAACTAAAGGTATAAAATTTCTTTTCAAAACCCCGAAGAGAACTACACCAGGAAACATTTTTATGCAAGATATGAAATTTTTACCATGACTTTTGACCTGAAAAATCAAAAATGGTCTTCGTAAAGTCATTGGGAGTTATGATATTTTCATAGGAAAAGCTCAAGGAAAACTTAAGTTATCATTCTGAAACCTTTTTTTTTTTTGCATTGTATCATTTTTTGACTTTTGCCCTTTGACCTAAAACTAAATTGCGACCTAAGTAAAGACACTAGGAGTGATGATATTTAACTTTATTTAAAAAAGCTCATCGTCACATGGAAACCATTTTTTGCACTATTTAAATTTCTTACCTTGATCTTTGACCTTAACATCAAATGGGCTCTTTTAAGACCATAGGGAATTGTAATATTAAATTTCATTAAAAAAAAAAATATAAAGTTTTCATCTGGAAACAGTTATTTACATTGCAAAAGCTCAAAGACTTTTTTTAAAAATATTACCCGAGAACGAAGGTTTTACACACAGACATAGTGTATGAATTTATTACCTTGACCTTTTGACTTCAAAATCAATAGGATCTTCTTTAGGTCATAGGGAGTGATGACATAAAATTTCATTGCTAAAACTCTAAAGCTTTTTGAGATGTTGTCCGGAAACGAAAGTTTACACACAGACAGACAGACGGACAGACCCTAATTAATATTCCCTATTTTCAGAGAAAGCAGGAAACAAGAATAAATCGATCGTTAAGATTTTTCCCCAAAGAACGTTCAAACCCCAGAACCGAGAAATTGGCATCCAAGGTGAAAGGTGTTATTGTTCATTGACACTTTCTAAGATGTCAAAGGAGTGCCATGTCAAACAACATTATTACCACATGACAGATCGCACCATTTATATTTTTTTAGGATAATACTATACCCTATATAATGGGTGGAGTTCTTCTTTTAAATTTTCCTTGTAATCTGATATTTCACCTAAAAGCTGAAAACATTTATAATGTAAAACCCCTTTTTTGCTTATTTTAGCACACACTGATATTAAATAAAGTTATTTCGCTATTATAAATCATAATTAAATATATAAAGGCAAAAAATAATAAAGTATTTGCAAAGTAAATTTGCTTTCAGATAACTTCAGTATTCCTTACTTTTAATTCTAACTAGACCTGAACATTGCTAGCGCTATTCGTGCTTCCTGATTATGTAGATAAGCATACTTGCATGTAGGTGGTCCTATACAGAAGTTATTGCAGAAACCGCAGCACCTTTTCTAAAAATTAAAATAACATTTACTTCATTTTTTAAATATTTCAATTTAAAACTGTAAACAAAAATAATTTGTAATTTTTAAATTAAAGAATTATGTAGAATCTGTGTGATGGACAACAAATTAAACCTGTCTTATTGTTCCTAGAATGAGAATCTATAATTAACGTGCTAGTACTGTATAGGGGGAAAATAACTCGCGGTGTTAATATTCGCTATATTCACGGTGTTAATAAATCCGTGAATTCAAGAAACAGTGAATAAGTTTTAAATATTAAACCTCAGTGTTTTATTTGGAAATTTGAGAATAGACTATACGAAAGGTATATATACGTGTACGTACAATATATGGTCATTCAGTAATTACGAATAGTACTTGTCATTCAATTATCTTAATTATCACGCTTTACTTTAATTCAAAAAAGCGCTAATAACCTGTATTTATTGTTAAAAAGCTGTTTTAATAGATACATGTTTCATCAATCAAAACACATGGGTCATGGGTTTTGATTACCCGTGCGTAACGTTACCACGTGTATTTGTTACCTGCATTAGCATTATGCGTATTAGTTTTTATGGAAATTTTGGATTTAAAAAATATCATTCGAGTAACTATCGAACTTGCTGAAGATATGGAAGGATGTTGTTACGTCTACCTACATTAATACATTTATTAGCGTCCAGTTGTTTTTTTCCCTGCGATGTGTATACCGTCGGAAAGATGTGTACACATGCACTCATGGTAAAAGCATATAGGAAAGTCATTTGACGTTTATAGTAAAAAAAAAATAATAACCGCACTTGTTTTGATTAATCATCCATTAACTACTAAATCTAATCATTTTATATAAACCTACCCTGTTCGTGAAGTGAATACATAACGCTGATAAATGTCGTTCTTGCTATATTAGCTATGGATTACACGGATAAAGACAAGGGAGGTAACTTTTATTATACACCGATTCCGCGAATTCAACAAACCGCGATCGTGTCCGATTAGAGAAAAACGTGAAAATTACAACCCGTGAAATTAATCCCCTATACAGTATTATTCCGTGCTGTAGTCCTTCGATAAAAACGCGTTTGAAGTACTAGTATGTACTTGTACATTTATGTATATATCACTTTGATAAAGTGTATACTTGTAAATGTAAGTAAAAACACTTCCAATCGGCAATAGCAATACTTTATCCAGATAAGTTTTTAAAAATTATGATACATGTATACTAAGTATATATAGAAGTTGTGTGAGACTAGGGAGGATTGATAATCCAAAAGCATGAGTCTTAACTTCAAATATAGATATGTTACTCGAGACTGGAGGGGTCAAGTGCACACTGTTGCACTGCTGCAGAAAGGTTTGTGGATTTAAGTGTGTTTTTCTTGACCTACAGCCCCACGAGAGAGAGAGAGAGAGAGAGAGAGAGAGAGAGAGAAAGAGAGAAAAGTATTTTGCACTGGTATTCTGTATTTTTATACAGAATGGCCTCCTTAAGACATAGTTGCAGCTCTGACCATGAATAAGAAATCGATGATAAGGTTAGGGAAGTGTGGAAATTATCAACCACTTATATTGGGCGTGTTCTTGTTATTTGTGATAATATTTATCTTCAAGAGGCAGTCACGAGAATTTTGTGTAAAACACTTAATACAAATTTCTAATACATTTTTGGTCAATAATTTTCAAAAAGTGCTTTCTTTCACGATTTGGTAAGCCTGAAATCAAGCTTGAAATCAAGTTTGTTTTTTGTTTTTTTAACAAGTAAAACCTCTACACCACCATAATTATTATTTCTTTGATCCTGAGCTGCGATCAATTATACTCGTC
Source organism: Saccostrea echinata (assembly GCF_033153115.1). Lineage (NCBI taxonomy): Eukaryota > Metazoa > Mollusca > Bivalvia > Ostreida > Ostreidae > Saccostrea > Saccostrea echinata. The sequence continues at coordinate 14,400,878 of NW_026889805.1, forward strand.
TTACCAAATCGTGGAAGAAAGCACTTTCTAAAAATTAATGACCAAAGATATATTATCAATGAGCCCCACCTCTGACCAAGGAGCAGAGAAGATTTTCAAAAAAATAATGCACTTTCACTATATGATTTATATAGCCCGCCCTAGCACCAGAACCCCTGACCCTGGGGTCCTGAATTTCACAATTCTGGTAGAGGGCTCAATGCTTATTACAATCATGACAACAGTTTGACTACTTGATGTCCAGGAGAAAAGAAGAAGAATTTTAAACATTGCAATAATTTTGCCCAACTCCTCAGGCCCCAGGGGACCGTGGAGTTCACAATTTTTGTTCCCCCTCACCCATAGATGCTATATGCCAAAATCGGTTGGAATTGGTTCAGCGGTTTCAAAGAAGAAGCAGAAAATGTTCAATGTTAACGCACGACGAACGAGGACAGACAAAACGGATAGCAATAGGCCACCTCAAAATCCCCCCACCCCACCCCCGAAAAAAAAAACAACAACAAAAACAGAAGCAAAAAACAAAAAAAATAATAACCAGACAAAAATAACAACAAAAACTACTAAATGGATTTATTGACAAAATACACATGTATTTTGTAAATATTATAATTTATGAAAAAATTAAAAGAAACGAAAGTCATAATAAACATGGGAATCTTAAAATCAGAATTTAAAATTAACTTCAATATCGTGTACATCAACATCAACTACATGTATACGTTCTTCAAGAATAATGAAAAGAATTCAGTAAAATATAATTTGGTTTATTCATTAATGTATTCATGGAACAGTAGTAAGCAAAGTAGTCAATTCATTAAATGTACAATATAGACCGCGTTTTCTAAGTGTTCACCATGTTGAAGGGCTAATTCTCATTCCGAGTAGTCTGTACAAGTGTGTTTTAGAGTGGAGCTTTCTTTATCTATCTCTAAATACATAATACATGCAAATACCCCCCCCCCCCCCCGATGCAAGAGAATCGCGTTCTTTCCTGTCATTTTGAGTAACTTGAGAGAAAATAGAACAAATGGTGCGCGACGTTAAAACTGTTCTGCGCAAAAATAGTCTTCCCCAACGAAATGTCTTGAGATTCAAATCGAATGCTTATAATTATAGGTTTCATTTCCATGTGAATGAGAAATTTCCGACATTTGAAAACATGTGTCCTTTCAAGATCTTAAATTTCGCTTTACCTCAGTTGTAATGAGGAAGATATTATAACCTCGACATACCAATGATTGCATGCACCCATATTGTATAATTTCTTTTTTTCTTTTATTGCATCAACTTTTGTTACCTGCAACATAATATTAATAAATATACTTATATATAGAACATGTGATATTCAAAGTAATGGAAGTTTACCAGTATAATACCTTTGAATGTGATTTCAGGAATGTTTTTAAAAAGCTGAAATAAACAAGATGTGTTTGTGAAACACTGATGCTCCCGTATGGCAGCATATGGCGAGGGTTAAAGTTTCCCAAATGCAAGTCAAACTGCAGGTCAAGAGATCACAGTAAAACGTCAAGGTCAGGGTCAAATGGTGCCCAAGTGAATGTCTTGTTACAAGTGATACACATGTAAATGTACGTGAAATATGAAAGCCCTAGAAATAAACGTTCAAATGTTATGGTCAAGGTTTAAGTTCTTTGAAAGTCAAACTCCAAGGTCAAGGTCAATGGGCCAAAATTGTTGGTATCCTGTCACATGTGACGTATGAAAGCCCTAGCAACAACTGTTCAAAAGTTATGACAAAAGTTAAAGTTTTTCAAAAGTAGGTCAAATTCCAAGGTCATAGGGTCAAACGTATTCATAGGAAGGTCTTATCACAAGGAATACACATGTGAAAAATGAAAGCCATAGCTCTAACCAATCAAAAGTTATGGGCATGGTTAAAGTTTTTGCGGACAAACAGACAACTAGACAGACAGACAGGGCAACAACTATATGCCCCCGAATCTTCGATTACGGGGACATAAAAAGAAATGAAAAGGGGTAAATACTATTACCTCCTCGTAAACAGTAATCAATCAATCATTCAATCAATCAAATAAAAATGCCTTAAAATAATAACATTTAATGACTGCAAAATGATATTCATGTCTGGGAAAAGGTGGAAAGATTGTGTACGATATACATATGTACTGTATAATTTTTCTCCATACTTGATAATGAAATGTTGAGAGATTCTTATATCAAGTTCATGCATGATTGTTTATTTGTTAAACTGCCTAAAAAGTGTGAGTAATTAAATATATCTTTTGATTAACAAGAACATGTAAGTTTAACTGAGCAGGATGTTGCTGGATATGTTTATTTTTGTTGTTGTAGTCTTTAAGATACCGGATGTTGTCTCCTGGATTAATGAATACAGCGGCGCTAAAGCTGCTGGAAGGCGTCACCTATTGCACACATATACAATAGGTTACAAAGTCCCACACAGGAAACTCACTGATCTCTGATCCAATGCTCATGTGTTTTGTTTACAATTACAGTAATTAACATGCCTTTGCGGTAACACTTCAGAATTAGGGATGGTTATTCTAAATTTATCATCAATGTAATATAAAGGTTTGATAATTATATAGTCATGTTCATAACAAATCACTGACTGATATACGGCGTATCCCGTATTAATACTGTAGAGAGAATAGGTACAATTTAAGATACATGTAATACCTACAAAAGACCGCTTGTAAGACGTCTTGAAACACGATAATCACTAAATGATATAAACAATACTTTATGACTGATCAGCAGGTTTTATTAAAAATAATAAAGCTTTAAAACTGAATTTTTGGTAGAAGTTTAATTCATTCCAGATATAAATGCTTGGGGGATAACCATTTGATTCTTGAGGAGGGAGGGGGTGGGTTGGCAGATTTTGGAAATAAATAATACTCGAAAATGTTGAAAATAAATAATCCATCCTTAACTGTCAAGAAATCTGCCCTTGCCTGGTTATTTGTCCCCCGCGCACCCACCCCCAAATTTATTTATTTAACTTTATCAGAGAAGAAATAATCTTTCTTTGATTATCTTGGAAATGATAATCGTCCTTCTCGGGAATGGAATTACCTGAATCTAAAAAAAAATTGCCCCCCCCCCGACTTAAATTTTCGCACCCTTATTTTGAAAACACTAAAACGTAGGTCTGTATTTGCACCATTTACAGATTATTAATTTATTTCATAACAAACATAAGCTTTACATTAAGAATTTATTTAATGAAATATATTGATCCTTCTTAGAAATGAATAAACTATTTCACTGTAAGTAACGCATCATTTTGTATCATACAGATATAGATTTCTTCTTTTCAGAAAAGGAAGAATACGAAGAACAGGAATCCAGTCACGTACAAGATAACAGGAGAGAAAAGATTAGTTAAAGATATGCATACTTCTAACTCAAACTAATAGCACAAGCATACAGAGAGAGGTTAGGGTACGATTTAGCTCCTGTTCTCAAGACTGAATACTTACCAAAGATTTCAAGATCCTGCAAAATCAAGAACTTTTTATTACAGGACAGATAGGGAGAGGCTATGCTGTCTGCAGGTGACTACATGTACCTTGGGACAGGTCGCACAATCTGATTTCAGAGAACACAAATGCACCATGATTAGCTTAAGTTCTTATGATTTACTATATTGAACACTTTAATGATAAGATTTGAAAACTTTGATTTTTTATATTGATCACTAAATCACTATAGTGATAACTTTGAAAACTTTGATTTGTTATGGTTATCAGTCAAATGTACTTTATATAGTTATGTGTTAAATGATAACCCTATACACATAGATCTTGCTTTAAAAACTCAATGACATTTACACTGTAATTGTATACTGTGAGTTACTAATGCGTCATACTACTAAAATCTTCCATTCACTATACAAATACCAAAATTCGTAATACATGGAACTTTTAGAAAATTTGAAACCACAAAATTTTACCAAAATCAAGAACATTATAATGTACGACTTTTCAAGACTTTACACAATCATTCCCCACAATGAATTAAAGTCCAGGCTTTTTAGCATCATACACAGCTGCTTTTTCAATAAAATGGAACTTGTAAATTTACTTACCTTGTAATTGGTCATTTGCAAAATTATTTTGTTGAAAACATTCTGACTGTACACACAAGTACTCTGAATAGATATCTAAAAAATGCTTGACTTTCTGAGTGACAATATATATGTAGTTTTTGGAGATCAAGTCTTCTCTCGGAACACCCATGGGTACCAATTGCACTCCATTATTAGCAGACCTATCTCTTAATTCATATGAAGCAGAATTTATTCAAAAACTTAAACTTCAGAAGAAGAAGAAATTTGCTGTGGCCTTCAACCCGACATTTAGATATATCGACGACATATTATCAGTTAACAATAGTTACTTCCATTCATATGTCCACTCGATATATCCCAGTGAACTTGAAATAAAAGATACCACAGGGTCTGACACATGATTTTCAAATTTGGATATTTGACTAGAAAAAGACCTTAATGGTAACCTAACAACAAAACTTAATGATATACGTGATGACTTCAACTTCCTTTACTTATTTAACAATATATCCTTATCACCTGCATTGGAGTTTAAATCTCCCAGTTGATTCGATACGCAAGAGCATGCTCCTCGTACGAACAATTTCTAAAACGAGACAAGCTATTGAAACAAGTTTATGAAACAAGGATATCAAACGTCTCGTTTGAAGTCATCATTTCGCAAGTTCTATGGTCGATACAATGACCATGTCAGCAAATACAATCTATCATTAAGTAGAATGTTGACTGATATTTTTCATATTAATTGTTAGGTCAATTTAAACACTGTATTGTCTACGGAGTTTTCCATTTGCCCGATCATGACAATGAGGAAACGGCGGATGTGACCGGTCGACAGGGGATGCTTACCCCCCCCCCCCCCCCCATGATACCTGATCCCACCTCTGAGTTTTTAGAGGTCCGTGTTTGCTCTGCTCCCTATTTGTACTGTCTCAATGAACTTGATTACTGTTCGTTATCTCCATATTTCACTATATTAACACGAACTGAAATGAGAGCCAAATCTTTATTCATTTTAGAAATATCTTGCAATAATCAGTTATTGAACAATATTAATTTTCTAAAGTACCCTATACTAACAAAATTTTTAAATATAAAATACAGCATACTAAGTGCATGGAAGTACAAGACCCAAACATATTTCTTCGGCAACGTAAGAAAAATGAACAATAATTAAAAATACCTAATTTGTGAAATCAAATAAGACTTCTAATACAGAAAATTGATTTTTTGACAATTTGAATCACTATGAAAACTGATTCAATATATTATAGTGATAATTTTGACACTTTGATTTACTAAATTTGTATATTGATAATTTGACACTTTGATGTACACTAGTGATAACTTTAAAACTGATTTAATTTACTATAAATGTAGTGATTACTTTGACATTTTAATTTACTATAATGACAACTTTTACATTTTTTTTTAAAAAAAATTTACTGTAGTTAACTATAGATTACTATAGTATATTTTACTAGCATAACTGCGTCTTAAAGGCTCACTGTAGTGTTTGGGGCTTCACCTCATTTCACAAAGCTATCAATACAATCTTGACAAAACGATGGAGTTTAATATCGCCCATGGAGATTTTTTTTTTCAAAAACAAATTTTGCATGACTGTAATAAGTGGAATTGGGAGGAAAGAATTGTATAATCAGTTTCATGCAGAAGCCTTTAAATTTCACTGCGGAAGGAAACTATGGAGATTAGTGTTAAATAGTTTACACAGGGTTTACAGGGAGTCCGTGTTCTTCCCTAGATATCAATTTCGTCATTGAAAGTATGGGTACTTAATATAACATTTACTGGTACACAAATGCAATAAATATTAGCAACTTTCACATTTGTTGGGAAATTCTTCTGGAAAGTAGTCTGAAAGTAAAACTCAAAAATATTATTCATTGTTCAAAGTGGTCCTTTGATATTCTTAGTCATTAGTGCATGTTTCTCTATAAGCATGTATGATTTTTTTTTAGAAATGTCGCCATTCAATGATCAATGAATGCTAAGAAAAATCGAATGTTATGCTTTTATGCAATAGGGAGCATATTTAACACGAGACTGATACGCTTAGTAAATTTAGTTAACGAGTCTGGGAACAGGAAATAACACAGTCAAATACATTAATTCTACTTGAGTAACTAAAGTTGATAGTCGAAGAACATAATCAGTTGACTGCCATTCTTATATATATATATATATATATATATATATATATATATATATATATATATATTAAACTCTGTTAAATAAGTGTGAATGTTAATTAAAATTCGGCTTTGAGTCTCAAATATGATCTTCATAACGAAATGGAAATGACGGGCCAAAAAGGATTTCTGTTGAAATTGACCAAACAGACTCCATCCTTACACCCTCTTTCAAAGTGGAGGGTCCAAGGTCAGCATTTTACACTAAGCCAAGGATGCTTTGATATGATGGCATATTTCTGCCACCACTTGTCAGATGTTTATGTCGACCTCTCAGATGTTTATGTTGACTTGACAGACATATATGTCAACTTGCCAGATAATTATGCTGACTTTTCAGATAAAAATCATCACGACCAGGAACTCGTATCTTGTTGTTACAGCATATCAAAGCCACTAACTCACATATACTTGTCATCTTAATATCTGACAAGTAAATATATTTTTCTGACAAGTCGACATCATTATCTGACATGTCGACATAATTTTCTGACAAGTCGGCTTGTTAGATGCTATGTCGACTTGTCAGATAATGATGTTGAATTTTTTAATATATTATGTCGACTTGTCAGAAAATTATGTTGACTTGTTAGATAAAATATCGACTTGTCAGATCTTTATGTTGGCTTGTCAGATCTTTTTGTTGACTTCTCAGATCTTTTTGTTGACTTGTCAGAAAAATATGTTGTCAGCTGATGGCCTAAAGTGGGCATGGACATATTTTCATGTTGAATTTTTAACCACGTTAATAAGTGACAAATTAACAAAAAGTTCTGACAAGTCGACATAATTATCTGACAAGACAACAAAAAGACCTGACAAGTCGACATAATTATCTGACAAGTTGGGGGGGGGGGGGGCAGAAATATGCCACCATACATTGAGGAAAACAGATTTTCCTTCTCAAAATGTTTATATTTAATTAAAAATGCATTGATTCAGTTCATTTTAGCAGTTAAATGATATTGAAAAGTAGAATCAAATGCTTGTTTGTAATTCTATTATCTTAACATTTAAAAGAGAGAACAACAAAGATACTTGATGCAGAGGACTCTTAACAATCTCCACATAAGTACATCACAGGACGAGGGCCTGGCCTCTCCTTTGATATAGCAGCATTGTCGTCTTATGTTATCGACGGAGACATTATGTTCCAGTCGGCGACAATATGTGCAAAGAAAGTTCGCTATAATATATTAAAATGAGTAAGTACTTCTTTCACTTTCTCCAAAATTTTGGAAAATTTTAATTTGATGAAAATAATGAATGATTAGATAAATTGATGGAAGCAATTCATATTTTATGAAAAAAATATCGTATATATTTCGCTATTTGCTGAAGACAAACTTTCCCATTGTGTAGGATATAGACAGTTATTGAGTTTGAAGCATTTGAGAGTTTGATTTTTATTTATTTAGAGAGATGGAGAAATTAAATATATAATCTGATATTTAAAGATGAGAAATATGACATCCAATTCTAAAATTAACTTGTCAAACATAACATTTTTAATATCTCAAACTTATGAACTTTTTAAAAATTCTAATGTGTAGACAGATAAAATGATTCGTTGGAGTGTCTAACTTTTATTGGGTTCTTGCTAATATTTAAAAATAATCATATTTTTCTGATTTTTACTCTGAACAAAATACTAGAATTTAAATGTGAAAGAAGATTAATCAAAAATTGTATCCATATGAGACCTGCCATATTTTTGCATCTTTTAACCTATTGACAGAATCTTTTTTTAAACTACGAAATATGAAGATAACGAACAGTATTCAAGCTCAAAAGTCCATTCACACAATACAAATCAGGAGCAGACCAAGCATGGACCTCCAAAACATTAGAGGTGGGATCAGGTCCATATAGGAGTGAGCCCTAGTCAACCAGTCACACCCGCCGTGTGCTCCTTGTCATGATCGAGAAAAAGGTAAAATCCGTAGACAATTCAGTGTGTAAAGAATGGCATAACAATACGTATGGAAAATGTCAGTCAGCATTTGACTTAATGATAGACTGTCTTTGCTGACAAGATCATTGTATCGACCATAGAACTTGCAAAATGTCATGATCTTTTAACGAGACTTTAAACGAGACTGTTTATATTCTTGAGTTAGGGTCATATACTATATAAATACGATATACTGTTGACTCTATCGATTTTACTTCCTAATATCAGTTTCCCTTTTGCAACAATGAAATTGTGAGAATCAAAACATTGTACACATTAAGTGACTGGGCGTTTTCTCCTTTTTTTTTTCTAACTTGCAACAAGGAAGTGTTTTTTTTTTCTCGGAATTTTTTTTCTCCTATAGGATTTGTGCTAGAAAAATATAATCGGTTTCTATCTACTTTTAATCCTTAAGTTCTTGGTGGAACTCAATTTCATAATTTTATCTGGAAAATAGGATAAAACTAAAATGCTGTCGACTTTGATGTGCTCATGTTAATAAATTTGAAACTTGAATGCAAATTTTACATAATTCTTTTAATTTTTTCTGTCGTAGAACCACAGCATCAAGATGTAAAGCAAAATTCGCTGCATGTGCAGTATATCTTTCTGAAAGTACGAATGAAAATACACTTAGGCGTGCTCATCTACTATCATACAAAAATGTAGTTTTCGTGTTAAGTTCCGATTTCTCTTTGTAGTTTGTTGGTCGAATAACTTAGGGTGTAACCTTTAAGATGATAATGCAAGATATCGGATCAAGAATGCCGGATACAAATTCAAATAAATGAAAGAAATAAAAAAAAAATTATTTTCTTTTTTTTAAATCCTAAACTTATTCAATCAATCGAAACTTCAAGGAATATTTACATGTGTATCTAACGATACATAACAAGTAAGAATAAGATAAAGGCTTTTTGTAACTTCAAATCTTCCTTTCATTTCCACCACATTTTAAAATATTTTCCGCGCACTTAACGCATTCTTCCGGAAAACGGGCATTCTTAAGTTTGACGGAAGGGCAAAATAAATCACCGACTTAAAAGAAACACGCCCAAACTTTAAAAAACCCAATTTGCATACAGCGAACAAATAATTATCTTTTTATGTCATAAACTAGCGAGTCGAACATTCAAACTTTCATGTACTATTAACCTAGACTGGGCCTGTTGTCTGTCTTGGATATTACGTCCCTATGTACAAAGGATAGCTAGGGTTGACAAGCATGTGACTGATCACAGATGAATGTCATGTACAGCCGACTGATACAATTTATGAATGACTTTTTATATGATAAATTAACATTGTTGACCAAAGATGTACAGTATATCAATTTATTAATACAGAGAGAGAGAGAGAGAGAGAGAGAGAGAGAGAGAGAGAGAGAGAGGATATTTGTGTGATTGAGGGAGGAAGACCAAACGAAAATTCTATTTTAATTTAAGGTATATTTAGTATCAAATTACTTCGATAAAAAAGTTTATGAAAAAATCATAATTATTTTTCTGTTGCTTAAAATAAAATAGTTGTTGAATGATAAAGCAATTTCAGAAGGAATGTATTAAAAAGATTTGTCATATATTTTGCTAAAACAAATCATTTATATTTTATTTACACAAAGGGCGTACCTCTGTTAAACATACTAATGCGTCAATCATTGGTAAGTACTTCATCAATTTCCCATTCATAACTGGATATCGTCTGATAATCGTTGGTTTAGCGCAAAAAAAGAACAAATAACAAGACTACATTTACCATCCGCTTCTATATAAGTTTCCAAAAATAGGCCCCTTTAAATATCGATATTCATTTGTCGATTTTTCGCCGAGGGGGCTGACGTTATTGCACAGTGATTTGCCATCTGTCAGTGCATTTAAATTGAACCACACCCATCGTAGCGATTATTCAGCGAGCCGAACGCCTGACCTACATTGGCGATAACAGAGAGGGATGACTAGACTCTCTCGTGTGTACGTTCAGAAGAGTGTAAAGAGCGATCGGAGTAATGCCGGTGTGGGGTGTTTTAGTTTGATTCTAGCTTTTTGTGAAAGAAATATTGAACATTTCAATGGAAATTCTGTGATTGTTTGTAACGGATTGTGAAGTTTGTTGCTGGTGATCTAATCAGACTCTTACTTAACTAACCCTCAGACAAGTCTTAGCAAAAAATGTGGTTTGACATCTCTATGCCAGGATGTGATACGGGCACTATCATCGAATCCATGCCGGCTGTGGAGTATAATGTGTTCACATGTTGGGAAATGTAATCGGAAAAGTGTCGTAAAATTGGTCATTCTAACCGTGTGTGTATTAAGTTGTGTTCCACTTGCCCGAGGTCTTACTAAACCCAACCTTTATCCGTTTGGGACGTCAGCTTCGGACATCATTACAGATAAGGCAGACGACGGAGGTTCTAAAAAGATTGTGCTGAAAAATCCTTTCAAATTTTTTGGCAAAAGCAAATATAGTCTTTTTGTAAGTAGCTTTAACGTCAGAAAGCCTTTTGGTATGTATATAAGCCGTTACTTCCGGTAGGAGAAATCATATGAATCAAATACACTGATTGACTCGTGCATTCATGGTTGAATGGTTAATTTTACACTTGCTAGTAGGCAACTGTTGTAAATGGCCTTTATTTCTATACAAAAAAATGCCTGTGATTCATAATGAAAAATCGATTTCCGCCTTTGTATGTAAGACTCTAGAACTGCATGAAAAAATTGTTCTTTAATGGTTTTGTTTAGAATCTTTGTTTTTGGCCTAAAAGCAGCATGTGGGGGAACATGTGACGTCAAAGCGCAAAATTGTTGAGATTTGAAGGAGGATGAATCTTGTAGTACCTACACACCACATTCTCATCTTCAATTAGATTTTTTCAGGAGGTTTATTTTAGAAATGTTTGGTAGAAGTAGCTAACATGTTATACATTGATTACAGATGCATTATGCGAAGGCATCAGATACATGCATATTGATGTAAATCACTACATGTCAAGAAAGCAGAGTTGGCTATTTATCATTTATTTTACAAACAATACGCGACATAGCTTGCCCAAAGTCACCATCAGGTGCGGTGGTCATTGCTCGGGGCCCCTGTCATGAAGGCGTGAAATATTTATAAATAAATCTGAGTAGAACAGATATTGAATATAAAATCAAGTGGAAGGTTTTTGAAGTGAAACCAGATGTTTTGGCATGGCGGAAAGAAGGCTTTATCCTGTGAAGCAATGCAGTGATATATCCGTCCCAATAAAACACACGTGGGGTAGGGTGGAGCCCAAACTAACGCACAAATTACTTCAAGATAAACAATTCCACCATCGGTGGTAGAAATCCAGTTGTGTTCATATGTAGATCTAATGTACAGTTTCCCTACTGCTGCAGTCTGATTGTAATTCCAATGAAACAAATAAAATTGTCCACACAAATAACCTGCCATTTAAAAGTCTCTAAGTCCGAGACCTATCTGTACAGAATACAATTTTGTAAATTCTACACAGGATATTGATACTCAAAATTAAAACTGCCATCTACTAAGAGTCAAACACATAACTCTTTACCGGTGATACAAAATCGACATGGAGAACAATTGAATCAATTTCTCAGTTTATTTGAATATCTTTTAGATAAATTGTAACCTGGATACAGCAAACATTTGAGTTAAAATTGGCCCAATCGCTATTACTTATTAAATGTTTTAACGATCAATTTTTTTCCTGTTTATTTGAAAATATTTCACTATATCTGTCTTAAATTAAAATGTAACTTAAAGAATTCAATTGATTGCTTGTGGGCTTAGTAGAAAAGAGGAAGGAATTCGCTTACTACTTTTATATTTTATTCAGTAAGTGCGTTCTGAAATACATGCAGTCAGGAGAATGACATATTTGTAAGACTGTCAGAAACATTCAGAAAACGCTTTAGATGTTTGTTTAAACACCATCCAAAACGTAAATACCCCTAGCTAATTATTTATCAAAAGAAATCGTTTTGTTTTCTGAAACTATTTAAGAAGAACTTTATTTTTTTCATAGTAAGTTTTTAAGGTTTCCAGATATACCAGTGAATGTTAATTTTGGTTTATGTTCTTTATGGGTGCACCAGCAAATAACTAAAGGGCGTTCCTAAACAAATCTCCCTTTAAGAATGAGATGCCAATTCTTTAATGTCGTTAGTTGTTGTGTTTCTCGTAAGATCTTAATTATCGGAACACGAGCGGGATTCTTCTCATCCAATAACAGATCATCTTCCCCATCAAGGAACAATTTTACGTCAAAGTTTGGGCGCAGTTCTTGTTCTGTTCCTATAATTAGACATTAAAGTTTTAATTTATCATAAAATCTTTTGCTTTTCCTCTGCAACAGAGGCTATGAGACCTTGTTCTTTATGTGCAAACGTGGATATTTTTCCGACTGTATAAATTGTAGCCTACCGTGTATTTATGTAGCACACATTTATTTGGTGCTGATTTGGTGGTATGCCATTGAATATATGGCCAACGAAAATATTAAATTCTGCAAGCTTCAAGATTACAATCAGTTCAAATTCTATATGACAGTTTTTATTCTGACCTAATACACGCAACACAAACTATTGCATGAAGGAAATTTTCTTGCATGTTTTCGGCTAATAATCTTATAAGGTACTCACTCTTACTCAATTGTTTATTTCCTACCGGAAGAATGCAGTTAGCTGTATACGATTTGCATCTAACATATATGTTAGAGCTCGGAGATTTTAAGACTTTATTATATAATTACGTACGGAAAGGTAGATATAACCGAATATATTACAATAACTTGCAGTCTAGCACCATATGCAATCTGTTGTTGCCTGCACTGTTAGATGCCATTTGACCTTGTAGTATAGATCACTGCAAAGGTCAACTGGAGACACGCGCCCTTCTGTCGTCTGCCAGCTTGTGTCAGCACGCTTTTCAGTGTAACATTTAATTAATGAATCCTCCCCGCCTTTCTTGTTTTCCTTACACGACTTTTCTTTGCTAGAAACAAGAATCTCATTAATTAAAATATGGAAAATGACGTAATCGACACGTCATAAATAGGTCAGGGTTGAACTTGTATTGGAAAACATTCCATGTTCAAAATTAACAGAACTGCAATATGAAATTAATTTCCTAACACAAACGGAAGCTTTAGCTATAAATATAATTAAAAAACTACCGTAATTATAATTTTAAAAGTTAGTTGTTTACATGTAAAAAGACACAAGGTCATTTATAGTCCGGTTAACTTTCTCTTGGTGATTTCTATTACTATTCACCAAGTATGCTGCATATATAAAGAATGCTGTCCACATCACGCACGTAAGAACGTACATTCCAATGCAGTGTAAAGACCTATAGCCGACCTCGGTAGCTTTATGAGTTTTATGTCACATTGAATATGTGCAGTAAAAGCCCTGACCATTCAGGTGTTCACTAAATACCCGCTGACGTCCCCTGTTAGAACACTAACTCTCAATCACCTACTGGCGAAAATTCCTACAACAAGGTTTATGTTTTCGTTTTGCATGGTTAAATGTATTAGAAGTTTAATAAGTGCAAACTAAAAATGAAAATATTTCTCTCTTCCTATTATTTCTTTAATTTCATTGTAACAAATAAAACATTTTTACGAGATTTATTATGTTAGATAACTTAAGCAACTAATGGATAATTTATAATATATTGTTTACGTTGAATTATCTTTTCATCTTTTTTGAAAGGATAAGGAATTTGAAAGGAGTTTTGAATTAACTCTTAGATGTACCACTGCATCATGCAGTACAAACACTTTAAATAAATACAGAAGCTGTACATATTGTTTGCGCTCTCTGACTTCTCTGTAAACCTTTCTGTTTATCTTACCCCCACTTCGGGCCTTGATAGCGGAAACACCGATAAGAATCCATTGTAAAATAAAGAGAAGCTGTTTTAACACCCAAATCGAGGCTATTTTACTCCACCCTTGTTTACATGGCAGAAAGGTGAAGCTTTTGGGGGCCAGCCAGGGGGTTGGTTCAATAATTTTAAACACTGAAGAGATTTTCCTTAGACATATCACTTTCTGACATTTTTTTTACGCTTAATTAATTAGGGTTAAAAATTTTAAAGAAAAAAGAAATTAGAGTCACGATTTTTTACTAAATTTTAACAATTTTTTTTATTTATTTATTTTTTTTTTGGAAGTAATTCTCGTTGAAAAATATGTTTATAATAATTTTTATTATTTCTAAGGCATATAATACGATCATTTATTAATGAGTTAAATTCTTTATCAACATGATTAAAAAAATGCAAACTCAATTCCATTCCTATAGATACATTTAAAGGCCAGTATATTAAATGGGTTTTTTTTCCAGCTTATTCAATTGAGTAAAGTAAACGAAAATTTTAATAATAATTAAGCTAAAATCAGTTGAATTTTCAGATTGAAAAATATTTCCCAAAATGGCCTTGAGTCAAATGGTAAAGTGGACATTAACTTTGCATCACAAACACGTTTTCCCCATTTTTGTTATTTTATTTTAAGCACAGCCTTGGCTCACTATTTACACAATGGGGATTGAACTCCAACTAAATTTGAAATCGCTGCATAATTTTTAATTCCAATTTGTCAAATAGTCGGCAACGAAAACGCGATGAAGTTTCCTCCTAGCTTTTACGACACCCGATAAGAGAACAAGCAGTTTGTTACCCCGAATTTGACGTGTAATAGCAATGATTGATAACAAGTGAAATGGGCAAAACGCCGACAAATGGTGAAATAGCCAGGCGGAGTCCGGCAACTGTCAATGAGACGATCTAGGTGGCCGTTACTGGGCCAGGTATAGTGTTTACCTGGGGCTAATTGAATGCAGCCTCCGGCTCGCACCGTATGAACTTCGTATCAAACCACAAGGACATTCTGATTTATATACAGATATAATATCACACTTGTGTTTACCTAATACACTTCAGATAGCAATAAATTTATTTAAAATTTATTCCTGAGATTATTCCTTTGAAAGAGAGTTAGTAAAGGGTTAGAAAATGTTTTGCCACGCCTTTTATAAAATTTAGATCTCTCATCTCAAAATCTTTCATTGGACTGTTTTATGTATTACACAATATATTTTTTGGTTAAAAAAAGGAGAAAAAGAAGATATACTAGTAGATTTTGAATCTTTTTGCTTTTGTATTATATTGTGCAATGCAATCCTTTTGTGCTTTAATATGAAAAAATAAAGTTCTTTATTGTAATTTTAAAAATACGAACCCCTTTTTACCAATGTTGCAGTATTCATATAAATTGTAAGTTTCAAAAGAGTCAAGATTTCTCTGTAAAAATGTCATTTTATAAACAAGGAAGGCGGCAATTGAACAAAAATCTATTTAAATTTCTCATTACAACGACTTTTCTTATTGAGTGCTAGAGTATCAAAGGAATAGGGGCAAAAGTATTATTATTAAGGAGGGATTCTTGTCTGGATTCTGACTAGATGAAATATCAAAAGTATATTTGCTTATATGTCTGTAAGAGATTTAGAAGATTATATTTTTCTTTCCTCATCATAATTGTACAACTTTAAATAGAAATGGTAAACTGAGTTTGAAATCTAGCAGAGACTATATTTTTGGCGGAACGGCGGCGTATGAAAATATCTCCTTTTCTGCTTCTCAAAATTACTATAAAACAATGAATTTAGTTAAAAATTTTTATACAATCAAAGACTAAAAGAAAATTTCAAATGTAAGTAAAATAAATAATAATGGACTGAAGTTTTAAAATATATCAAATAAATATGATTTTCCGAACAAACTACAATTTTGTTAACTTTTAAAAGCTTCCGATCTAAGTACAGATTTGAGCCAAAAATCCGTAAAAAGTGATTTTTCTCTCTTAGTAAACGGCCAAAAACTTTTTATTTTTGTATCAATTTGTATCTTAATATGTCTACTTTACCATATGTGAAAATAAGAAAAATTTAAATATACGAAACATGTAAAAATAACTAATGTATCCAAAAAAACTAAGAAAAATAGTGGAAATTCGGATTAGCCAATATCCATTTTAGTTAAATTATCTATGTCAATTTGGTAGTATCATCTGATAGACCCTATATGGTAATATCTTTTTATACAAAAAGAAAAACATTTAATCTTTTGAAAAAGAAGTAGGCATCGCATGATTGGCAATGGTATTTTTTTTATTCCTAAGGTAAAGAAAAAAGATAATGACCTTGACCTGACCTTGCTTTTAGAATAAAACGGTCAAATTTAATCTAGTTGATACCATCACTTAATGATAATGTCTTCTTGAGTCTAAGAAAATTTAATTTATTTTTAAATACAAGAAATATGAGAAGAATCCCCCCTTAACATCGCAAAAATTAAATATATTTTGTGAAGTTCTTCATTTATATATATTTCATTCTTTTTATGAAATAATGTTCATGTAATAAAAAAAAATAAATAAATAATAAGGGTAGGATCATATAAGGCACATATAGTCTTGCCCAATTCAATTGAAAAAAAAATTAGATTAAGTTAACATGGTTAATGGCAAAGATAAATATTGCAGTTTTAAAACACTGAAGGAAATCGCACATACTAAAATAAAAAAAAATGATATCGCCATTTTATTTTGAGGTCTTTACACTACATATCTATCTGACAGGTCAACAACAATGGTCTTATTACGTTTGACGCCCAGCTGAGTGAGTACAAACCTAAGTCCTTTCCCCTCCAAGAGAATATCCCCCTAATAGCGCCTTTCTGGGCGGATGTCGATGTCAGCAGAGATTGGTCTAAAGGAAACATTTGGTACCGACAGGAGAACAGTTCCCTTCTCCTGAACAGAGCATCCCAGGAAATTCAGAACTACTTCATATCGCAGAGAAACTTCCACGCCAACTGGCTGTTTATTGTAACCTGGGACAATGTCGGATTCTATGGTGCATCTGGACCAGGCCGAAACAAAGTAAATTTCAACTGTCATTCTTGTAAAAATTTAACCAAGAACATGAAACACACATGTACAGGTCACTTCTCAACGTTACTGAACATTTTCAAATTTAAAATATGAAAACCGATATATTTTTTTTCCTTCAGAAAAACACCTTTCAGGCTGTGCTTGTAAGGAATGAGGAGAGATCTTTTGTTATTTTTAATTATTTACGAGTAGAGTGGACTACCGGCAGTAACAGTTTGGGTGATCCTTCCACTGGACTAGGGGGCAGCACAGCTCAGGTATACAGACAATTCAAGATTTTTATCTTGTTAAAGATATATTTGTTATATATATGTAGGGCCTATATATTTATTTACTTATATGAAATAAATACATGTATTACTTTAAAATTTTAAATGAATTACAATCAGACCAATTAAAATATTTGTGAACTTGTTATATGAAATCTATGTGAAAGAGTATAAAAAGATAATGATTAAATTGTATTAACACAGGCGGGGTTTAACGCTGGGGACCAGAGGAACTATTACTCCATAGAAGGAGCCCAGACACCTGACGTTATTAACTTAACACTGACCAGTAACGTGGGTATCCCTGGAAAATGGGTTTTCCAAGTAGACGGAGATAATATTCTGGATATCAAATGTAGTCATGCTGGTAGGGTGCACATGTCTGTAATTCAGCATTTAAATTTACCCATAAGTGCATGACTAATTTTATACTTATAACTGTTTGATAACTATCCTTTTGAGTGAAAATTGTTGATAAGTTGAATATTTCTAATAGTAAATTTGCATATCAATGGTAAATGGATGAAATATTTTTTAGAACAAATTAACGTTTTTCCTAAAGTTGGATCCATGTTTGGAGGCGAGGAAATACGAATATCAGGACCATGTTTCAGTTCAGCATTTACAATTTTTGCCCGCATCAAAGAAACTAATGAGACATTTCAGTGCACGACTATTAATGACATATCAGGAGCTTGTATCATGCCCAGTGTTTTCCGCACCGGTCAGGTGACAATAGAGGTTAACCCCTATGAAATGGGTTGGAATTATTCCTCTGCTTATCAGATAGGTATGTTGCTTACTTGAACTTAGACTTATTTACGAAAAAATCAAAACTTTTTTTGCGCTTTCAGATTGTAAAATTGCTTCTTTTCTTTTGCAGAAAACGTAGCGTTTTTGACGCCAAAAATCATCCGCCATAATCCCGACTTGTGGGTCATCCAAAATAATGTGACCATGTCCTGGAATTTATCCCTTACTCCGTCCTCTCTTTTCTTCCTGGACATACTGGCCTATCAGGTTTGTTACCAATGATAATTTAAAAATACCCTTTTAAATGTTTTATTTATTTCCTTCATATTTTTAATAATACAGTTATCAAAATGAAAATCTTGGGATAAAATAATTTCTACGGATACTCTTATTTCATTTAAATATATACATGTAAGAGCAAAGTGTAGTTTGTAATGGAGTAATTCTCGTGGTAAAAAATAGCTTGCAGTTTGAGAAGGTTTCTATGTTTCATTTATTTTGAAGTGAGCTGCTTTTTTTTTTACAATTAGATTAAAACTGTAATTGTAGATCAGCAATATAAATAAAATGGGTGGGACATAGTACGTACATTTGCCTTTCTTATCTCTGCATTCGGTCTGTTTGTATCTCGTTTCGATTGAACAGACTCGGAAGAGGTTTTATCTGAATTATAGGCTTTCCTATTCTCCTCACTTTGCCAAGAAATCTGGCATTTTATAAATTATGTAGAAAAAATAGAAAAAAGCCGGAGGAAATTGTATTTAAGGTGGATTAACAGCTTATGTTTGATGACTTCATAAGCAGATGAAGTGAGAGATTACTAAAATTCATCTCGTCGCATTGCGTCATCGTATTCGTAAATGATAATTTATTAAGAGACAATATAATTTAAAAAACCCAAATAGACAGTAGTCTGCATAATTTATTAAAGTACTTTATCACAATTTATATTATTTAATTTGATCTTCGAAAGTCCCTCGATATGCCAGCAGGTTTGTTTTTATTAGGTATAAACTAAAGGGGTACAGTTTTGATACTATACCCCTTTTTGAACCTCACTGGTGAATTCTTCACACCTAAACACGGTAGATTATGTTCTAAATAGCTAATTCAATATATTTTCTTTGAAGTAAATTACCAGACGTTTAATGATAACCAAAGACATACAACTGTGTGACCGAAAATTTATTGATCAGTAAGTCAAGGTATTACAATGTTGGGAACGAGGAATGTTTTTAAGCGCTGTCTGGCTTTGCCTTCTTGGCTTATTTTGCAAGTCAGGTGGTACCACAGTAAGAAGATTGTCAAGAAATGTATTTCCTGAAGAACGTTTTGTCTTCCTTTCAGAATATAAATGATAGTGGGCCTAGCTTTGTTACTGTTCACAGTGATGAACTCTTTGACCTTCAGACTCCAATTAACTCATCCATTGCATTCACTTCCTTCATATTAGACGGGAATTTGTACGAGAGTATGACGTCACTGGTGTTGCGTGTAAGATACAATACCTCTGCTGGATTTAGGTAAACTTCATTTATTAGAAAATGGTCAAGAAAAGGGTTTGGAAAGCAAGTCAAAAAACTAAATTTATATAGACACACAAACCTGTAATTTGTAAGATACAATACCTCTGCTGGATTTAGGTAAACTTCATTTATTAGAAAATGGTCAAGAAAAGGGTTTGGAAAGCAAGTCAAAAAACTAAATTTATATAGACACACAAACCTGTAATTTATGGAAAGAGCAAGGTTCACTTAGGCCCCTTTTGGCCCTGTGAGTTTCTGAATCATAACTGCCCTGTTTTAGTTGACAGTACATTACATATGAGTGTAAATATCACTTGGACCCTTGATGACTGCATATTTATTGATCTAGCTAGTCCATGTATTACATAACGTCATGAATTGCGTCATTATTCCCAAATTCTGAAAAATTCTTCATATATGGTAAAAAATGTAAGGTGTTTTTCAAATATTTTGCATAGAACCCAACCTCTATTTCAAAATATGAAGTTGTATTATGATAAAACTATTTCTGAAGATTATAAAACATGATTTTGGATCTAGGGGAAAGAGTCTTCATTTCTTTGCTGTTCAAAACTCCCTTTTTTCTGCAAAATTCAAAAACATTGCAATTTCACAAAGCCCGTTTTTTTTTTAATTCTGGACTCAGGGGAAAAGTTTTTATTGAAAATAAAAGCACTAAATTATTATCTACTTTATATTGGTGTTTGAAATGAGACATAGCCCGGTCACATAGGGTCTTGATCAATTAATGCTTAAATTAAAGTGAATCATGCATGGTCATTGATTTATGAATAAATTTAAATTCCCCGACAGGGTATAAGGAAGAAAATGGACAACAAAAATGTTGAATCATCTGAACATTTCTTCACTTAATTATTTCTTATCTATTTATTTTAAGACCGTTAAAAATACATGAAATGCATTTTTAAATTCTGTTTTTTCTGTAGTTCGATTTGGTCAGACGTATTCCCAGTACGATGGTCCTCACCTGCAAATGCAGAAAAAATGTGCCAAAATTGGATAAAGAGTTCACTTCCTTTACTAAATGAAACTGAATCGACTTGTCCATGTACATTAAGACAAGCATCACGTGATACTGGGCGCTATTTTGTGGACCCTTTATGTAACCTTCAAAATAATCACAAAGATACAAATTGCCTGTACAACCAGGGTGCAGTTCAGTGCTTCCGGAGAATGCTGCACAGGTCTGTGGCTTATTTGTTTCAGAGAGTTGAATGAGCTTACTCGTTTTCTGGATTTTCTTTGAAAAAAAAGAATAATAAACTCTTACTACAATACAGCGCATTTCTTGACAAAAGAATTTCGCAGAAAAAAAAATCAATTGATCAAATACCGGTAACTGATTCTTACAATTTGGATAAACCGTTAAAATTTAATCAAGTATATATCATGTAATACTTGTGCAATAAACTATGCATCAAAACCTTGAAACGGATTAGAATATTGAAGTTTTGTAATGACTACTTATTCTGCTTTGTAGCTTATCTGTTAGTGGGGAAACGTGCTGCTACAACAGGGATGGAGAACTGTTGGATGCACGTGATACGCCTCACGCTGGAGGGACCCGTTCTCTCTATCACATACAGGCACAGGGAAGGGACGTTGTGCCTTTCTTCTCTTATTTCAAGAACGATTTGGTGCCTTTTGTTCAGTGTTGTCAATATTCCTACAATAATACCATGTGCCAACATTTCTTAAAACTTCGACCGCCAACAACGTGCCAAGCATACACACCGCCCACTCCTGGTAATTAATCTTTTAATTTGCTAATTAAGATTTGCAGAATGAAAGAAAAAAAATGAAGGCAGGATTTGTATTACAGAAAGTGTGCAGGAAAAGTGTAGGTCAAAGCAGATAACACTAACACAGAACACTTAATACCTATGGTATAATCAAGACACAAAAAAACGTTTGCGTGCTCTGCTTCTGTGTTTCGCCTTCTTAATGTAAGGATTCACAAATAATTTTAAGTATTTGCGTAAATAATATTCAGTATTCAGCATGATAATTATGATAAATAACTCACGAAATAGTTTCGTTTAGGCCACATAAATTTAAAATTTAGATTATCTCATCCTAATTTGCAATTGGGGCGGTTGGGCGGATTTTTTTTTTTTTTTTTTTTTGAAAATATCTACATAACACTCTTCTTACACAAAATTTTCACATGTTTATGCCAATATGAATAGATTTCATTGTTTATTCTTTTAAATATCTACCGAAGATTCTTGTAATTTGTAATAGAAAATTAAATATTTATAGTTTTTGAAATAGTTTAAAAACTGGTCGCTCTAGGAGAAGTGAATGCAACGTAGTCTTAGAAAATCAAATGTGGCATGAAGAAGGTGGAAACTCTGATTACTAATATCTGCTTGACAGTATCTAAGACATGCTACACTTTCATTTTACAGCCCAGGCAGCTGGAGATCCTCATTTGACAACGTTAGATAGGAAAGATTATACTTTTAATGGCATTGGGGATTTCGTCTTACTGCAAGACGTCAATTCTTCTATGGTTGTGCAAGTGCGCGCCATTCAGACGAGGGACACCGGTGGTGAGTCATGCAACAAAAAGTTTACTAGTATCTGTTCCTGACATAAAAACCAGATATTGATCAAATAATCTGATCAAATCCTACTCTTATCAGTACAGATACCCCAAAATACACAATTTTTCTATATTTTTAATGCTCTTATGGTTCCTTTGCCAAAAAGCGGTTATTATATAATTTTGAATGAAGACTATTTGTAACAATAAAAAAGAAATTTAGCTTTTTGATACTCAGTTTTTAATATCCTCCTTTTTCAAAAATTTCAGGGCTTTTACAAAACGCCAGTGTATTTTCTGCAATAGCAATGCAAACGAGAAATTCTGACAAAATCGAAATCTACAAAACTTTTGATGGAATGGCAGAGATTTTAGTAAACAATGACTCTGTAGAACTTGTAGAAACTACCTCAAACTTTAATGGTGTTAATCTGGAGATGGGAGAGAGAGAGGACTCTAAAGTGAATGTTCTAGTTGTGTTTGAGAATGAGGATTTATCCATATCAGTCGATGTGTCAAAGGATCTCCTCAACGTTCTAGTCATGATCAGTGGAGAAAGATACAAAGGTATCTTAAAAAATAAAGTCCCCTGGACTAAGTTTTCATTCTTAAGTATTAAATACATACTTAGTTGTACATCGTTCATCAAGTATTATTTTCTAAGCGAAATCTTGTTTCCTGTCACTAGAAGTCTGCACTCACTGTACTGAAAGTTTTCAATTTTGTTCAAGGTCTTTTGGAATCGTTGTGTAAGTCTTTGAAAACAGGTCAAGTTCTTAATCACCTTGACAATTTTTTAACTTTTCACTTGTATTTCAGGCCAAATTCGTGGCTTGCTTGGTAATTTTAATGGAGATGACAACGATGATTTCATAACACGACAAAGCGAAGTGCTACCTGCTGACGCCTCAATGGAAGACTTGCATTTTAAATTTGGAATGACCTGTAAGTAATTAATTTTTGGGATGACCTGCAAGTGATTAATTTTTGTCTGTAAGTGATTATTTTGGATCCACAGGATCAGTTAACTGAAAGGTGATTGAAAGTTTACAGAAAGGTGACTGAAAAGCAGAACTCTGCCATTCAGCCGTCTTTCCAGACCCCTCAGTTGCCATTCAGTTGCCTGAAAGATGCAGTTACATTCTGTGGGACTGACCTGTAATTAATTATTTTTGGAATGACTTGTATTAAAGTAATTAATGTCTAGTTTGTCTTCCCTTTCCTTCTAAAGAAAAACAGTTTTAAAACCAAAATTTCTGCGACAGTCATTAAATGAGAATTTTGATTTCTTTTTTAGGGGAGGTGCAAAATGATGAATTGCTATTCACACACCAAAACACCGAAAGCAATGCAATAAATTACACACCAATATTTCTGGACGATATCGGAAATCCGGACCTAAATTTTACTGCTGTTTTAGAACTATGTGGTGATAATAAACAGTGTCAATATGATTATAGTGTCACTAAAAATGAGAATATAGCGAAAGGGACCATGCAGTTTATAGAGAAATTTAAAGAAATTGAAAGTGATGTGCAGAAAGGTATTTACTGTATCCCTAAACCACGTCTAAGATTTTTAATCGAAACATTTCAATTACTATTTCTCTTTTTTTTTAATGACTTGATATGAAATGTAAAAATACATGTCAATTCCTCTAAAATCATGTTTTTATAGCAAATTGACATTTTTTATTAATAACTCAGTTGTAAGGTGCCCGTTTTTGGATGTACCTACGAATGGAAATCGCTCAGTAAGCGGGTACTCTGTAGGGGCCAATGCCACATTCTGGTGTCTCGAGGGTTTCCAAATTATTCAGGGTGCGTCCTTCATTGAGTGTAGAGAAGATGGAGGGTGGTCAGGGGCTACACCTATGTGTGTTAAGAAAGTTGGTAAGTTTAAGTTTCTTGTGTAAATTTCTTGTAAAAATCGCGTGCCGATTTGTAACATTTGAATGTGTTGACAAATCAAATTGTAAATTAAACGGTTTTGAATTGATAAATATATAAATTATTGATTTTATTTTATCTTGAAGTTGACGAGAGTTCAATCAGCGGTTTGGTTGTATACATAGCATCCAGCTCTGGAGCTCTGGTTGTTGTAGTTGTTATAGCAATTGTTCTTATGGTGCTCATAAAGTGTAGACGAAAACCCAAACCAGAGGCGGATCCGGAAATGTAATTTCTTGATTAGCTATGGACATTTAAAATAAATCACTGCTTCAGTTCGATTTTTTTTTTCTAAATTTGCATGTGTGTAAACTTCATGAAATAGTGATAACTGAATTTATTGATTTTATTTTAATTTTAGAAATGGACCTATATTTGAAAATCCCGTTTTTCTGGAAAGGTTCGTATTAATGTTCTGTAATGTTTCTAGCTGTTTTGTTTTTTGGGAATCTAGAAAGCAATCGATTGCATTGTAAGATCGTATAAGGTTGTGTTTAGTTTGGATCTCTTTGCCTTTCAGTTTATCGACGTTGGGAAATGGAGGAGCATTTAAAATCCCTCGTCCTACTTACGTGGATCCTAACCTGCTGGACGACTATTTTTTCTAGTGGCTTGTTGTGAATTTAGCAAACATTTCTGTGGTGCATCACTCTAGTCAGTGGATCTTTGAACCAGTCTTTCAAAATAAAAACTGCAATATTTTGACCGCCTCTCTGTTCTAGCCAGTCATTTCATTGTTAGATATAATCCTGTTGATTGTTATAACGTTTAAAGACAACCATTTTTATAGGAGTAATCTAGAGTATGGTTTTATGTGTGTTTATTATCGATAGGATGATTTTAGTGATTTTTATCATTCCAATCATCGGCAATGTCCTCATCACTTTATCATAGTTTGTATATTATCATTTCTACTTTCAATGTCATGGATGGGAGAAATATGAGCGAGTGTTCAGTGAACTTCGAATGTGAGCCATTGTGAAACTGTCACTGTTATTTTTAAGAATGCTGCATGGATATGTGCCGAGTATAAGTTTGTTGAACATGATACAAATTATTTGTATATAATGACGGAACAAAATCTTGAAATGAACAAATAAAAAAATAAAAAATAAGAATGGATTATGTTTGTTCAATTTTTTCTAATCATTTTTATTATCATTTATACAATAATAAAAATCCTTTTTTTTGTACAAAAAGGGGAATATAACAGATATTTTTGTTTATGTAAGTTTTAGCAAAATACAGCATTAATTGAATAACGGAAACCCAAGAAAGAGCGAACGTACATCGTTTACCGAGTAAAATACTAAAAGGTTATTTTTGTCGAAAATTTCCTGCGGTATCATGAACAATATCCCCGCCCCCTACATCTGGAGGCGTGCCAAAAATCCCAAAGGGTACTAAGGACATAATGCACCTTGTATTAAACAGAATAATTACTAGTAGGCTATATCAAACCTCTAAAGTATACATAAACGAGAAATTGAAATGTGCCTATTCATAACGTATTCTCTAGTCTCAACTACTTGAGGGGGAATACTAAAACGAGTCACCAATTCAAAATAGAGAATATTCATTACCTTCCACGAAGAATTAAGCGCTGTGTTTCATAAATATAAACTATCATTAAAGTTTTTAATTGATATACGTGTAGATTATCGTAAACACTGTGTTATTTTATTTAAACTATCGAATGTCTGAAAACAGAGTTGTAATAATTGTAAATCCAGAACTTTCAAAACCCAGCTATCATTTTACACATCGTTAACACACCCAAACAGTGTGCACCAGTGTGCTCCTATTTCATGTGACATTTGACACACTTGGGAGGATCGCCAGATTGAAAGTCAACATGCAGTCTATCATGCAATGAGCCTAGCATGGCATTCTCTATCCCGAGTTGTCGTTCCCGCTACGCTCCCACATACACAATTTAGAGTTGTCTTCCGCTACGCTCCCAACACCGAGATCTATCAACACTGGATGTACAAAATATTACAGTACAAGTTTTAAAAGGTTAAAATAGTAATTAATTTTTGTAATTATCAATAAAGATGATAATTTATCATTTGATTTAAATCTATAATCCCTCAATACGATATGATTTATTGTCAATAGCGGGAACGATTGATTGGTGTTTAACGTCCCTCTCGAGAATTTTTCACTCATATGGAGACGCCACCACTTGCCGGCGGAGGGCTGCAAATTTAGACCTATACTCGGCACTCAGGGCCAGTGAGGGAGCAGTGAGGGATCTTTTTCGTGCCAGCACCTACAGTGACACGGGACCTCGGTTTATATGGTCTCATCCTATTGGCTAAGGACCGGTCTCCACGTCCCGCAGTGGGATTCGAACCCGCGACGTAAGGATTAGCGTAAACAACAACCTCTGGATAGAGAATGCCTAAAGGCGTGAATATAAGATGACTTACCTTTTAAAGTGATCGACAGCTGATAGGCGGTAAGGGAAATAGGGATAAGAAGGAAAACCAGAGAAAATGAATTGAACAGAATCATTTAATGTTTTGTTGTTGGATATGGAATTAAATTTACTTATGAAACTTTTTTCCTCAAAAGAAGTACTAGTTTTTGTGTAATTCTACCATGTGTCCCTCTTCCTCTCCGTAGTTTTTATAGTTAAATCTTAAGTTATTTCGAGACTATAAATATTAAATCTAAATAGGACTGCACATGCTCGTATAATATACATGTAAATCTATGGATATTTATGAGAAAACTATTGACGGCCGTTTATTGCAAATAATTCAAATAATATCAAATAACATTATGCGCCGATCATACAAAGATATGGCAACATAGACACAAACATATACAATATGTACACAAGCAGTAGAACTACCATCTTGGCCCGAGGGACCTGGAAATACAGTCCCCCCCTCCCCCCCCCCGGAGATGGTTCTCTATACAAAATTCTGCCAAATGTGCCATGAGATCAAATCTCATGGAACATTCGCCAACAAAACGCAAGTGAAGGTGGTCAATTTTGCCCCTTTCTATATCAAATCAAATCAATATTCAATCATCAACATCAATCAAATCATATATACAAATCAAACACTTTGGCACTGTCACAATCAATATTTAATCCTGATTATTGTTTTATTTATTTTTATGATTTTTACTTATTTTTCCTTTACGGGACCTCTTTATTCTGTTACCTGTAAAGGCCGGTTTACACGGCAAAGCAAGCTGTATAAACCTCGTTGTATAAAGCAAAATGTTACCGTGTGTACGGCGCTATTACACGGAATTTAAACCTCCCCGGAGTCATATATTTCACGCGTTCGAATAGAGCGTGTCTCTATTCTGTACAGCAAGTCGTATGAGACTTTCTTTCTCTAGCCAATCAGTGGCCTGGGATTTGGGTGTTATATTTATGCTTCACTAACCACTTCAATTTTTTAAAAGAATACCTCAACCTTTTTATACGTGTACATTTACATGAGTTATGGCTTGTTCAAATTTAAAATGTAGAACAATATATTTTTACTTTTTCTCTGAAAAAAAATAAACAAAATCGTATAAAATAATTAAGAGCAAATATCAGTCTTTCAATGCTGAAACCCTACTTTATAATGGATGTCTTAAAGATCCATCAAATAAATTTTTGGCTTAGCATTCCTCCTTAAATGTATTTCAAATAGACGGTTTATTTTATATTACCGGTGGCCAAAAACGCACTGTAAGAGCAAATCGTTCTGCTGGTGAAATTGAATTTCTCATTAATATGTCCCTATTCTCTATAAATGAGGATACTGCGTCCAGAAGATCATCAAAATCTGTCATATCTATTCACAGAAACTTTCTAGAAAATAAATTAAAAACAGTACTTAGTTCTTTAATATGAACATGATATGCATGTAACAACGCACTTTGATTTTTTTTTTTCAAAGTGCGTTAAATTTGGGACCAAGTTAACACACTTTGAAAAAAAAATGTGCACGGCTTGGTCAATATATAATTAATTGGTTGGATAACTTTTTGTCACTTTAGGATCTGATATATAGAAGTTTTAAAGATTTTTCCAAAGGTTCTCGTAAATAATATAAAAGGAAAATGAGTCTTTAAGAAATAATGGAGGAATGATTGTTTAATGGCACAATTTCGTTTGTTCTTTTTTTTATCCAGTCTGTAATACGTTCGGTAGATGTAGGGTCGATAATATAAGTGACTTAAAGCAATGCATTTTTCTTAGGGAAATTATTTCTCCATTCCATGAAAATCTCTCTCTCTCTCTCTCTCTACCATATTCATCTATATATAGTGAACATAGATGAAACAATGGGTGACTCATTTATTTGATAGTAAGAAAAATAAACCTCAGCCAAAATAATTTTCCGGCACAATATGATGGTCTTTCATAGTTATTTGATTAGTATTACTGTACATTCCTAAATATAAGCAAAGAATTAATTATCGGATAATTTCGCGAGAAGCTCCACTCGCGAAATAAATTTACTTGCTTTTATTTGTATGATACTGTTCAGGCCCGTAGGAAGCAATTTCAGTTTGGGGGGGGGGGGGGGGGGCACAGCCATACAATTTTCAGTTGACGTTGAGGGGGCACTACCAAAAATTTCCTGACAAGCCAAAAAAAAATTCAACTACCAAAATTCCTTAACAAGCAAAAAAAAAAAAAAAAAAAGGTCGTCAGACGTTTTTATTGAGGGGGCACAAGCACACATTATCTATGTTTACTATAGTAATCTATCTATCGGCAAAATTATTGGGGGGGGCACGCCCCCCCCCGTGCCCCCCCCCCCCCGGTTCCTACGGCCATCGCTGTTATCCATATGAAAAATCTTAATCAACCGTCCATTCTATTGTTCTCGCGATTTGACGTCAAAGATCCATTTCGCGAAAAATAAGGAATCTACAGTAAGAGGTACGAAAAAAATATTTATGCATTTTATACACTTTTTTTTAATTCGTATTGTATTTGATTTTGTAAAGCTACTTTGGCCAAAGTATAGTAAGTTGGCTATTGTTTCTTAGGTCAGCGATATGGCCCCTGGGCCTCTCTTCTTTAATATAATAGGGTGCGTTATTTTATTTTCCTTATTTTTTAAGGAAAGCTTATCTCAATTTTTTAAATCTATTTTATGTTATCTCAATTTTATTGAGAGAAAATATACCAATGTCATACCAGTTATGTTAATACATATATTTGGGTAGGAAAGATAAACGCTGAGGGACCTTCTACCCGTCTTCTCCTCGTTTTTGATAAGAGTTGATCAATTCATCAATTTTCAAAGAAATATAACAAAATAATGCTGTCTATTACTTAAATCTAAGTCCAGAATTTTTGTTTGATACATATTTTTCAAAGTGCGTTAAGTGTCCCCATGGTAAAAAAATGTTAATGTACACTCTTAACGCACTTTGAAAAAAAATTTCAAAGTGCATTGATTTTGTCCCAATTTTAACGCACTTTGAAGAAATTTATCAATGTGCGTAATTTTTTCAGTGCGTTGCCACATATGCACCATAGTAGTCTCTCCTCCCGATCCATTGTCTGACCCGTCCTCTAGATTTCCTTTGCTGGTACAAATAAATGCAGTGCAAATGAAATTATCAAAATGTACATTAAAATAACTGTCTTCCTCTTCCTGTGCTTCCATGTTGACAAAATGAAAAAAAAACCGTACTTCTTCAAAGGGGCGTTTCGTTTGTTTAAATAACAATAGAGTGGAATGTAAACCTGTTTGACCATGTAGACACGTGAGGAATATATTAAAAAAGTTGTATACGACAAGTTGTATACGACATGTATTACCGTGTAAACCGGCCTTTACGCAGTTGTTACATGCTTGGCGTACAATCCAAGATGTGTAGATAGGTAGTTTTTACAACGGTAACCATTTCTCCATGAGGGGTAAGTTAAATTTTCTTATTATTTAGTATTTTGATATTGCATTAAGATTTGTTAACTTTGTAAGAAAACGGGTTAAGCAATGTTTTTGTTACTGTTTACGTATACAAGTCTTGCCGAGTAGAGCTACTCATGCGTGTAATGTTCTGGTTTTGTGCATGTAGTGATGTGTACTAAGTTATGTACGCAATGTACCGGTATTTTGTTGTTTTTTTTTTTTTTTGCCGCTTATACAGTCGGTGTTGTGGGTTTAGTTGTTAAAACCACTTGTGTTAAGAAATTGTGTATTCTTAATGTTGTCTACATATATAACAGTGTTTGGTTAGGTTTACTGTTTGTATGGTGCACAATTAGTGACTAGTTTTATTTTAGGTATACGTAACCTGTGACTTAAAAATGTTATTTAATTTAAAGATTCCTGATATAATCCTGATAATATCTAGTCATGTGTGTGTTGGCAATGACGTTCAACAGACCGGAGACCCACTGGGAGCCAGTTGGCGGTAGTCCATCGTGAAACGGGGCGTGTCTGGACGTGGTTGAGAGCGAACACCAGGATGACATGGATTGAAAGAGACTTTTAAGATATACATATTGTAAATTATAACTGTAAATATGGTGTAAATATTGTTCATACTGATTTTATTTATAGATAAAAAAAATGTCAATAGAAAAAAAATCTTGTGTCTGACTGAACAGAACACGACGGCTGTCGTGACAGGCACATGACAAGCAACTATTTAAGGATAGAGGAATACAACATACCTGATGTTACTATGAACTGGACCAGTGCATTTTTCATTAAATTTACAAATATACTGTTTCAAAGGTCAGATAGGTGCACGCCATCTCTTCTGAATAAACTTTTATTACTATCTACTTTGTCAGGATTTTTAATTGAAGCACAATCAACTTTTACAATAAATATTGCCAAAGAACTATTAATCCTTCTTCTACACTTTTCACCCTTAGAGTTAGATAAAGGATGTTTCCAATTTCTCCTTGGTAATATGTAGGACCATACAAATTATACAATTACAATTTTGGAAACAATTCCAGTAGCTTTAAGTTAACAACTATGTATTTCATGTACTTCTGTGTATCTAATAGTGTACTGTAAGGATTGCCTATGTCATTGCCTCCACAATGTGAAATAAGAAATGCTGGAGCTTTATATTTTTGAAACATAGATTTGATCGTAGGATATATCTGGTCCCAAACCAGTCCTTTAACTCCTTTCCAAACAATTTGATGTGAGAGGATACTCAAATTCTGGTTCATGTAATCAACTGCATATTTCTGTGCCCAGTGTATAAAAGAGGATCCAACAATCCAAATACATTCTGAAAATAATGCCAATTGAAAATTTTCTGTATTGGATATATATTTACACGCGTCCAACAGGTTGCATACACCCCGAGCACAACATTGATTTTTCGTCAATATCTTTAAATACGAACTGTTTTACTTACAGACAATTTATACATACGTTTATAAAGATTACATGTACTTAAACAGTAATATGAAAGTGATGATAAAGCGAAGCTTTATTCTGATATTTGATCTTAAAAACACAATGTCGCATCAGTCTTGCTCTGATCCTCGGAATTGTGTTGAGGTGTTTGATAAAACTAGAAAGTGTACAGTGGATAGTACTGGATACATTGGTATCCATATACTCTTCGATTCGATACACAAGAGCATGCTCTACGTATGAACAATGTCTTAAACGAGGTAAGTTATTGACAAACAAGTTGATGAAACAAAAATATCAGCAGTCTCGTTTAAACTCGTCATTTCGTAAGTTCTATGATCGATACAATGACCTTGTCAGCAAATACAATTTATCATTAAGCCAAATGCTGACTGACGTTTTTCCTACTAATTGTTAGGCCATTATTTACTCACTGAATTGTCTACGGATTTTTTTTGTTATCTCCCGACCATGGCAAGAAGCACACGGCGGGTGTGACGGGTCGGCAGGGGATGCTCACTCCTCCATTACACCTGATCCCACCTCTGATGTTTTAGAGGTCTGTGTTTGCTCTGCTCCAAAATTTGTATCATTTAATGGACTTTTGAGCTTGAATACTGTTTGTTATCTCCATACATTTCATTTCTTCCGTAGGCATATGCTTTTTGGCAAAATATATTCATAAATTGATAAATTGGACAAAAGACATTCCTTGACCGCCTTTCTATTGTTTCAAAATCATACATCCCGTGCACAACATACATGTAGTATACATCCCGCATGTTGGGATATACATGGTGTATTCGTTATTTCATATCTTATCTTTTATAGCTTGGGGGACACGTGTCCCTAATGAAAAAACAACACTATGAAAAGACATAGGATTTTCAATGTCATAATTGCTTGTACCTGTTGGAACTGACTGTCTTGTTGATTGTTGGGATGCAACTGTGTCAATTTTTGAGGCCAAGGTTGCTGGAACAGCTTGAGAATTTGGGTGCTTGAGAATTTGGGTGCTATGCTCAATTCTGAGGTGGAGGCAACCAATGTCGGGTTGGTTGCATTTAATGTAGGTTATGACATGGGAACTACCACTGTGGAAGTCTCTTGTTGCACGGACCTATTAACATTTTGAGTTGGTGTTATGGAAGGCATGTTTACTCCAGTGGTTTTGGCCCTTGCAAATGGGCTCCTCACCTTCGAGGCCCTCGTCTTCCTCGCTCGTAACATGCCTCATGATTGAAACGGGAAAAAATTATTTGTTTTATTATTATTATTATACATTCTGATTATTGATTATTTATTCATTTTAAATTTTGCGTTTATTTCAAAAATAATATTTATTAAAGATGGCGGATACCGAATGCCAAAATTGTACAAGTTCTTAACTTACTTTAGCCGGTCAACGATCACTGAACATCCGGTAAATTAGTATGAAATAATTCTGCAAACAATTATTTTTATTTACTTACTTTAATTGTTGTTTCGATACTTCTTTCATTTGCCGATGAGCGAGATGAAATTTTGTACCAAAATGTTCCCGGCATATAGCTTTGGAGAATGACAGAAGAGGAAGCTGGCAGTGAGCATGCTCAATGACGCCAAGTTAGTTGTACGAAAGAAATTAAAGTTATCCTTCTTGACCCATGATTATTAAAATTAAGAAGCAAATTGTGCTCGAAATAACCTAGCTGGCTTATCCAGATGAGATAAACCTAATCAAGCTTGTCATATTGGAAGATGTATTCAATTATAAATGAAAAACAACTTTTGGATCGTAACCAAATCAGAACAATAACTTATGCAATATTTTTATTTTAAAAAAGTGATCAAGAAAAGTTTATAATACTTTGGCAGATCAAATGTATTGAATAATTGACTTAAAATTTAAAACAATGTACCGAAGTATTAGTTTTGCACTTTTTTCATTGTACATGCTGTTAAAATTTCCTGTAAACTCGAATACACATCATTTTGGCTTCATAAGTGGTCCACTGATCTGCACTTTTTACATTCATGACCTACATGTAACACAAGAAGTGTTAAACATTTACCCGGAAATGGACTTTCTGAATAATTAGTAACCATTTTCTTGAGAAAGTAATTTTTAACCAGCCTGAAATATAAATACATACTCATTATTAAGAATAAAGGCACATATTCTAAGGATCTAAAGATTTTTCGAACAGTTAAATTCATTGAATTGAAAAGCATTTTTATTTGTGCCAAATAAAACATGGAAAAAGGCACATGTATATTTGATTACCAATTGAAATTTGTTTCTTCTCTTAAATTTTTATGCATGTGTACTTAAAAATACTTTCGGTACATGCAGGTTTCACTTGATCTCGTAAGTTAATAAGAAAATTACAAAAAAAAAATGTCTTGCGGAAGTGTCCCCTGGCTGACTAAAATGAAGTTTAACGTTCTTACAATGCACGATTAAAGGTTGTACTTGAATATGCATTGCCTATTAATTTATTTACGTATGTTTGTACCTTTCAAACTTTACATGTTAATTTCAATACGTCTCTCTTTCCGTGGACTGACTTTTCTGTTGCTTTTTAAATGATCATCATGATACAGTTTTCTTACACAAATTAAG
Source organism: Saccostrea echinata (assembly GCF_033153115.1). Classification (NCBI taxonomy): domain Eukaryota; kingdom Metazoa; phylum Mollusca; class Bivalvia; order Ostreida; family Ostreidae; genus Saccostrea; species Saccostrea echinata. The sequence goes on from NW_026889805.1 coordinate 14,435,141, forward strand.
TTATGATATATATGGAGTTAACGAACAGTATTCAAGCTCAAAAGTCCATTAAACATTACAAAATAGGAGCAGAGCAAACACGGGCCTCTTAAAACATCAGAGGTGGGATCAGGTGCCATGGAGGAGTAAGCATCCCCTGTCGACCGGTCACACCCGCCGTGTGCTCCTTGTAATGATCGGGAAGTAACGTAAATATCCGTCGACAATTCAGTGTGTAAATAATGGCTTAACAATTACTATGAAAAACGTCAGTCAGCATTTGACTCATTGATAAATTGTGTTTGCTGACAAGGTCATTGTATCGACCGTAAAACTTACGAAATGATGACTTTAAACGAGACTGCTGATATTCTTGTTTTATCAACTTGTTTGTCAATAATAATAACGTCTTTTTCAAGTAAAATATCCAAATATGAAACAGATATGTCAGACTCTATGGTATCTTTTATCTCAAGCTCACTGGGATATATTGTATCGACATAAGAATAGAAATAACCATTGTTAATTGACAATACGTCGTCGATATATCGAAATAATTTAATTTTGTTTGTATTCTAGCCCCTGATTGGTTAATATCCAAAAAGTAACACAAATTATTTCTGTATAACCTGGTTTGGTATGGGGACACATCCCCCTGACAATCAGCTGAATCATCTGTATCCATACAATCCTCTCATTTCCAGTCCTTGGGATTCATGGAAAATTCCAAATTTCATAAATGTACCTTTAACTTCAAACAATAATTCGATCTTACCACATGTAAACAAACAACACGACTGCTAGGCCTATGTATCAGTTTTGACCTCCCCTCGCCTCCCATCACTTCCGTTACTTCCGTTACTATGGTTGTATTATTGAGCGGCAAATTTGAATTAATAAAAAGCAACGAAATTTTACACCCATAGTTATTTAATGATTTTAAAATTAAATTATAAGGAATGACTCTAATTCTTGGCCAAATTATTCGAGTATAACCTGGTTTGGGTCAGTTTATGCTGTTTTATAATCCATTTCGCGGATTATAAAGCGTAAACTGACCCAAACCAGGTTATACTCGAATAATTTGGTCAAGAATTAGAGTCATTCCTAAAATGTCGAGTTGAAGGCCACAGCAAGTGTTTTCTTCTTTTCACGTATAAGATTTTGGACAAATTCTGCTTCATATGAATACAAAATAGGCCTGGTAATAACGGGGCGCAAATTGGTACCCATGGGAATTCCAATAGATTGTTGGAAGACCTGATCTCCAAGAACCAGATAGATATTGTCAATCAGAAACTCAAGCATCTTTTTATTGTCAACTTCAGAGTACTTGTGTGTACAATCAGAATGTTTTTTAACAAAATAATTTTGCAAATGACCAATGACAAGGTAAGTAAATATAAGAGTTCCATTTTAATTGAAAAAGCAGCTGTCAATGATATCAAAAAGCCTGGACTTAAATTTATCGTGGGGAATGGTTGTGTATAAAGTTGAAAAGTCCTAAGTTTTTAAGCTGTTTCATGATTTTGGTAAAATCTTGTGATTTCAAATTTTCCAAAAGTTCCTTGGAATTTTTAAGTATCTACTGCTTTACACCACTTCTCGATATCCACAATCACAGATCGAGGAATAAAAAATGGACTTTCTTTGACCTTTTCAAGAAGACTATGTAAAAGTTTCAAAGGGGCAGAGTAAAGTTTGGTGCGGATATGATGTAGACCTAACTGCTGATTTACGTAAGGTAGTAATGAATCAAAAGAGACATAGTGTTTAAAGGTTTATTGTAAAACCGATGACTACGCTTGTAAACATCTCTGGTTAAAAAGTCCCATCATATTTACATTGTTACACTGTGGACTCGAAAGATTTCCAACACTATCGACATTGTCATTACATCCATAGGGAAAGGCTGTCCCTAGTTTTCTAATCCAAAATTGTCTACGGAAAGGTGTACTCAGTGATGGACTGCTTGTTTTCTAGAATTCTAACTTTCATTGACAAAATAGAATGATCAGGTAAATTAAAATGCTTGTATAAAAGCTGCTGACCCCCATTATCTATTTGAAACCTATGACCTGATTTTCTTTTATTAATTGATCCCTTGGTTTCACCAACATAAACAAGTCCACAAAAATTATATTCTATTCCGTGGACAACATTAGTAGATTTGCAGTTCAGATTTTCCGAAGTTTTGGTATAGAAGCTCTGTCCAGTAAGATTACTGGTGAAAGAAGTGTTACATGTAGTTATCAAAATGTCACAGGTTTTACAGTTTTTCGCAGAACATTTTGAAATAGAAGACATGGGATCGCAAAAGGAATCTTCAAATATATCTCTAATAAAAACCTTACATTTTTTCATTTTTTTTTGTATTATTTTAGGAATGACTCTAATTCTTGGCCAAATTATTCAAGTATAACCTGGTTTGGGTCAGTTTACGCTTTATAATCCGCGAAATGGATTATAAAACAGCGTAAACTCACCCAAACCAGGTTATACTCGAATAATTTGGCCAAGAATTAGGGTCATTCCTTATAATTTAATTTTAAAATCATTAAATAACTATGGGTGTAAAATTTCGTTGCTTTTTAGTTCAAATTTGCCGCTCAATAATACAACCATAGTAACGGAAGTAACGGAAGTGATACATAGGCCTAGCAGCCTTGTTGTTTGTTTACATGTGGTAAGATCGAATTATTGTTTGAAGTTAAAGGTACATTTATTAAATCTGGAATTTTCCATGAATCCCGAGGACTGGAAATGAGAGGATTATATGGATACAGATGATTCAGCTGGTTGTCGGGGGGGGGGGGGGATGTGTCCCCATACCAAACCAGGTTATACAGAAATAATTTGTGTTCCTTTTTAGATATTAACCAATCAGGGGCTAGAATACAAACAAAATTAAATTATGTATTTTAAAACAATGCAGTTGTAGAGTTTTCATAGCATGACCTCATATGGAATAGAAAACACAATGATAGAAAATTATACACAATTCGTCTCGATGAACTGCTTTAATGGAAGAAAGTACATTTGCCTAGGGTTCTTTCCAAAAAGTACTATTTCTTCAAAAATGATTAATTATTCTCTCAATACATATCTTAGACATCGCACGTCAAAACCCTTCCATTTTGACACCGTTTTGGCGTTACAACATTGAGAAGCAATTTCTGACGGGCAGTTGCATCACACTATTCTCATTCATAGCTCAAGTTATATCCGTGTTTGGTGAAAAAAAAATGAAAACAAAAATGAAATATTTATAAGAATATGCATCAAATACATTTAGATTCTAATTTTGGTGGTTTTAAGCTTAAAAATTAGTGTTGTTTTTTAAAACAAAAATATTATTTCCTATCCAGTTTCCAAACCAACAATTTACTAAAAATATTGTTTCCGTGTAGAGGATGTTTTGATTATAAATATTTGAATATGTTTGCTTTATTCCTTCCTTAAACCTAGATTCAAGTATGCAGTCAGCAGAGGGGATCTGTTTAAAGTAAGAAATGTTGACAATGTTCTTTATATACAAAAACTTTCTTTAAATAATCGCATGTTGAATAATACTTTTCTTCTATAATTATTGTAAAAAATTGATTTCAGAAGTGATGGTAAATCCGATTGCTGTTTAGGTTTCCATTTAGTTCACGGTAGTTGCCAAAGTAAGTACTAAATATTTGAATAGCTTCAAGGCAGGTAGACTAAATTAATGGGTATTAAATGGAAATTTTTATTATTTGTTTTTAATTTTCCTGAGATGTTTATATTTGACTTTTTTCTCTCAATTTGAATCAAATTCAAGTGCCTCCATATTTATGGGGTTTTTTTTTTCATTAATTACTCCTCCCCTTCTTTTGGATTCAATAAAAGTTCTGATTATTTTTTCTTCAATCGTGAATACACTCTATAAATGTAACAAAGTACAAAAAAACTTATTTTCCCCTTATTTGGCAGAGTGTCCAGATGGAAAGTTTGGAGCCGACTGTAAGGAATCCTGTCCAGAAGGGAGGTATGGAGCACAGTGTGCAGAAGAATGCACGTGTCCACCGGATGTTTGTAAGAAGTACAATGGATGTCCCAAAACTGGTATTTAAATGGTTCTAACATAAGAACATGTTTATAGACTTCTTTTACATGAAAAAGGTTTGAGATTTTATTGTCAAATAATGTTTATAAATCGATAATGATTAACATGATTGATGTAAATATTCATGCATGTAATTACATTACAGAACTTATGGTTTCTGATGTAATCGTTACAGAAACACCTTCTTCATCTTTATCGCTCTCTACCTTAATGTCTTCACCACAACAACATTCCTCTTCCTCACAGTCCTCAATGTCCACACCAATATCAACAGTATCTGGTACTTTGATTGCAAGAAGTACCAAAGACTTACCTGTACATTCATCTCTACCCCATCTTATAATCCCGACTCAAGAGGTTGCTACTAGCAGTGACATGAAGTTAGTTATAGGAATGGGAGCAGGAATGGGTCTGCTTCTGATAGTTATCCTTGTGTTAGTGGCGCAAAGATTTCTGAGTAAGAAATCGAGACGATACGGTTCAACAAAACATGTCGAATGCAAGCCTTTTGGGGAAAGAAATTTATCTGCAGTATATCAAGAAATTAATTACGATTTAATAGAAGAGACAGCGATTGTGAAAAAATCAAGTAAAGAATACAAACAATACCATGTGATTAAGGAAGGAAGCGGCACCAGACCAAGATATGAAGGGATCCAAACATGCGACTTAAATTCTGATCTCAGCTCGTCAACGTACCTCGAACCACCTGATATCCAACCATCTCTGGAAGCTCACGGAGAGCCCTTAACTGGAGAAAAGAAAAATTCCTATGTAGAAGTAATTGAACAATCAATTCATAGTGGCAACATGTTTCCTGTTTCCGAATACAAGAATGAAAATCCCTTATTGAATGGTGAGCATGATTCTACTGAGTGTGAAAATACCACTGCCCTATACAGCGATACGGTAAATGTTGAAGCTGCAATAAAGACAGTCACAAAAAAGGACCCTGCTTATCTTGATGTTATCAACATTTAAAACATAAAATAACATTTTATTTTTTTATCATTTTATTTTAATGTCATATCGATTTAAAATCAAGTCTTAAACAGTTTGGCTAATGTAAAAAGATGAAAACGCTCGAAAACAAATTAGACACTACTATCTTAAAATATTCATTCATATTTGGATTTCTTTTGGACTATTCTAGTGGTCCAGTCAAAATTGTAGTAGTCTTCGGATACCAGATCTTCTAACAAACTATTGGAATTTCGATGGGCACTGATTGTGCTTTTTTATTATCCGACCTGTTTTATATTTCTATGAAGCATAATTATGCTGGAAAAACTCGACATTTAGTTATATCGACGATGTTTTATCAATTAAAAAAAGTTACTTCTATACATTTGTCGACTCAATATACCCAAGTGAACTCGAAATAAAAGACACCACTGTCTGTCACGTCTGTCTCATATTTGGATGTGTTAATGACTATAGACGATAAGGGCCAACTAACAAATAAACTGTATGACAAACAAAATGAATTTACCTTTTTCATCGTCAGCTATTCCATATTTATGTAGTAATATTCCAACATCACCTGCATATGGTATTTATATCTCCCATCTTATTAAACGATACTTAAGAGTCGAGCTTGCAGTATTTCGTAAATTTTATGGTCGTTTTAATGACTTTGTTAGAAAATATAAACTAGTGTAGAAGCACAAAATTTCGTTGATTTGTCATGAAAAAAGGTTTCGTGGGCATTAAATTTCGTTGTTTCGAAAGTTACCCTATTCAATATATAGTCATAAAAATTTAGTGTGGGATTTAATTTCGTTGATTATTACTAACAACGAAATAAACGAAATTTAATCCTTAGCGAATATTTCTGCTTTTATATAGGGTCTTATTTTGTCCGACACATTTCATACCAATTGTTAGGCCTTCGTTTTAATACTAGAATTGACTACGGAACATTCCGTTTACCTGATCAATACATAGGGCTCTTTGAGGGTGTGACCGGTTGATAAGGAATGGTTACTCCTTCTTGGCACCTGATCCCACCTCTGATTTTTTTTGGGTCCGTGTTTTATGCCCTATTCACAGATTTATATTGTTTGTAGGTTTTACTGAGATCCATCATGTTTCTCATTTCAATCTAGAAAATAAATCCATACGAAGCAACATTTTTTTCTTAAACCACGAGGACTGACACCACGAAAATAAGTGATTTTATAGTATTGTACGTAAAATTGCCTTTGAAATTTGTTAATTATCCTGACACAGTCCAATGATGTTTATGGTTGTTAATCCATTTATTTTAAGAAATCTGACTTGATGGAAAATTATTCATTATGTTGGGAATCAGCTCCATTATAGTAGACATTTCACGTGATTGGATCATTTTGAATTTGGGATAGAGCTAAAAACAATGTATCGGATTATGATTATCCAGACAATCTAGTAAATTTTGAGCACGGAAAAGGAAAACTGGAAAATGCAATGGTGAATTTTTATTTGAACTTGACAAGCGAAGAAAATAAAGCAGAGCCTGCAGGTACAATATCCACGTTTCGGTCTGTAGATCTTTTTCAATAAAAATGGAACTCGTAAATTTACTTACCTTGCCAAAGGTCATCTGCAAAATTATTTTATCAAAACATTCTGATTGTACACACAAGTACTCTGAAGTTGATATTAAAAAGATGTTTGAGTTTCTGATTGACAATATCTATATCTATGGAGACTAGGTCTTCCAACAATCTGTTGGAATTCCCATGGGTGCCAATTGCGCCCTGTTGTAAGCAGACCTATTTTTGTATTCATATGAATCAGAATTTATTCAAAATCTTATACATAAAAAAAAATCTTTTGCTGTTGCCTTCAACTCGACTTTTAGATATATCGACGACGTATTACATGTATCAATTAACAATAGTTATCTCCATTCATATGTCGACACGATATATCCCAGTGAGCTTGAAACAAAAAAAATACCACAGTCTCACACACCTGTTTCATATTTGGATATTTTACTAGAAAAAGACGTTAATGGTAATCTAACAACAAAGCTTTATAATAAACGTAATGACTTTAACTTTTCAATCGTCAACTTCTCATACTTATGCAGCAATATACATGTACCCTTATCAAATGCATATGGGGTATATATATATCTTTTTAGTTGATTCGATACGTAAGAGCATTCTCTACGTATGAACAATTTCTAAAACGAGGTAAGTTACTGACAAACAAGTTGATGAAACAAGAATATCAACAGCTCTCGTTTAAAGTCATCATTTCGTAAGTTCTATGGTCGATACAATGACCTTGTCAGCAAATACAATTTATCATTGAGTCAAATGCTGACTGACGTTTTTCATACTAATTGTTAGGCCATTATTTACACACTGAATTGTCGACGAATTTTTCCGTAAATTCCCGATCATGACAAGGAGCACACGGCGGGCATGACCGGTCGGCAGGGGATGCTCACTCCTCCATGGCACTTGATCCCATCTCTGATATTTTGGAGGTCCTTGTTTTCTCTGCTCCCAATTTGTATTGTTTTAATGGACTTTAAACTTGAATACTGCTCATCATCTCCATATTTCATCATACGGTTCTCTCTCCCGACACTCCCATAATTGTCCCCCGCTTTCACAAAAGCGAGGGGACATTACATCTCATTCGTCTGCCTGTCCGTCTGTCAGCCTGTCCGTCTCTCAGTCTGTCTGTCACAAAAATTTTGACCTTGGTCATAACTTTTGAATGAGAAGAGAAGAGAAAGGGCTTTCATATTTCAGTTGTACATTACCTGTGACAAGACCTTTCCAAATACACTATGATTTTTGACCCCGTGACCTTGAAGTTTGACCCAGTTTTCAAAAATTAATTGCTCATAAAAATTGAATGAGAACAGATAGGGCTTTTATATTATATATGAAAATTACCTGTGACAAGACCTTTCCAAATATACTATGATTTTTGACCCCGTGACCTTCTAGTTTGACCTACTTTTTAAAAAGGTTATCTTTGATTATAACTTTTGGTTGAGAATAGTAAGGGCTTTCATATTTGACATATGCATTACCTGTGACAAGACTTTTCCAAACATACTATGGTTTCTGACCCCCTTTACCCCGTGACTTTGAACTTGAAGTTTGACCTACTTTTCGAAATTCTTATCTTTGCTTATAACTTTTGATTGAGAATAGATAGGTCTTTCATATTTGACATGTGCATTACCAGTCAGAAGGTATTTCTGGGCATGCTATCATTTTTTACCCCTTGACCTAGACCTTCATTTTTGACCTAATTTTTGACAAATTTAACTTTGGTGATTACTTTTGAATGACATATGATAGGGATTTCATATTTGACAAGTGAATGTGCTATGATGTTTGACCCCGTGACCTTGACCTTCAAGTTTGACCTGTTTTTCAAACATTTCATCATTGTTGCTAACTTCTGAAGGAGCGATGATAGGGAATTCATATTTGACACGTGCATTACCTGTGACAATCACTTCTAAATGTAGTATGAGTTTTAATCCCATGACCTTGACCTTGAAGTTTGACCTACTTTTCAAAAATTTTAACATTGCTAATAACTTTTGATTGAGAGAAGATATGACATTTACATTTGACATGTGCCATGTGTATTAGTTGATTCAAGACCTTTACGATTGTATACTCTGCATTTTGATATTTTTATTTCACACGTGCATTACTTGTAACAAGACCTTTCGGATTTTATTATGATATTTGACCTCATGACCTTGATTTTTAAGTTTGATTTAGTTTTGAGAAGATATAATCTTTGCCATTACTGTTTTTAATTCAATAATTTATGTCTTTTTTGTATAGTGCACACACAAGACAGGACAAACAAACAAGACAGTTACATTGGGGTAGGACTTGGGTCCGGTATGGGATGAGAAGCAATCAACGGTTATATTATCAACTAATCAATGTTGAAAATATCTTAGGCTAGCTTTTACGGTGCAAAATTTCATGCACATGTACATGTACACCTTATTTTTTAAAAGCAAGGATACTGAATTTCTTCTGCGTTTCAGTGTGCTTTCGCGCTAAAATACTGTACGAAATAACTTAATTATATATTGTAGTGTATGTTAGTTCGTATTGAGTAATCCGGAAATAATACTTCTGTGCATGTTTTAGTAATCCGGAAATTACATTTCTGTGCATGTTTTGATTTTCTCTGTTAGTTAAATAAACGAGTTAAAAACAACACGTGTTTTTTTAATACAGCACTGTCTCAACGACATGTTTAATTGATAATACCAGATAGATCCTGAATCTATTACCATTACAACAAACGTAACAACTGGCGACGAGGAGTAAGTACGTGATTGACCTACTTTCATTTGTTTACAATGCCACACATCGGTAAAATAGAACAATTTGACGACTCGGTCGAATCATGGGAGTCATACGAGGAGAGATTACAGGCATTTTTTCTCGCAAATGACATTGATAATAACCATAAAGTTCCTGCCTTGATAAGTTTAATTGGTCCAAAAACCTACACACTTTTGAAAAACTTAATTGCCCCAGCTAAGGCTACAGACAAAGGCATAAAGGACCTTTTGAAGGCACTACGTGAGCATTTGAGCCCCAAACCCTCGGTGATTGCCGAGCGGTTCCGATTTCATAAGCGCAATCAACGCCCAGATGAATCGGTTTTGTCGTACATAGCAGAGCTCCGTAATCTGGCAACACATTGTCAATTTGAGGCAGCCCTGAGTGACACGTTACGTGACAGACTAGTGGTTGGTTTACGCCAAGAAACCATACAAAAGAGGCTACTCTCAGAGAAAGACCTTGACCTGGAGAAAGCAATCAACCTTGCTGTTGCTATGGAAACGGCAGCTAGAGATGCAGCTGAAGTACAGGGGGTAAAGAGTGAGACAGTTAACAAAATCAGCACACGTCCTAAACCACGTCAATTCAACAAGAAACCTACTGTGAGAAACACAAACGCTCAATCTCATGCACGACCAACAATACAGAAACCTTCATGCTATCGTTGTGATGGTGATCATCCAGCATCACAGTGTCGACACACAAACACTGTTTGTTCTTTCTGTCGGAAGGTGGGACATATTGAGCGAGCCTGCATGAAAAAGAAACGTGACAGGAACAAGGGACGTAACACTTCCCTATTCTATAATGAGGAGGAATTTCACTCTGAAGAACGCTACAAGGAGGGTGATGGAGAACCACTTCTACACATCACAAGCACTTTCCACATGAAATCACATCATGAACCACCAATAACTGTGGAACCAATTATTGAAGGCAAAGTCATCAAGATGGAAGTCGATACAGGAACAGCTGTTTCCGTGATTTCCAAGAGTGACTACAGTGCAAACTTTAGCAAGGTAAACCTTGAACCATCCAGTGAATTACTGCGTGCATATTCAGGAGACATGATTCAACCTGTGGGCAAGATGAAGGTGAATGTTAAACTCAACTCACAATCTGCTAACCTTGAATTACTTGTTGTTCCACATGATGGACCAGCTTTACTAGGAAGAGACTGGCTTGGAAAGCTACAGCTCAACTGGCAGGAGATAAAGACTTTACGTTCAAGTAATTCAACAAATCAGTCACCATTGAAGGATCTGCTTGACTCGCATAAGAAGTTGTTTTCACTGGAGTCGGAACTCTTAAACACATTAAGGGGACAGTTACAGTTGATCCAGAAGCCAAATCTGTGTTTCTTAAAGCTAGGACCGTTCCTTACTCTCTGAGGACCAAGGTTGAGCAAGAACTTGATCAATTACAGGCAGATGGAATTATTGAGCCTGTTGCACATAGCAAATGGGCTACTCCCATTGTTCCAGCCATTAAGAAGAATGGTAACGTTAGACTGTGCGGCGATTACAAAGTAACTGTCAATCCTGTAATGTGCGTCGACAAATACCCTCTTCCCAAAATTGAGGACATTTTCGCAACCCTAGCTGGTGGAAAGAATTTCTCAAAATTGGACTTAACGCAAGCATATCACCACATGGAACTAGATGAAGATTCACAGGATCTACTCGTCATAAACACCCATAAAGGCCTGTTTAAATACAAGCGACTTCCGTACGGAATTGCATCTGCTCCAGCACTATGGCAGCGTGCAATCGAGCAAGTATTACAGAATATACCATCAACACAAGTGATCATTGATGACATCATTGTTACTGGTCGCGATGACGAGGAGCACTTACACAACTTAAAACTGGTACTGGACCGTCTACAATCCTATGGACTACATGTGAATCTTCAGAAGTGTGAATTTTTTCAGGCTAATGTGAGCTATGTTGGACATGAAATTGATGCTCGTGGCCTACACAAGTCACCTGACAAAACTGAGGCTGTAAGAGATGCCCAACGCCCTGAGAATGTGTCACAGCTTAGATCATTTTTAGGTCTAGTGAACTATTATCACCGATTTATAGACAATCTGTCAAGTGTAGCAGGACCACTACATGAACTTCTCAACAAAGGAACCAAGTGGGAATGGAGTTCCAAGAGAGATAAAGCCTTCCAAGAAATCTAGGAGTTGATTTGCTCTGACAAGGTTTTGTGCCATTATGATGCCAAACTACCTTTGAAACTAGCTGCAGATGCTTCACCGTATGGGATCGGATCTGTACTTTCTCATGTGTTCCCAGATGGCTCCGAAAGACCTATAGCATTTGCGTCGCGCACATTAAACCAAGCAGAGAAGGCTTATTCACAAATTGACAAAGAGGCCCTTGCCCTCTATTGGGGTGTTAGAAAGTTCAATTCATACCTTTATGGACACAAATTTACACTTGTCACAGTCCACAAACCTCTTCTTAGCATTTTCAATCCAAAGAAGTCCCTTCCTGTGATGACAGCAGCACGTCTTCAGCGCTATGCTGTATTCCTCTCAGGATACCAGTATGACATTGAGTTTCGTGGAACCAAATCTCATGGTAATGCTGACGCACTGTCGCGTGTACCACTACCCAGTATTAATCAACCACAGGATGAAAAGGATCCCATTGATTTGTTCTACAACAGACATTTCGATGACTTACCTGTAACTTGTGTGCAAATTCGTAGGGAAACACAACGTGACCCAGTTCTGAGTCAAGTTTTGGACTATGTGTTCCGAGGACATTTTCCTCATGATTGTGATGAACAGTTAAAGCCGTACTACAATCGCAGAGAAGAACTCAATGTTTATCAAGGATGTGTTACATGGGGAAATCGTGTGATCATCCCAGACATTCTGCGTGAGAAAGTAATGACAGAGCTTCATTCTGGCCACATAGGTATTGTCAAAATGAAGGCAGTAGCCAGATCATATGTATGGTGGCCCAAAGTTGACGAAGCAATTGAGGAAGTCTGCAAGGCTTGTTCTGGTTGTAAACGTGTGCAGAATACACCTTCCGCTGCACCTGTTCACCCGTGGAATTTCCCGCCAAAGGCATGGCATCGCTTACACATAGATTTTGCCGGACCTTTTCACAATGCCATGTTTCTCATTGTTGTGGATGCATACTCGAAATGGCCGGAAATCTTTGAGATGAGGAGTACCACAAGCAATGCAACAATTAACACCTTACGAACCTTATTTGCACGACAGGGAATACCTGCAGAGATAATGGACCTCAATTTCGCTCAGAGGAATTTCGTCAGTTTATGGAGTCGAATGCCATCAGACACATAACCTCTTCTCCATTCCACCCGCGGACGAATGGCCAAGCTGAGAGGTTCGTTCAGTCATTTAAAAAAGCAATCAAATCTGCCTCAGGAGAATCAGCTTGCATAAACAAGAAACTAAGCTCATTTCTATGCAAATACAGAATCACACCACAAGGAACAACTAACGAATCAGCGTCTATTCTAATGTATGGCCGTAATATACGTACCCGATTGGATATTATGAAACCGGATTTAACCAGTACAGTACTGCAAAAACAATATGGCTCAAAGGCAAAACACTGTGGAAACGTGATTCGAGAATTTGCTGATGGGGACTCAGTAAACACGCGTGATTATCGCACTAACTCGGACAAATGGGCAAATGGACGAATCCATTCACGCACTGGACCTTTATCTTACAAGGTCGATGTAAATGGATCTCTTTGGAGGAGGCATATTGACCAAATAGTTCATACATCCAAAAATCAAGCCACATATCCAACTCCAGTGGATATTCCGTTTGTGCCATCAGCGAAGGTTCCATGTCCTACCGACAAAACTCAGGAATGCGCGAAGGACGTAGAGACCAGTACACCAGTAACAGTGCCACGTCGAAATCCGCCAAGAACTCGTAATAAGCCGGACAGACTGAATTTGTGAGCTCATCCATAATCTGAAAATGATCATTTACTGAGATGAACCTTTCTCATGTTTCTGTAAAGTTCATTTTGTGTGAAGTAATTTTTAGTTGTATTTGATTGAACTGTTTGCTACATTAATCTATTTCATTTTTGTTTTCATGGTGATCCTTCTACTAGTCAGGGAGGAGTGTAGTGTATGTTAGTTCGTATTGAGTAATCCGGAAATAATACTTCTGTGCATGTTTTAGTAATCCGGAAATTACATTTCTGTGCATGTTTTGATTTTCTCTGTTAGTTAAATAAACGAGTTAAAAACAACACGTGTTTTTTAATACAGCACTGTCTCAAAGACATGTTTAATTGATAATACCAGATAGATCCTGAATCTATTGCCATTACAACAAACGTAACATATATAACATAGTGAAAACATATGATCGTACAATGCGTTGACATCTTGGACTACATTGTTTAACTTTTTAGTTTTATTGACCACTAAATACCAGTCGACGCTACCTAAGATTGTTGTAGATATTTAAAAAGAGTAGGTAATACTTATGTAATAAAAAGCGCACATGTATTCGCAAACTTCCATGGAAATAAAATAAATCATTAATGTAAAAACATGTTCATGTCGAAGTTACAGTTGTCGCTACCCTTTGCAACCTATCGAAATGCTTGTACATGTCCCAATATTGCCTTGTATTTTTTTTTATTTTTTCGGCATGTTATGTTTACCTAATGAAACTTAGTTTATGTTAGTTTATATGAGGTCGATTTCCAATTGACCATCAAACTAAAAAGTCGTCAATCGCTAGCCAAAATTATGATTAAATGTCTCTAATTCTTTAATTATGCATAATTAATGCAAATGTATATGTTGAAAGTTTTCTTTAAAGTTAGGACATGACATATAAGCATTCATATATGAAAGTTTTGGAATTATAATAAAAGTTCTTTGACATCTATACTGACAGTACTATTCCCGTACTATATAAATCAGAAGGCTATTTATTCCCAAAGGGCGATGTAATGATCACAGATATTCCGTGCAATATCTCCTATTCTATTTTTGGACCTGATATGCCACCATAAACAGCGTGCTAAAGATTCGGCACACCCAACATTTTCATGGTAAAACTATACTAGTACACGGAAACATATCACACTTAATCAAATCTTCCTTGCATAGTCTATTAATAGATCATCGCTATTATGATTTGAACTGAGCAGAATATAACTTCATTGGCTTTTAAACCATCATAAATATGCCCGGAATTTGTAATAGATAAGCCTATAAAAAATTGCATGCTTAAAGATTCTTCTCATATTTATTGTTTTTAAAAATTAATGAAATGTTCACAGACTCGAAAAGTCAAGAGATATGGTAACAATTATAATGTAATTGCTCCTGATTTGTATTTTGATGGAGTTTTGTGCTTGATTGCTGTTCGTTATCTCCATATTTGATAATAGAAAGAAACTCTTTTTTCCCTCATATCGCCTCTTAAATTGGAAGCATTTCAAAGCTTACAAGACTGAAGTTTGTTTGGAAAATCATATTTATTTGATATTTTCAGACACTTAAGTCCTTAATTATCAATTTTATTTACTTCAAGGAATTCCTTTAGGCTTTCGATTGTTTAAAAATGTAAACTAAATTCATAATTCTGTAGTAATTTTGAGAAGCAGAACACGCCATATTTTCAAACGTTACGCCAAAAATATAATCCCTGCTAGATTTTAAACTCAGTTTACCATTTCTATAAGTTGAACAGCTGTAAGAAGGAAAGAAAATATGATTTTTTTAAATCCCCTACATCTAAATCTTACCGACATATGAGTTAATATGCTTTTAATATTTCATTTAGTCAGAACCAAACAAGAAATCATTCTTTTAATATCAATTCTAAGATATAGAATATGTTATAGAAGCAATTGTGCTTTCTGTCAAACCTAGAAACAAAGACAGTATTGAATGCTGTGTGAATTATTATCTAAAAGGTAATTCTTGTGAAGGTTAGTTGAAGTTACAAGCAAATTTCAATTTTTTTTGTAAAAAGTAATGAAACAATCATTTCGATTAAAAGATTTTTAAAACACGGTCATAATTATTTTGTACAGAGTGTTCATTGGATTGGTTTGGTTGGAATTGTGCGACTCCTTGCCCCCAGGAAGTTATGATTAGCTATGTTAAATAAGTATGATTGTAAAGACACATTTTGCAATAATAATGGCTGTCAGATCGATAACAAGAATACTTTTACTTCAAGTTTACTATCGGCGACATCAACAAGTACACGGAAAACAGATTGCACTTTAGATTCCATAAATATTACTCATAAAAGCTTTAATTTGATGGTAAAGTGATTTTTTCTTATATGTTCAATAATAAAATTCTAAATAATAGTCGATTTTCTTGTGAAATCAATATATGTTGTGTGGCCTAATATTATCTAGTTATTTATTGTTCCTATATTTCTAATCTCTGTATATTATCAATTGGCTAAAATATTTTTATTATTATTATTATTTTTTTTGGGGGGTTAATTTTTTTCTTTAAATATAATTGCATATAAATGGCGAAGAAATCAAAGAAATATTATACCAATATACACTAAGAAACAGCAGAAATAAAATTAATATTTATGTTTTTCTAATTATGGTGAATCGAGTTGTGTAGCTCAAATTGTATACAATTTTGTAATAATCATAATATTTTGTACAAGCAGATATGACATCTGCGTTCTCATTTATTCACAGAAATGACATTACAGAGTCATGTTGAAGCATCTTTTAAAAGCGGAAATGTGCCGAAATATCAACCCTTATAATCGTCACGGGAAGAGGTATTATTTTTCTTCTCGTGTCACTCATGATCATCATTATCAATCAGAAAGCTCGTTATACTAAGACACAGAAGAAGTATTTCACCATTAGAGAGGTGGTTTTCAATCTATACAGAAATTGGCGAGGAAATCAGCAAATCTAAAAAGAAGAAAGAAAGGAGGAAAAGAACAGGGTGACAAACGAGCATAAATCATCAATCAACACGATTTACCCGACACAAAGACTACCACTAAGATGAAATAATCATCCTTCAACTCTAAATGTATTTTTATAACTACATTAAATCAAAATCACAATAGAACTACTTTATTACCTGTTATCTGAATCAAATATGTTGCTGATACAAAATAATTTTTCTTTTAATTTTAAAAGTTATACATGTAGTCAACAATAGCTCTTTATCGTATGTAAAATATTTATATTGTTGATTTATGGATTTTTATTCCAATTGATTAAATAGAATTTCAGATACTTTATTGTAAAATCAACATGGTTTGTTACCATGGAGCACACTTAACTACATGGTAGGCCAAAAAAAACATATAGTCATGAGTTTCTCAAATACTTTCCCTTAACATTTAGTTTGCTAACAATTTTTTTAAGTAGCACGAGTTCGTTTGTAAATGTTTTAATATTGTGCTGCATACATGTTACCCTGCAACAGTGAAGCGCCATGACGTTTCTAACTTTTAAATCAGATTTTTCCTGATGATCTGTTTCCTCATAGACCGTCTATCCTCTGATATAGAGTTTCTACCACTCAAAAACTGTCTAAGTTATTTACACACAAATGCACGGCTCACTTTTAACATATTTCCTTCTTCCTCCAGCATTTGCAGCATTAAGCACTATTCGGTATATGAAAGGAATAACAATTCTTATTTGAACGTTTTTTTTTCGTTTTCCCTTCATATCGCAGATACATGTATGCTTTTAGACATTATTTAGTGTATTGTTTGTAAATTACTCAAGCATCGTACAAAATTTTGACCTGCTCCGTTACCCTTTTTCGAAGTTTAAAATTTTAAATAAGGTTGAAATATATAATAATATATTTGATATTTTAATACCAATCACTTGAATTTATTGTAAAAACATGTCTACCAAACTGGGACATAACATGATGTTAGGTAAAATAGCTATGGCAGAAGTCCGCCAACTTTTCGCACAGCCTTTGATCATGAAAAATGTGAAGATAACAAACACGATCTCAAAAAATCTACCAACAATACCGATCTATGAACAGGATTTCCAGACATAGAATTAAAACCAAGTTCTTCTAAAATACTTGTACAGTTACAATAATGAGCGAATGATTATACGTTGCTGTTTCTTTTACAATCAGTTTTTTATCTCTTTTCGTCAAATGTCCTATCAATTTAGAGGCATATCAGAACTGAAATAGCACAAAAAATTCAGACTGATAACTATATCGGAATGTTGCCCACTAATATCGGACTGCCAAACTGTCCGTAGAAATCTGTAAAATAATAATTAAAATATTTGTACTATTGATATCTAATGTTAAGTCTTATCAATAACAGTTTATGTGATACATATCTTATAATAACAGTAACATGATCCAAAGAGCCAGATCGAGACAAGTTGACAGATCATCAAATGAAACCAGACGTGATCAGACACTTCGAAAGAGTCGAGTTTGACCTGATGATCCTCATCTGACAACATGACAGGATCAGGCTCTTCGGACAAAGTTACTGTTATAATGCCTTTTTATTACATGCTCCTCTATTATTAGATAATATAATAAAAGGCTTTTTCTTTGTTTTTTGATTGAACAAAACACATTTTGAAGGAACGTTTTTGATAAAGAAGAAAAACGATGGGTTCTCATTATCGGTTTCAGTAAGTAGTCATTTAGATTCAGAAAACCACAGTCAGGTGAAACGGAATGTTGGATCATGTAAGCACATGATCATGTGAAAGTAAAACTGAATGAGACTCAAAAATATACTCGGATATATACATGTAATAAAAGTATTCTTCACTGATGCCATGAAAATGTTCATAGATCAAGGTTGGAAGGTATCCCTAACAAAAATATAATAAACTTTAGTCTATGAATGAAAATGAACAATGTTAATTGATAAAACTTCGAATTCGTTGATATATTTAAATGTTGAATTGAAGGTCATAGTGATCAAAAAATAAATTAGTCTACGTATTTTTCAATTAATCATTCGGAATGGTAATGGTGTGGGGAAGTTTTTGGTATTTTCGTATTTTTCATTTTTGATGATTTTGGAAAACTTTTGCAAAAAGTTGTAAATATTTTTTAGTATCGTTATTCGATTAACATAACTTCTAAAATTTGCTCTGGCATAGTAATTCTGTAGTTTTTTCCTTTACTGTTGTTAACATTTTTGTCAGGCGTTAAGACAGAGGCATGTAGAAACTTTTAATTATCCTGCTATATATCTTCGGTTGTAAGAATCACGCGTTTCCCATGGGTCTAATTGTGCCCCGTTATAAGCAGACCTGATTTTGTATTCATATGTAGCAGATTTTTTTTTCATGAAGAGAAGAAGAAGTCTTTCGCTAGGGCGTTTAAATCAACATAAAGATATATCGATAACGTTTTATCAGTTAATGATATTCATTTTTATTCCTACGTTGATTCAATTCCAATTCTAATTGAACTTTAAAATTGGCACCACAAAATCCGACACATCTGTTTCATGTTTGGATATTTTACTAGAGAAAGACATTGATGGCAAACCAACAACTAAACTTAATGATAAACATAATGTCTTATTCGTTTCTATCGTCAACTTTTCTTATTTATGCAGCAATATACCATTATCACCTTCATGTGGAATTTATTTCTCCCAGTTGATTCGATATGCAAGAACATGTTCTACGTAAGAACAATTTCTTGATCGAAGCAGACTAATGACAAATTAGTTCGTGATACAAGGATATCGACAATCTTGTTTAAAGTCATCATTTTCGCAAATTGTATGGTCAATACAATGACCTTGTTTGCACGTACAATCTGTTGTTAAGTCGAATGTTGACAGACTTCTTTCATACAAATTGGTAGGCCATTATTTTCACACCGTATTATCTACGGATTTTTCTCTTTACCAGATCATGACAAGGAGCACATGGCAGATGTGACCGGTCTAAAGAGGAAGATTACGGGACTGGCATATTGGTCCAGACCCCCCCCCCCCCTTGAATTTGTAGAGTTATTAAAAGTATATACTGTAGGAAATCAGATATAGTCTTGGAACCCCCCTAGCAAAGTTTGACCCCACCATCATCACCATTCTTTTCACCTTTGGGAAATGGATGTTAGGCTTTTTTTTTTATTGCTTGTCAAGAAACTTCCGCACATATATGAAAAATGTTATTGACTGAATATCGGGTAATGCTCTTTCTAGGTCTTTTCACAGGTGCGGACCTCGCAAGCTTAGTCCTTATCTAGGGCGGGCATATTTCCCGATATTCATTTAATAACCTCATTAAGTTTCATGTACAATTCTGAAATTATTTATCTTTTCTTTTCTGAGGAGGTACACTGCACAATCGTTTGAATAGAGCACACAACGACAAAATAAATTCATGCTACAACAATCATTTAACAACACGGAAACATATAAATTATTCTTTGCATAATTTATTTATAGATCACCGCCATTTTTATTTCCATTGAACGGAATATAAATTTCTTTAGCTCTGAACTCAATGGATAAATCCGGAATTTGTAAAAAGTAAGACTATACAAAAAAGCATACTTAAATATCATTCTTTGGCTAGAAATATATTGTAATAATAATTATAACTTTCCTTTGTTAAATCTAGAACAAAAGATGGTATTGAGTGCTGCGTGAATCATTATCTAAAAGGGAACTCTTGTGAAGGTAAGATGAAGTAAAAAATAAACATAAACAGGATAATGAAACTAAGACACAGTCAATATTTCTTTCTATCAATATCAATAATAATATTAAACTTTTAATGTCATTTTGCACAGAATGTTTAGTCGGTTGGTTTGGTTGGAATTGTGCGAATTCTTGCCCTCCAGGAAGTTATGGTTGGCTATGCTCAAATCAGTGTGAATGTCCGGAACAACTATGCAATTATATCTCAGGTTGTCCTACTGGTAACAAGATCACACTGACTTTAAGTTCATATTCTTCGACATCAACAAGTACGACGGATATCACTGAGGATGTTATAGATACATCTAGCAAAAGCTCTGATGGTGAAGTGATTACATTTCAGTTTACTCTTTTCTGTTCAGGAAGTTAAAAAAAAAAAATGATTGCCTGAAGAATGGCTTTCAACATTTAAAAAAGTTTAAAATAATTGTATGCTGTATGACCTATTATTTTTCTTGATATTCATTTTTATAATCAAAAACTATAAAACTTTTTATTTATATGGGTGCAGTCCACCAATTGTTTTCCCACAGACGGCAATGTTAACGTTTTTTCACATAGCAATGTCCCTAATTTTCGTTCAGCGGTGAGTGACCCCTCAAATCAAAGCACATCAAGTTGTCTTTCCCTGGTTAAAATCTCGAGGTGGCATGTCAGATTCGTTTTCCGGCAAAATGCGTCTGTCTGCGCTAACCTCTGAAAATGAAAGTGTAAGTAGGGGGAATTAAAGACTTCTCACTGGTGTTATAAAAAAAAATAATTCTGCTGTTCTTGATAAATTACATCTGCCAAGCTTTTTTTGCAAGGGAACATACTCCTTATCAACAAGTATGAGACTCAGTTTAATACATTATCACAGTTTTTTTTTTTTTTTATTCAGCTCTGCAAATTAAGGAACTTGTAATTTTTTCTGCACTACTTTCTTCCCCTACTGATTCTAAAAATAATTAGATGTATGTACCCATACATAATAGGAAATTACACATCCTCATTTTCATTTTAAATTGAAGATATCTTCATTTCACTCAGTTTTCTTAATGTCATTACATGTCACTGTTTGTAGCTTTTTTAAATTTATATCACAAAAATAAGAAAATAAGACTCCATTCCTGTTTTGCTAATATATATATATATATATTAAAATGAGTGATACTTTTGTCTAAAAAGGAAAATTGAGTACAACATCTATATCGTAAAAAGTAAAATTTATACCATTGTATTTAGGGCCAGTATTACGATCTTCTATGAAATCAGACTTGTCATCATTATCACAATCATCATCGTCATCATCAACATCGCAGATTATCTATGCAACTTCAACCGTCTTAAAATCGACTGTAACAACAAGAACGATATCTAACTCTGATAATGGGACTACAGATATCGCCATTTTACTAGTTCCCATCGGAATCGTAATTGTATTGCTACTAATAGTCATTATACTAATGATTGCTTGGAAACTAAATCTGGTACAACGTCACAATCAGGTTTTGACGTCAGAAGTGATAACATTGAAGAATGTAACCCAGTCTAGCGAGGAGACTACAGAATATCAAGAAATTAACATTGGAACCAGCCAAGAAAGAGCAGCTGAACAATTCGGCGTTAAAAGGAATTACCAACCTTATCATACAATATCAGAACAAGATATTTTGCAGTTATCTCTCTCTAGATATCAGGAAATTAATAGAATTGAAGGGGAAAATATTCCAGAACTTTTTTCAACTGAAAATGAGCAAAATGCTTCTGCATATCTTATACCTACGTCTTCAAAACCGACACATGCCTATATTGACGTTATAGAAACCTCACAGGAGGACATTGTGGTGAGGCCCAAAGGAGACGGTAACAATAGTGAGTCGTTTCTACTCACAGGAGAATATGACGATACTCTATGTTCTACCGACAATGAATGCATAACGTCTGAAAACATTTATCTTGATGCCATATAAGTTTCCATAATCAAAATTGCAAGAATATAAAGTGTTTTTGATTTACCTATTCGTTTGAACATTTTTATATAGGGAGTTTACAAGGAACTCTCTTAGCTTTGAAATGCCTGGCCTCAAGTCCATAAACTGAGAACAGACTTTAATTCAATTTTTTATTTTGAATATTTTGAGTTCTATTCACCATATGTGCATAAACTTTTGCAGTTTGTATAATACACAAATTAATACACATGTTGAAAATTTTATTCACTATCAAAATTATTTCAAAAACTACATTAATCTGAAAGTTTGACTTCAGTCTGTTCTCAGTTTATGGTCTTGGGATCACTATTACACGTACCCAGCGTTTTAAAAATCACTTTCAGGTGAAATCCTAACTTAATTTACTCAGTAATATATACTTAGTACATCATGTTTTGAACTAGAGTAATTGAAAAAAAAAAAACAAGTTAAAATGTTTTTCTACGCACTTGTTGTTATCAAGCACTATTAAAGGTTCAGGACGTAATATTGCGAAATTTTTACATCGCTTTTGTAAAATTTCTCAATATTTCAAGCACATTCTAATAGTTTTTTCCGGCTTAAGGAAATTAGACATTCCCAAACCATTTTATTATTTATATTTTTCTGAAAACGGTTTAAACAATGCACTATATAATTTCAAATTAAATAATTAATATTCTTCAACTTAATAACAATGTCATTAATTAAGCATTTCCTGTCAAAATCAAAGATTTTTTAAAAATATTATTATGTAGACGCTTGTCAAAACAAAAATTCTTGGTATGTGAGACAGAATTATATACATGTAATTTGTTTATCGTTTAAGTAAAAGCTTCAATGGAGACTGGCAGATGTAACAGGTAAATGTTCATGCTTTTGTTCGTCATGAATCATGAAAAGTAAAGTAAGTATGATGTTAAATCGGGGATTTAGTTGATAGAAAGTGCAATATCAATAATTGTCTAAATGGAAAAAATGAACATGTTAAACATCAATAATTTGTTTTGGTTGTAACGCGTCATTTGATTGGATAAAAAATTAGTTTATATCATATTGCTTGTGTTGTCTACGTCACAATAATTAACGTCAAAAATGTATCAATACGCTTGACGTTACATTTAAAATATGTACACTTTGAAGGCAATTTTGAAAAAGAAATAGTCTTATTTTCTACACTTAATGATTAAAAATTTAATCATAAGGAATGAATTTAATAGCTACCCATGTTATACTGGTCTAACCCGGGTTGGAACAATTTACGCTTTTTTAATAAACCGCTTTTCGGTTTATAAAGCGTAAACTGTCCCAACCCAGGCTATTACAGTATAATTTGGGTAGCTATTAAATTCATTCCTTAAATAGATATCAAAGAGTAATATGTTTGTTTGTTTGTTGTTTAACGTCCCTCTCGAGAATTTTTCACTCATATGGAGACGCCAATTGCTAGTGGAGAGCTGCAAATTTTTGTCCTATACTCGGCACTTACGGCCATTGAGCAGTAAGGGATCTTTTTCGTGCCAGCACCTACTGCGACACGGGACCTCGGTTTATACGGTCTCATCCGAAGGACCGATCTCCACGTCCCACAGTGGGATTCGAATCTGCGAGGTAAGGATCAACTCCTTACTTCGCGACTCTAGAGCAGACGCTCTAACCACTGCGCCACGCGGGCGACAAGATTAATATGATTTACTATTTAAAGAAAATATGCAAAAGAACAAAGGTAAAGGATAAATGCACTTAACACAGGTTTTTTTTGGTCTTTTTCGGTTGCTTCTGTTGCTTTTATATCTAAACCTTATTTCACTTTGTATGTTTATGAAAGAATCCTGTCAATTTGGAACCAAATTTAAATCTTAAAATGGTTTTAGACTGTGATACTATAAATTGATTCAATGTTTTTTGTCCTTACTACTTTCCAAATATAGAGAATTTACACTTACCAGCCCTTGAATGAACGTAAGATATGCATGAGAGGTGGAGCTAACATTGTAAAAATGGGTCTTAAATTAGACTTGATAAATAACAATGACTTATTTGGAAAAAAAGAACGTGATCACTCTTTCCAATCTGCTCTCCATTCTGTATGGTACAAATACACTACTGACAAAGGTTTCAATACGAAATTAACAATAGGAGCACGTCAATGTAATTAAAGCAGATTTTATATCAATGCCAGATGATTTAACGTGTTCGAACACAATGTCCTAGTTAGCACAAAACATGCTACTTTACAAGTAACGTGACGGAATTTAGTACTCACAAAGTTACCTGAGGTACGAAATCACGTGGTGAATCATAATATTCAACATGTCACAAGCCTTGGTTACAACACAGAGAGCGAATGTAAGAAGAAGCAGTTTTTTTCTCTTTTTAACCATGAGCACATGTTTGTTTATTAATCTTCTTTTGACACATTATTATTTATGCAAATATACAACTACTGTTAAACGGAGAACAAAAGACAAACATGCGCTGACTATGTCAAAAAAGTGGGCGTCTTCATTATCGAACGGAGATTCAAGAGATTGTGATGACCCCTGCCTTTAAAAATAGATTCGAACTTCGTAAATACACACTTTTATTAAACGTAATTACATAAAGTTGTAGATTGGATGTTGACCGTTCTTGCAATGAAAAGAAAAATGCTTGTTTTGAAAGTTTATTTTGTCGTAAATTTCGCATGTCCTTAATAAATCATCCTTTAAAGTTGTGAATAGGACTTTCGGACTAAATTCTAAGTTCTTTATTATTCTGCAAGACATTTTTAATATATATGCGATATTGTCATGAAAATTTAAATTCTATTTTTTAAAATCTCTTTTTGCAAATTATGTGTATTACATGTATGTGTAACATCATGTATTATTTCAAATAATTGAATGACATGCAATGAAGAGTCTAACAAATATAAGCATAAAACAAAAACAACATTCCAGAAAACATTTCTCAAGAATTTTGATCATAGACCTCATATAGTTATAATACCAGCAGAATAAGAACAATAAAAGTCAACTGATGTTATAAAAAGTTTAATGTTCCTGTCATTCAGAGTTTTGTAATATTAAATAAAAAATGGATAACGAAGGAAATTCGGACTGGTGTAATTAACAGGTTCATTGTTCAAATTCTAATGGCTTTTATTATATATTTAGCTAAACTGTATCATTTTCATTATATTTTATTATTCCCATTTTTTTCATTTATTTATTTATTTATTTTTTTTTTTTTTGGGGGGGGGGTATATTTTGTTAATAAAGGAAATATTGGTCATACACAATCAGGTATTTTCCTAGAAATATTCAGAGGAAAAAGCAGGTCATTGACCTAGTTATTTGAAAGTGAATAATACCACTACAGTTATAGATCTACAAAGTACAATAGGTGTTTTTCATTCAGGACTATCAATGGATTTTTTTGTAATTCCTAAATGTGTCTTCTAATGAAACAAAAGAAAAATGCTAATATTATATATAATGCCATGATTTGATTTACAGAGTGATAGTAAAAACACAAATCTACTATAAGAATCTAAAGAATCATAATCAATGGCTCATACAGTGGTAAACGTCTAAAACAAGATGTGTTTGTGAAACACCGATGCCCCCGTATTGCAGCTTATGGCGAAGGTTAAAGTTTCTCAAATGCAAGTCAAACTCCAGGTCAAGAGATCAAATATGTTGGTACCCAAAGAAAGGTCTTGTCTCAAGGAATATACTTGTGAAATATGAAAGCCCTAGTACAAACTATTGAAAAGTTATGGCGAAGGTTAAAGTTTTTCAAAAGTAAGTAAAACGTCAAAGTCAAGGTCAAATAGTGCCTAAGGGAAGGTCTTGTCACAAGTAATACACATGTTCATGAAATGTGAAAGCCCTAGAACCAATCGTTCAAATGTTATTGCCAAGGTTTAAGTTTTTCTAAAGTAGGTCTAACTCCAAGGTCAAGGTCAAAGGGTCAAAGTTGTTGGTATCCAAAGGAAGATCTTGTCACAAGGAATGCATATGTGAAGTATGAAAGCCCTAGCACCAACTGTTGAAAAGTTATGGTCAAGGTTAAGGTTTTCAAAAGTAGGTCAAACTCAAGGGTCAAGATCAGAGAATCAAAGATGTTGGTATCGAAAGAAGGCCTTGTCACAAGGAATACACATGTGAAGTGTGAAAGCCATAGCGTTAACTGGTCAAAAGTTATGGCCAAGGTTAAAGTTTTTTCAAAAGTAGGTCAAACTCCAAGGTCAACGTCAATGGGTCAAAGGTGTTGGTATCCAAAGAAATATCTTGTTACAAGGATTACACATGTGAAGTTTAAAAGCCCAAGCACTAACTGTTCAAAAGTTATGGCCAAGGTTAAAATCTTGTAAAATTTTGCAAAAGTGGGTCAAACTCCAAGATCAAGGTCAAAAGGTCAAATATGATGGTACCCAAAGAAAGGTCTTTTCACACGGAATACACATGTGAAATATGAAAGCCATAGTTCCAACCAATCAAAAGTTATGGGCAAGGTTAAAGTTTTTGCGGACAAACAGACAGACAGACAGACAGACGGACAGGGCAAAGACTACATACAGGGGTATAAAAAATCACCTAAAATGTTTCTGATCAATTTGCGTAATGCATGTCAGGCATTTAAATATAATTTTGATAAGATTAAATAAATGTTTCTCTTATAAGTGTACTTCTAGTATCAAAACCAATAACAGTGCTGAAGTGATGTTTGACAAGATATGTATGGGCTTGTACATGTATATTTTTTTATACGTATAACAACTGTTTTCACAAGTTTTATACCATTTTTGCAAAAATGAATTTTATTTAAAATTTAATAAATCATAATTTCTTTATACACAGCGCTGAAGAAACCATCATACTTTGCTGCACAAACTTCTACCAGACGAGTAATGCTTGTAAACGTAAGTAAACTAAGGAATAAGTCTGTGTTGTTCGATGTACATTAGGATAAGCAGCTTATAAAAGAGATATCACTAGCTCTAATGGCAGTTATCCTATCCTCATATACAGAAAAAATAATCACCTACTATAAGCTTAAATTGAAACTTTCAATAGCATGTACTCTTCGACTAAATTGACAGGAGTGTCATTCTACAGTAGGTCTGCATGTGAATGTACGTGCATAATACCTAGTTTTTCGTTTAAATTGATTTTAAAAAATGGATCTCTCGAAATGGATAGCTTAGGGATTCTAATACGGATATGTTTTGTCAGAACAATCTCGACAAAGACAATAGCCAGTTTATCCTAAAATTGCAAAGTGTATCTCCTACTTTTGTTCACAGCGTGTCCTCCAGGTACATATGGAAGAAACTGTTCGCTCATGTGTCCACGAGGCTGGTTTGGGAGTGAATGTAAATACTTGTGTAATTGCCAGCTTTCTGATTGTTACCCAACACATGGTTGTATGACGACGACCACTTCTAAAGCATCGTCATATCCTGCAACAGTAGAGTTAAGAGATACATCTCAAGGTGACGATATAAAAATGTAGAATGAAATAAAAGTCAAGCAAATTTTTAGTATCTAAATCAAATTATTTCATTTACATTAATGGGATTGTTTTCAGATATGACGAAGGTCTCATTCCTAGAAGTCAGTGGTACATCTTATCCAAGAAGTATAACAACATCATTTGTCTATCTCCATACAAATTCAGGTCTCTCAGCATCTCAACCGAATTATTACCCTGTTGTCATTGTCACCATATCAGTTGTGGTAGTTTTATTTATAACTATTTTGTTTACCATTTTGTTTCGGAAAATTGTCCGTTTACAAAACAGGAATAACATGATATCACAAGAGGTAGTTGCATTAAAAATGACTTCAGTAAATGATAATAATGTGTACGATCAGATTAGCGGGGTTATGTCAGCATCAGAAAGCTTAGGGCAGAAAAGTAATTTCTATAATGTTATTGACGAAAATAAAACGCTGCAAAATAATATTGATAATTATAAGGAACTTGAAAGACATTCAGGGGCCAACCGTTATCATTTCAAGGAGGAATCAATTCCAGATATACCATCTACAATGGAAAATGGGTCAGAATACTTGGAACCAATTTCAGATTCCAGAATCAGCAATACATATATTGACGTTATTGCCTAATAAATATTATTTTGTGGGTGTTCCTATCTGTTCAGCAGTATAATCAGTCTGGTGTGATTTAAATTGGGAAAAAAAAACATTTTGTGTGTGTTCCTATCTGTTTTGCAATAAAATCAATCTGGTGTGATTAAAATAAAAAAAAACCCATTGTCACTGTCTTGATTGTAAAATAAAAATATATATATTTATACTATGAAAAATGGTGTTCATAGTGTTCTAAATATAGTCATGTGAACGTGAAGATTGTAATGTTATTGTACTGACTGGCACCAACTGGCCTCATTTGAATCCTATATTTTTGGATTACTTTGATCTTTAAATTCATGGAAGTGTGCACTTCAGAAAAACATCACAAAATCATACAATTCATCGATTTTGAACCAGACAAAATATATATCCTGTACTTAAACATTACATAATATTCTAAAACGTGACAAATGATCAGATTTAGATTTAAAACTGAGCATTTCAATAACTAATATATGAACTTTTCAGTTTGTGCTGATGTCATTGAGTTGCATTCATAGACTTTCGTGTCCTTTTATTTAGTTTGATATTAGAAAAGGCACATATATTCTTCGTGGCTGTACAAAGGATCTTTAATGTAAAACCATATTGCCGATATTCATCACAATATTGTTGCAAGAACATTGAGAGAAACTAACATGAATACATTTATTTATCGATTTAGCTGCTTTGGTCATTCATCACGTTAAAGTCATTGAATTTGAAGGTTTGGTTTAAATGCTTTTATAATTCTAATTTATTTTTTTTATACCCTTTATTTAATCATTATTTATTTATCCATTTATTAACTAATTAAGTGAAAAAGGAAAGAAATGCTAAGGATTGAACATTGAAAGATACTCCTTCATTGTCAGCAGCCACTGTTGACTAACAAACAGATTTAAGACGATAGTCCAGCAGGAAAAAGAAGTGGGAAAGTGCTTCAAACAAGTGTCTCAAAGAAGTTTTCAAGCGAGTGGGGAGGGGAGAGGGGATACAGGAGTGCAAGATATCCCAAGTCAGAGGTACACACTTAATATATTTTTATTATGGTCAAAGCGAAAAGTGGTAAAATAATTTATAGTGGACATTCTTCTTAGGAAAATAAGAATATGGATGCAAACACGCGTTACTGGTAGGTACCACTCACAAAGGGCCTTTTAACAATGAAATATAGAGATAATGAACAGTAATCAAGCTCAAAAATAACTGAAACTATACAAATCGGGAGCAGACCTAACACGGACTTCTAAAAACATCATAGGTGGGATCAGGTGCCATGGAGGAGTAAGTCCCCTGTCTACTAGTCACACCCGTTGTGTGCTCCTTGTCATGATCGGAAAAATCTGTAGACAATTTAGTGTGTAAATAATGGCCTAACAATTTATATGAAAAACGTCAGTCAGCATTCGACTTAATGATAGATTGTTTTTGCTAACAAGGTCATTGTATGGACCATAGAACTTGCCAAAAGTTTACTTTAAATGAGATTGTTGATATCCTTGTTTTATCAACTTGTTTGTAAGTAGCTTGCCTTGTTTTAGAAATTGTTCGTACATAGAGCATGCTCTTGAGTATCGTATCAAATGGGAGATATAAACCCCATATGCAGTTGATAAGGGTATATATTGCTACATAAGTAAGGGAAGTTGACTATAGAAAAGTTGAAGTCGTCACGTTTATCGAGAAGTTTTGTTGTTAGGTTACCAATTGACACAGATACCCTGGTTCAAACTGTATCAGTTGAAGAAATTGTATTTTATAAGTTTTAAGGTGGAAGAGTCTTATGTGTTTGTTTTTTTTTTGTTTGTTTTTTTTTTCTCACGCTTACTTATATTTACCCTTACTTAAGGATCAATGGATCAGAATTAAATCACAATTTTTCAAAGTACCACAAATAAAATAACCAATGATTAATTTCTGAAAATGAAATATGTAGATGAGAGCAAAGGGTCATCTGGAGTTTAAAAAGAGTTTATTTAAATACGATTACAAAATTAAAAATAAAATTTTCTGGTGATTAGAATGATTTTATAAGTATATTTTCCTGACCGGATACTGACAAATAATCAAATAATGAAAGAAGTAAATTAATATCAACAATTATACACCACTCAAGTCTAATTTACAAATTGTTCACGACTGGGATGGATCAAGGAAGATGCATAAGGTATCTTGTTTTCCTTTTAGTTATAAAAAAATCACTGATTAAAGATATAACCTAAATGAATCATTGAACACTTTTATTTTTCTATTTAATGCAGTTCCTTAAACGGCGAAGTCGAATGTTGCTCTAATTTCTATTTGGATTCAGACGTCTGTAAACGCACGTACCATTTTAAATGTTTTTGTCAAATAAATTAATATAAAGTTTGTATTTTAAATATATGGTATTGATTTTTTCCTGGAAAATATAGTATAAAACTGTATATGAATTAAGCAAATTACAGGAAGGAATTTATATTCTTCCCTGTATTTTACAGCTTGTCCCCCCGGCACCTATGGCGTTAACTGCTCCTTCATCTGTCCCCGTCTCATGTATGGTGACCGCTGTGGATACTTCTGTAACTGTCCACCAGACCAGTGCGATGCTGCATATGGCTGTGTGGCAACAACTTCAACAGTCTCATCAAAGCCAACATCAGTTGGTATAACGATAGAAAATAGCCGTTTTATGTCAGTAAAAATATTGGTTTAAATTTCCTCCTAAACTCTAGATCTTATGCTATTTTAATCTTTTTTTTTTTTTTTTTTTTTTTTTTTTTTTTTTTTTTTTTTTTTTGCTGATATTTTCAGAAGTATCGGTGACGATTTCTACGCATACATCTCTGACTAAACGTTTTGGGATAACTGAATCTCCCTTCTCGACAATAAGGGACAGCACTCTATACATTAGAGATCAGATTGAGCCATTCCCGTACAGAGCAATCATACTAGGAATGGGTGCCGTGATAGCATTCTTTTTAGTATTTTCATTCATCCAAATATGTTCCAAAATGCGGTCAAAACGAAAGAGAAACAAATCGTCTGAAGAAAGTGGAATCTACCATGAAATTCCTGCAGCAGATGAGACAGTACAGCAGGAAATTACCGAACGTTATAACCAAGTTACAGAACACAGCGATATCAGCTATATTAAAAGACAAGAAAATAAGATAATGCAAAATACGAAGAAGGACGTCGATCCGTATAGAACACTGCTACATGATGATGTTAAACAAAAAGATTTTAAACCACCAATATCGGAAACATATTTGCAGAATATGTATTTAACAGTTGAAGAAGCAAAGAAAGACGAGACTGACTTCAGTTCGGATTCCGGAAGCAGAAAATCGTATCTAGAGCCTATTACAAAACAAGAAAAACATCTTTATGGCGATGTAATGGAAAATTCAAATGATTTTTCATGTTACACAAGTATTGAGAGTGACAGGGATATTACAATATATTCAGTAGATTGTGAAAATGACGATACATTGATGAGAAATCGAAGTCCAAAGGATTTTTCACCACAACAAGACATTTACTTAGAAGTCATTTAAATAATTAATATATAGATTTATCATACAAACGGACGATTTGCTTGGCGTCACAATGATCGGCTTAGGTGGAAATATAACATCATATTCACTTCACGTGCTGATGACAGGTTAACACGACTCAGAACACTAAAATAACTGTGATGAAATCGTGTATTAAATACGAGACTTCAAGTACTGTTATTCTATTTTAATATTTCTAATCTTCCATGTGACTAAGAAATAAAATGGCCAACCCTTTGACTTCGATGAATATTGTTCTTTTCTGGTAATTAATTGTCTGTAACTGTTCGTGTATAGGACCTCCATGATTGTTAATAAAAACGACAATACATAATTCTTAATCAGAAAGAGGATATATAATTGCATGTTATATAAGGATGAGCACATTGAGAAATAAAGTATACTCTTAAGTTACAAATACTATCTACTATAATTAGACAGCATACTTTATAAAAAGGAAATGGTTAATTTCAATAGGAAAAATGCTTTTAAAAACAAGTATTTTGATTATACAGACACGAGAATGGTCTATTATAAACTAAATAGACAATAAAAATGCAAAATGTTTGTCACTTTCACTTTCGTAGACATTAGAAATGCTGAAATAATTTAAATGATGAGAACTCCATAACTATAACGCTCTTTGGATGCAAAATTCTGACACACTGTCTGAATTGAAATCGGCTATTCAAAGAGTTTCAAGTCACTCTCTTTTGTTTTCGTCGCTTCAAAAGTGTGCAGGGGACTTCAACAAAATATACTGTATATAGCTGAAATTGGTAAAGATAAATTTCATTTGAAATGCATTTTTCTCAAGTATTATCATTAATTTCCCTAATTTCTTTCTTTTTATGGCTGGTAAGAGCAATCAACTCTACGTAAACAGTGTGCAATATAAAGCTTATACCTATACAATTTTTACTGAGATCAGCAAATTCTCGTTTTCTAGTTCATACATGTAGGAGGAAGCAGATATCTCGCGATCAGTCCCTCAAATAGTTTTTTTCTGGTTTTCATTGTGGAAGTCTTCTGTGTCAGGTTGAATACTGGGTTAAACATCAGCATCAAAAGCATGTAAACCAACAGCAATTCAATGTAAGTATGATTTCAATTCGTAAGGGGTAATTACTAGGCACCTAAAATATATCTGTGTCCTTTCAACGTTTTTGAATTCAAATAATAGTCCTATTATACAAACCACTATATATCGTTTTAAAAGAACCATGCCAATTAAAGCATACGTAGGAATTAATTGAAACTAATTATCATAATACTAATCTGAAACAATTTTCCGCACATGACAAGGAAAACAATATGTCTTCCACCTTTGAAGTAAAGACATAAAACTTGTAATATACTAATTAGAAACAAAATACCTGAACTATCAATATGAGTTGAATGTGAATGCCACAATTAAAGCAACCAATTTTCATACGAGCATTGAATATTTTTGTATTATTACAAACAATACAAATCTGTGAACAGGGGATAAAACAAGGACCCCTGGAAATTCTAGAGGTGGGATCAGGTCCCTAGGAGGAGAAAACATCCTTTGTCGACCAATCACACTCGCTGTGAGCCTTATTATCGATCATGTAGAGGGAATAATCTGTAGTCAAATTAAGTATGGTCGAAAAATTGATAAGACTTAAATTTGTGTAGAATACTGTCAAATTGCGCTGCTAAGAACACACATTTTGTAAATAAAACCTATTCAGAAAATGTCTGAAAACTTCTATTTGATTTTTCGTTACCATCTTAAAATAAGTTTTATGAATAGAAATAAAAAAAACTACAAAAACATGTTTGAAGATCAGACATTCATGAAAACATCAGACAGTTCATCTTAAAATAACTATTTACAATTTACAAGGACACAGTAACTTTTCTCTAGAGGAAAAGGTGTACCTATTTATTTCTTTCGAAATATACATGGAATGCTCAGAAACAAATTTAGCTTATACAGATACAATTCAATTAATTCACACAGATATAAAGTAATTGAAAAGAGATCGTCTTGTGTCATTCGCCACCCATGTTTCCTTTTTGGATCAGAAAATCTTATCCAGGACTTCTTTCCTGAGCAGATCTTTAAGTGACTGATTTTTCATGACAGCAAATAAAGCATTGTATCGTATATCTTTGATAGATTGAATCTTTGCAATGATGTCTACAGTCCAATTCATATACAGAGGTTAAACATTTTTTCAAAGATCATATCATTTCAATATTTAGTTGATAACCATTACAATTTTAACAATGGATATTATGGGTATTGTGAGCTGAATATAAAATGTGTTTTCCTATTCCTTTTGCGGGCAAAACTTTTTTTGGAGAATAGTTTATACAGAATAAGCACCTCAAATTATTATCACAGACTACCACTAAAAAACAAGTGACACCATTTCTTAATTATTTATTTATTAAGTTTGGCATCATATGGCCACGGCTGGTTGCAGATCAATTATTTAAGATACATGTGTTCAGTGGGTGCCGACCCAATTGGTTTTTGGCACACCTCCAATCAAAGCAAACAATCAATCAATCAATATTAACTGTACACATGTCATTTTTTACACTATAAGACTGGCGTTTGCTTTCCAAATTTTGCGGTGCGCCAGCCTTATAAAACAATATTCAATCAATCAATCAATATTCAATTGAATCAATCAATATCAAGTTCAATCAATCAATCAATAAATTTATCAATTCAATTAATGAATATCCAATCAATTAATGAATATTCAGTTGAATCAATCAAAAAGTTTCAGTCCAATGAATCAATCCATTTTCAATAATATCAATCAATATTCAATCAATCAATCAATATTCAATCAATCAATGTTCAATCAATCAATGTTTCAAAATTCAATCAATCAATGTTCAATCAATCAATGTTCAATCAATCAATACTCACTCAATTCAATGAATTGTAGTAAGTTTATGTTTAAGCCAAACAATATTTCAATAAATTAATCAATGTTCTGTGTTAATTATCAAGTCAATTAATTGTTTTCCATCGATAAGTCATCCACATAATCAAGTTGCAGCTGCGCCCTGTTAACAGCGACGCGTGTCAAGATGATTTGTGTTAAGCGCTATACGATGTATCTCTCCAACTGGCTCTTCGCTCTGTCAATTACAGAGACAAAATTGTCCGCATAATAAGATGACCAGCCGTGACGATGGGTGTTGTCTAGTCCTTGATCGATAGTTATCGTGTTGCAGCTTCACCCTGTTTAGAGTCAATAAGCCAATACGATTGGGTGAGCGAAGTCCTTCCTTCTGGTACTTGGAAGTGTCCATCACGATAGCATTCATCACTGTATGGCAAGGAATGGCAGCTTTGGCCGGTCGTGACTAAGGCAATGCAAGGTCTTATAATGATTGACAGCTTGGCTCCTTAGGCCTCTTTCTCTGAAATGAAAAGAACTCGGCGCAGAAAACAACTCAAAGTAATATGGGGTGTGGAAGGGCGGGTAAATTTTCTTAAAAATTCACAGCAAACCCTAAACGTGCAACATTTGGAAATGGTGTGAGAATGGAATGTACAGATGCTTGCGCATATATTGCGCGCGCATCCTTCCACGTGGGGCGCTGTGATAAATGGATTTATAACGCATTCACTACATAAATCCGATTATCACAGACTACCACTAAAAAACAAGTGACACCATTTCTTAATTATTTATTTATTAAGTTTGGCATCATATGGCCACGGCTGGTTGCAGATCAATTATTTAAGATACATGTGTTCAGTGGGTGCCGACCCAATTGGTTTTTGGCACACCTCCAATCAAAGCAAACAATCAATCAATCAATATTAACTGTACACATGTCATTTTTTACACTATAAGACTGGCGTTTGCTTTCCAAATTTTGCGGTGCGCCAGCCTTATAAAACAATATTCAATCAATCAATCAATATTCAATTGAATCAATCAATATCAAGTTCAATCAATCAATCAATAAATTTATCAATTCAATTAATGAATATCCAATCAATTAATGAATATTCAGTTGAATCAATCAAAAAGTTTCAGTCCAATGAATCAATCCATTTTCAATAATATCAATCAATATTCAATCAATCAATCAATATTCAATCAATCAATGTTCAATCAATCAATGTTTCAAAATTCAATCAATCAATGTTCAATCAATCAATGTTCAATCAATCAATACTCACTCAATTCAATGAATTGTAGTAAGTTTATGTTTAAGCCAAACAATATTTCAATAAATTAATCAATGTTCTGTCAAATTGTTTTCCATTGACAAGTTGTCAAAATAATTATGTTGCAGCCGCGCCCTGTTCACAGCGGCGCCAGTCGAGATGAATTGTGTTAAGCTAAATCCGCCAAACGTGGATAGTTACTCATGTAATATGCACGCCGCCACAAACGTGGGGGTAGCTTAACACTCTACTCACAAAACCAGCCGTGACCCCCACAATATATATCAATGATATTACTACTACTATAAATGATAATATTAAATCAAGTTGGCAGTTCACTATGTTTTTAAGCCCGCTTTTAAAAAAAAAATTTTGCTTACTGCCCGACGAATTGCATATATAAAATATCCTCTGTTGTAACTAGATTAATTATGCTTGGTAACTGAGTTAATTACTTTTGCGATCTTTTTCCTGATCGAACTTCCCATCACATCTGGAAACGACCCTATAGTTAACTTTACTGAACTATTTAAGGATTCGGCAGTTTTATCAATGCATATCTTTACACAGCCAAGGTCATTTGCCCCGCAATAGAATATCGGATTAGGAACCCCATTCTAGCACATTCCTCTCTTGCTTTGTTACAACATACTAAAATTTACTGCTGATTAAAATGAACAGATGAACCAAATATCTAGAGAAAAAGTTCAAATGTCTTTCTTATTCTATTGAACTGCAGGGTTTATAATCTATGAATGATAACATTTAAATTGTTCTCTTCCAAATAATTGAATTGATTCGCATGAAAGTAAGTAGCTTTTCAAGTTCTAAAAGAATATAATTTACATGTATAGTGCATATATTTATATTGAGACGAAACACATCTAGTTTAAGGTTAATATAAATAATAAATTACCAGGAATGTTTGCTCTGATTCGTAAACAATGGTGCATGACTAATAATTAACAATACAGAGAGTAACTGTGTCTCTTTACCCTACTGCCCCCCCCCCCCCCCCCCCGCAGTTTAACGTCTACGTGAATAAAGTACTCGTTTATAACGAGGTTCTACTTATGCAATGCCGAGTTTAAACTTAAAGTGCTTAGTATAAAAAGGTTTTCTTACTAAAGATAGTTAATTGTCTACTGTTGGATACATAATAACATTAATGAGGACATGAGATGGAATACACTATTTATTTATTTATTGATGATGATAGTATGGTAGATAAGATTCTTTGTTTCCAAATCAGGGCCCTTTCAGGCATCACAAACAACAAGCATGATTTCTACAATTACAAACAGTACAAACAATTTATGTGTATACATACTAAATAATCTATACATGTATTTGTATATTGTAAAATTTGACACTGTATATGTAAGTAATGTTGATAAATAAAATAGTACTTGCGTGATGATAACATGTGAAGTGTGATCAAGTAATTCTAAGATGGAGATCTCAATTTAATAAGGTAAAATCTAACAACGTGTATAAGTCATTTATAAATATACTAAACATCAAATCAAACTGTATAGATCTTACATATTTTGACGTCTGTTTATAAAGTTGTGTGATCTAATCGTAACCAAAATAACTTTACTACAATTATAGGTGTATAATCATATGCTGGCTTTCCCGCAGCCAGTATGCCTTCCGTCTGCGCTTACCGTGCTCAGCTAAAGAATATTACTGCTTAATCAGCCATATCGTAAAGAAATAAATATGAAGTGATTCAAAATTTAAATGACATAAAAACAAATGGTCTTTATACAAATGAAAAGTTGCTGCATTTTTTATGCCAATCATTGCATCGTGGGAACGCTGGTAACAGCGCGGTAAGACGGCACTGAAAGAATTGCATTTCATTTGAAGTGACTTTTAAGATTTATTGGCCCTTCCTATCAGCAAAATCTTAGGTTTAATTAGCTTTTCGTCAGAATGCAAACTTGACATGTATCAATTTCCAAACCCAGATGAATTAATTTTTGTGACGGGAACAAATGTTCAACGCATTGAAGAATTCCCAATGCTGACCAAAATCGCCAAACGTGTCATCAATTTTGAGCAAATGTTGGCGTGAGCTGAACAGAAAGACATCAAGATAAATAAATGTGTTTCATATTTCGAACCAGGTTGTGACCTGAAGACCCATTGAAAAAAGATAATATTTCATTTGTGTTTAATAAATGTACTAATCACTTTATTTATTTATTTTTTTTGTGATGATGTGTAACAACAAATGGAAGGCGTTTGACATAGTAGTTATACGAAGCCAAGTACGCAAAAAATCATCTGGTTTTCTAGACAATAGTCTAAAAACGATTTTTTTTTTTTTGTATCCATTTTGCCAGGTAAAGCTCTTATCAATGGTGCTATCATACCGATTATGGCCCTCAATCTATAAAATTTTTGGATTTATTGTTATGTGGATATTGATCCCCCTCCATGATTTATGGGCCTAGTTTTGATAGAGGTGTTAAGGAAAAAAGGAACAGCCATTCGCCCATAGCTATTTCACTCAGCAACATATACTGAATTTGTCTTGATACAGATCTACTGAAATTAATTTCAATTAATTAATTAATTAATTTGCTCTTCACTCCATGCGCCCTAAATTAAATTAAAACCATTTCTCAACTCATCGCCTAATTCTTGCTTTGGTGGAACATGACATGCATAAATATTGGAAGTAGTTTAATATTTACTTAAGAATGACCGATGTTTATTAATTGAATGCCAAGGAGTGGCGAAATTTAAGGTTTTCTGTTTCAAAAAGTGTTTCCCCAGGCCGGAGTTGCTGATTTGTTGAGGACGGACACGAAGATGTTAATCGAAGGGAGAACAAGCTTAAAATACATATCTTATAACAATGTACACATATATACACAATAAAAAACGATATTTGTCATCAAAACACTAGTCTTTCAATTGTATGAGGGGTGCTAGCGAGGACAGTTAAATATTACAAGTGAGGATCAGGTTCAAGGTATCACACCGGTAATTGTTTTCACTATGTAATTCTATATAGAATAAAAAATCATTAAAAATCAGGTATTCGAATTCATGAAAAAATATTTAGCAGGAAGTGTTAAACGTTACCAGTCACATCAGCTGACACCAAAAAATAGGGTACCTACACGGCATTTTCTGATTTTTTCCATCCGCAAACAGGAATACCCTCAAAACCACGTGTATTCAATGTGTTTATAAACATCCTGTGTGCACCCCAGGAAGTGGCCTCCTATGCCCCCAAAGAAATAGTTCCTGTCAAAAACCTTTCATATTTTACAAAGTACATAAAATATCCTAAGCACAGATACCAAAAATGTAAAAATAGAATAAGGGAAATTAAAAAATTTCTCACAATAAAAAAAATATTTCTTTATTATGTATGGAACTACAATTGACTAAGTTCATTTTGATTGGTCAATTACCGGTGTGATACCTTGAAGGACCTTTGAAGTTGTCAGATTTTTTTCATTTTTGCACCTGAGATTTCTTAAATAACTGTCACTAACATCCTGAAGTCTGGGGATCTAATTCCCATTATTGCTGGAGATATGATGCATTTATCTCCCTTACTTCAGAGCAGTCAAGAATACACACTGAGCACTCTGACAAAAGTTTTTTGTGCATATTTTGAAGCAGAATTTCATCCTTAATAGACTAAGCCTGGCAACCAATTTTGTATCCGTGGAGAGTATATGCACTGTTCTTCACAACAAACAAAAAATAATTCACAAGTCTGAGACCATTATGCAATTATTACATAACAAAATTGCATTTTACCCTCCTAAGAATGAGAGAATTTACAGAAATTGTTAAATATTAGGCTGATAATAAAATCTGCATCTGGTCAATTTATGTTCCAAATAAAGCCTAGGTACTTGTCTACAACCTGCTATGCAGAAGTTTATCTAAAAGCTGTGTTGTAACACAGGGCAGTCCAAATGATATCAGCATCTGGGGAGGTTCTGGACAGCTCTGACACTCCATTAAACTTGCTTTGATGATAAGAAAATGGAGAAAACAATTCAGATGTAATTTATTGTTGTGATTTATGTAACTGGCTTTCTCTGCAGACACAAGTTAGCCATGAAATTCCAATTGAACATACATAATTATCCTCTTTTCATTAAATTACTTAGGAATTTCAAAGGTGTTTGATGGATTTGCATGATTAATTCAAGATTACAGCTTTTTGTTTCACCAAATTTACATAAAAATTCAACATTTAAATTTAAAAATATAAATCTTAAACATTTTTATGGGTCTTAACACTTTTAAATGTGAATAAATGCAACAAAGAAACTAATATCAGGCCATCCTCCATGATTCTTGGAGGTGGGTGGGTGTACAAAAACTGCTGATAAAATTTATAGGAAGTGACAAAAGAAGAACAGTGCACTTTATTAGCTGAATTATGGTTATTCTGATATTTTGATTGTGTAAATATGTCAAATTTCTTCATCACTTTAATTTGTGATTTATTAATATTTCAGTACATTAATGTGCTTAACAAATCATGCTAAAATAAACATCCTGACTGAGACTTAATTTAAAAGAGAGGGTCAACACCTACATAAAAGTGGTAAAATGACAAAAAACATTCTCCGGCAAACTGAAAAATCTTGAATGTCAGCTGCGAAAGCATGGAAAAAGTCTAGAGAACCATAACAGGCATACCATGGTGCTAAGTGACATTCTGTACTATATGTGTGATGCATGGTTGGGACTCAGAATAAGTATTCACTCTCATGCCCTGACAGTATTTATGCATTTTTGGTCATAAGCTTCTTATTTTTGAAAAATTCTTAATAAATTTTATTTGTACATTACTTTTATTAGACAAATTTAACTCATTTCATTATTTCTATTCCTCCACTCCAGTAATAAATGAATCACTTAAGGTGAATAAAATGAAAGTAAACCCAGTCTCTGTAAAATTTAACACTTTTTAAAAACATGTTTTACTTCTTCACATTTTATCGCAGTTGTCGCTTTTGTTGAAAACTCATTCGCAAACCCAGAATTAGTCTTTTCTTGAAAAAATCAGCCTAAAGTGCTTTTACGGCAAAGTCTGTAGACACTATAATTGACTGCGGTCAGGTGGTGCACAGAGTTTAAAGTCATCTAAAATAAAAAACCAACAATTTCTAATTTCTTTCTACATGTCAGATGCATAATCCTACTTTGAAAGTCATAATTTGGAGTTTTGAGGGTAAAACATGACATATTATTAGTATTTTACATAGAAATCTGTATAAATTAATGTTAACCCTGCTTCTAAATTTAAAAATATGTACTTTCACACAGAAAGTTCATAAAATGACATATTTTGTTGAAATATGCCTTTTTAAAATTAAAACTGCCTTTAATATGGGTGTAGATGATTTTACACAATCACCTTCAAGGTATCACACCGGTAATTGTTTTCACTATGTAATTCTATATAGAATAAAAAATCATTAAAAATCAGGTATTCGAATTCATGAAAAAATATTTAGCAGGAAGTGTTAAACGTTACCAGTCACATCAGCTGACACCAAAAAATAGGGTACCTACACGGCATTTTCTGATTTTTTCCATCCGCAAACAGGAATACCCTCAAAACCACGTGTATTCAATGTGTTTATAAACATCCTGTGTGCACCCCAGGAAGTGGCCTCCTATGCCCCCAAAGAAATAGTTCCTGTCAAAAACCTTTCATATTTTACAAAGTACATAAAATATCCTAAGCACAGATACCAAAAATGTAAAAATAGAATAAGGGAAATTAAAAAATTTCTCACAATAAAAAAAATATTTCTTTATTATGTATGGAACTACAATTGACTAAGTTCATTTTGATTGGTCAATTACCGGTGTGATACCTTAATATTGCACGTAATGCAGCCATTACTTGCTATAAACTTAATTGTATTGTTTTTATAAATTATATATATATATCCCCTCCTTTCAAAGCTCATTGATTGGCGAATAAATAAATTAGTCTTATTATTATAGCCTCATATATCGATAACATTAAGGCTCCATGAAGTATATACTCGGAACAATGACCGACGATGCCGAGTGCGTGATCTTAAGAGTATGAGGTTAAATTAATTCAAGTTTATGGAACCCAATCTTAACGTGTGCATAATTATATTTATATTGCTCTAAACTCTGTGGTTGAAGGGGGTGTGCTTCAATTTAGATTCTACTAAATACAATAAAACAATTGTAATGATTAGCTTATTCTTTGCCTTTTCCCACTGATTTTAACAGAATGATCGATTAACTGAACATTTAGTATTTTCTTGTGCATTTTTTAAAAATGTAATTGATACAACAGTGAAAACATTATACTGATAATTGATGTAGGCATACAAGATGACATACCGTTTGTGCTGTGTGTAGTAGTATTATGCATGTCCTCCTCATTGCTGGTATTGACGTTATTCTCTCTCTCAATTTTGTAATGCCTTGTTTGGCTTTGGCGACTATAGATGTTGTGGACATCTTGGTCA
The DNA here is from genome assembly GCF_033153115.1 of Saccostrea echinata. Classification (NCBI taxonomy): domain Eukaryota; kingdom Metazoa; phylum Mollusca; class Bivalvia; order Ostreida; family Ostreidae; genus Saccostrea; species Saccostrea echinata. Next base: position 14,477,562 of record NW_026889805.1, read on the forward strand.
ATATTTACAGCAACAATACTCCTACAAGTAAGAGCCTCGGCTAACGTCCACACGCTCCTTACAGCCCTTCGGCGCGAAGTCAAAAACTCTAGCATGTTGAAGTACACTAACTGTACAATTAGTGCAAACAATCAGTAAAACCTCGTCTTTGTACACCACAGTCTTTTGACAATGTCATTGTGCAATATTCTAAATTTTCTTAAAAATTCACAGCAAACCCTAAACGTGCAACATTTGGAAATGGTGTGAGAATGGAATGTACAGATGCTTGCGCATATATTGCGCGCGCATCCTTCCACGTGGGGCGCTGTGATAAATGGATTTATAACGCATTCACTACATAAATCCGATTATTATCAATATTGAATTTAAAAATCATCAGAAATAGTTAAAAGTTTTCTTTTTCTTTTGAAATGTACCAACATTTTAGTTCTTGTACAATTTATAAAAGATTATACCGGTAAGAAAGTTATGATGAGGCATATCATCGAAATGATGCAGTCATCCTAATTTTTCTGTCATTTTGAAACAAATCATCTATATATGTCACATCCCTGTTATTTTTTGATTTTGTAGCTTATAAGAAAAAAACTCGTTCAAAGTAAATTATTATCCTTTTTTAAGCTCAATCAAGTAAATTGAGTGATATCTAAAAATACGATCGACATATCTATATTTTAAGCTCACCTGAGCTGAAAGCTCAAGCGAGCTTTTCTGATAACATTTTGTCCGTCGTCCGCCTGTCCGTCCGTCTAGCTGTCCGTCCGTCTGTAAACTTTTTACATTTTCGACTTTTTCTCCAGAACGACGTGGCCAATTTCAACCAAATTTGCCACAAGGCGTCATTGTGTAAAGGGGATTCAATTTTGTTCAAATGAAGGGCCACGCCGCCCTCTTTCAAGGGGAGATAATAAAAAATTAGTGAAAATTTGGTTGTATATTTTAAAAATCTTCTTCTCAAGAACCACTGAGCTGAACAAAGTTGAAACTTAAGTGAAATCTTCATTACATAGTGTAGATTCAAGTTTGTTCAAAATCATGACCCCCTGGGGTAGGGTGGGGCCACAATGGGGGATCAAAGTTTTACATAAGAATATATAGAAAAAAAATCTTGATTAATCTTCTTCTTAAGAACAACAAAGCCATGATTAGTTATGTTGATATGGAATCATCCTCAGGTAGTGTAGATGTAAATTTGTTCAAATCATCATCCCCGCGGGTAGGGTGGGGCCACTATGGGGGATCAAAGTTTTACATAGAAATACATAGGAAAAATCTTTAAAAATCTTTTTCTCAAGAACAACAAAGCCACAATTAGTCATATTGATATGGAAGTATCTCCAAGTATTGTAGATTCAAGTTTGTACAAATTATGACCCCGGGGGGTAGGGTGGGGCCACAATTGGGGATCAAAGTTTTACAAAGAAATATATAGAAAAAATCTTTAAAAATCTTCTTCTCAAGAACAACAAAGCCATAATTAGTCATATTGATATGGAATCATCCTCAGGTAGTGTAGATTCAAGTTTGTTCGAATCATGACCGTCAGGGTAGGGTGGGGCCACAATGAGGGATCAAAGTTTTACATAGGAATATATAGGAAAAATCTTTAAAAATCTTCTTCTCAAGAACAACAAAGCCATAATTAGTCATATTGATATGGAATCATCCTCAGGTAGTGTAGATTCAAGTTTGTTCGAATCATGACCGTCAGGGTAGGCTGGGGCCACAATGAGGGATCAAAGTTTTACATAGGAATATATAGGAAAAATCTTTAAAAATCTTCTTCTCAAGAACAACAAAGCCATACTTAGTCATATTTATATGGAATCATCCTCAGGTAGTGTAGATTCAAGTTTGTTAAAAGCATAACCCCCTTGGGTTGGGTAGGGCCACAATGGGGGATCAAAGTTTTACATAGGAATATATAAAGAAAAATCTTTAAAAATCTTCTCAAGAACAACAAAGCCACAGTTAGTCATATCAATATGGAAGCATTCTCAGGTTGGGTAGATTCAAGTTTGGTCAAATCAGGGGTAGGGTGGGGCCACAATGGGGGATCAAAGTTTTACATAGGAATATATAGGAAAAATCTTTTTAAAAATTCTTTTTCAAGAACAGGAAAGCCATGATTAGTCATATTGATATGGAAGTATCCCCAAGTATTGTGGATTCATGTTTGTTCAAGGCATCCTCCAGTAGTAGGGTGGGGCTATAATGGGGGATCAAAGTTTTACAAAAGAACATATATGGGAAAAATCTTTAAAAATCCTTTTCTCAAGAACAACAAAGCCATGATTAGTTATATTGATATGGAAGCATCCTCAGATAGTGTAGATTCAAGTCTGTTCAAATCATGACCCCCTCCCCCTGGGTAGGGTGGCAGACTTCTTTAAAATTCCGTTTTCAAGAACAGCAAAGCTATGATTAAATATATGAATATAGAAGCATTCTCAGAAAGTTTAGATTCAGTTTCATTCAAAACATGGCACCTGGGGGTAGGGTAAGCCTAGAACAGGCGATCAAAGCTTTACATATGAATATATAGGACAAGAAATCCGCTGACGAAGAACAGCAGGGCCATATTGACTCAGGTGAGCATTGTGGCCCATGGGCCTCTTGTTTCTTATATTCTTATATATATATTAATAGTGAATATTTTACAAATGGTAAAAAAGTAATTCTGGCTAAAGGTTTACATGTAAATCACCTGCATCAAAGCATGACCTGTATCAAAATTGGACCGATGTCTTAACAGATCAGCTGATAGAAACATAAATATTTACATTTTGATACACAAATGTTTGAGGAAAAGTAATTTTTGTTCATTTTCCTAAATATTCAGATGCAACGTCAGGAATTGCTATTCAACGTTGTAACGCCAAAAAGCTTAAGGCATCGAAATGGATTGTTTTTGACGTGATAAGATATCTATTTAGAGAATAATTAATCGCATGGAAGTAATAGTAATTTGTGTAGAGAACCTAGGCGGCTAAATATATTCTCTTTTTGAATCTAACTCCAGTTGACACAATGTTGAAAGAAAATCAGAAGAATTGGCTAAATCAGACAATCCAAAAAGAAAATCTGCTTCAAAATACAACAGATTTAGTGGTAAAAACCTCGGAATTCATTCAGAATTTAACATCCAAGAGTTTGGACAGCGAAGTGGTAACCAAATGTGAAAACTTACAAGCAGCCGTCTATGTACTGGGTGCTGCTGTATTTTGCCTACTAGTAATAGTAATGATCTTCATCTACAAAATTAAAATAAATCATAAATTATACGCCTTTAATGAAAACTCTGTTCACTCCATTCAGGAGAAAGTACAAAAAAGAAAGAAAGTGCGGGAGAAGCATAACAATAAAAAGCATTTTGGAAGAGTTGTCCTTCCTGTTTCATCTTATTTACATAGGGCTGAACGTCCTGATACTAATTGTCCAGAGGGTTCCGATATATACATCAGACCGAGGAACAGCGACGAAATGCATACATATATAGACGTTATGTCTGATACACAAAGTACTTTTAATGAGAAAAAGTATTTTACCTATTTAAATGAGGATGAAGATCACACGACAGGACGTACCGATTTGGAATATTATAATGTGTGTGATGTCGGTGAAAGAAACATTAAAGTACGATCAGTGATATATTTTAATGACACTGGATAGAAAGGAAAGAATGTATTTTTCATAAAAAACTCGGATACTCGAATGGTTGAGTTATGGTTGAAACAAAAATATACGTTTTCCGTGTACATGTACGTACAATGTGTATGAAAAGAAGTTCACATTTATAAAATTAATCTAGTTCATATAGCCCAACAGCTATGCAATTTTGATCAAGGGAGGATTTATAAGTACTTGAAAATGGACCAACTATTAAAATATCTACATATACCTGAGCTCTCATCCAGAAAATATTCCTGTAAAAGCAGAAATATTTCATTGCAGATAAAGGAGATGGGCGAGCAAGGCGTACAAAGTGCCTGTAGCTTCAAATTTATTAAAGTTATGTTCAACTTGTGAATTTAGTATTTACAGTAAAATTCTTATCATTAAGAGGTATAAAATTATGACAAACGAAACTTTCCCTTCGAGACTAACACGCTAACCACTTCGCTTTACCGCTCATACATGTACCATATATTGGCATTTAAAGTATGTTTGTGATATGACCTTTGGCTAAATGGACTTCAAATATTTCTCGAAAAAAATACGAATACTGAGTCAAAAGTGTATTTTTAAGGTATAGTGGAACTTTGCGCCATGTTTTAGTTATAAGAATGTATATATTTTTACGGATACTTTGAGTATAATCTCCTTTTTAAAAAATGGAGCGAAGACCCACTAATATGGGAAAATTGTTTGTTTTTTTCTGGTATGAAGAATTGATCATTTTAAGCCCTCTCTGGTGTATGTATGATTTTTCATAGATGAATAATTTCAATCTTTGTGAGATTGTTGTGGTTAGTGTAGATTTTATGAGGATTTTATTGCCATTAAGTGATATCACCTATTCGAATAGGCGATATCACCTATTCGAATAGGTGATATCACTTGTTTGAATAGGTGATATCACCTATAGAAAATGAATAGGTGATATCATCTATTCAATTTGAATAGGTGATATCACCAATTCGAATAGGTGATATCACCCATTTGCATTTCTCACAACAATAGATAATGAATGCTCCCTTCCTTAAGACTATCTAGATTTCCATTGGAACCAAGCAAATTCGGACTGCCCAGTTTTCCCCTGTAATTGAGACATTTAAATACCTTATGTTATCGACCCCTGTAAAGTTATATAACTCTTATAAATTATACCAAGCTGGGGTACAACAGATTGGCACACTTTTCTCTCTTTATTATGTAAATTGGGGCATTTTCCGTATGGAACAGTTAAAATTTATTGTGAGTTTTTCACGATTTTTCCTATAGTATACATGACAGATAAATGAAATAAATATAATTTGTGAGCAAAACAAACTATAAATTCTACTGGGGTGCTTAAAACTAAATGCGAAGGTGTAATCCATTGTCTCCAAGAACGGAGTGTTATAAAACGAAAGTGAAAGTAAATGAGAATTAAAGGCTATAGTCTTGGGAGCAGTTGTTATTTCATAAATAATTTAAATAGGTGATATCACCTATTCGAATAAGTGATATCACCTATTCAAAATGGTTAAGTGATATCACCTATTCGAATAGGTGATATCACCTATTTGAATTGGTGATAACACCTATTTAATTTGAATAGGTGATATCACCTATTCGAATAAGTGATTTCACCTATTCAAAAGGAATAAGTGATATCACCTATTTGAATGGGTGATATTGCCTATTCGATAAGTGATATCACTTAATTGAATAGGTGATATAACCAATTCAAATCAAATAGGTGATATCACCTATTAACATAGGTCACCTATTCGAATAGGTGATATCACCAATTCAGAAGCTGAATAGGTGATATCACTTATTCGAATAGGCGATATCACCAATTGAATAGGTGATATCACCTATTCGAATAGGTGATATCGATATCACTTTTTGGTACTAAATACCAAAACGGCGCCTCATAAGATTTACTTAAAGTATACATTAACGTTAAATAAAATATCAAAGAAAATTTTGTAATACAGAAAGTAAGACTTTTACTTTTACTTTCTTATTTGTCACACAATACGCATTTTTCTCACTTCGTTAGTCCATCTTCTTTCATTTATTTCGTTAACATTTTAGACAGAAATTGTTACGTTTGAAATAATGAAGCTAAGTCTCTACGATACTATAGATCCCTAAATAGTAGTGTGCGCGAGAAGTAATTAATTAATTATCAAGGAATTTTGCGAGAAGCATCACTAGAATTACCCACTTTATTTTTTTTTATTCATGCAAAAACTCTAGATCAAGATTGCGAATTTATATACTCTTGCGATTTGACGTCTTGAGGTCATTTTGCGATATCAAGTAGTCGCATAAAATAAAGAATCAGTTCACAAATCAAAGATATTTTCCCTGAAAACAATCCATTGCTTTTCATATTACATAATTAGTAATAAATACAGTTTCATTGCTTGAACAATACATAGCTGATGTCCAGTCTTTGCGTTGTGTTCGGTTAATATAAAGATTCATAATGTATCAATATGTATTGATTCCATCACCTGTACATTTTATTCTTGCAACTTATCCATGTTTACACGGCCAATTGTTTTACATATTAAAAATGAAGGTTTTAGACCATTGCTCAGTCTAGACAAGCGTTTTCATGTACAATTGAAAGAATTGTTATTTCATTTTTGATAAACCCTGCTTGTGTATCATTACTATGTATGCAATAAAGATAATAAAAGATAAATATCTCTTTACAATACCTCACAATAGCCCTCCAGTCTGGAGCTAATAAGTACGCGATAAAGAAAAAAAAATCATTTTACCAACTTCAGATATTTTACTTGTAGATTTTACTACATGCTTTATTGAATGAATTAATTTCAGAATCACTTTGCTAAAGAATATTCGTATTAGCTTAATCAAACCTGAGTTTATTTAACTGCAACTTGCAGCAAATTAATCTTTGAAAACCACAGAAATCCTTGGAAAATAAAAAAAAAAGAAATAACATAGTTTCGAAAGGAATAAATCAATATCACGCTTCATTTTTCTCCCATAATTTTTCCGGAATGGTTTTATATTTCTTACTGCCATTTAGGACCCTCTATACACTGCACACTGAAGAATTCCAATTCCATGGTACTTTAATCAAGCAAGATTGATTTGCCATTTGCTTTATACTGAGTAATTGAATGACGAGTTACAATTGTAATTGCTCCACATATTCTAAACTTAATAATTAAAGCAAGATGAAGTGATTGAAGACTTGCTTGTGTTTCCCTATATAGTAGTAAAAAAGCAACTATGATTTCTGTTCATGTTGTCTTTGAACTCTTTTCCTGGGAGAGGATAACAGATACATGTTCCCTACGTTGAAAATGAAATAGATTTACTCCATTTTTGCAAATTTATACCATATAAATTTTCTCACAGTCCAAAAAAATCATCAGCAGGTAGAAAGTCCTTAATTATTATTTCATCTGAATATTAATTTAGTGACAACACATATATTTTGTTTGAAAAAAATAGTGTCGACTGAAAAAATACAAATGCCGTTGATACTTCGGAAAGGAAATTCGTGAAGGGGATACAGTAATTTGAAAAAAAAAAACTCAGATTAAATTTGGCTGAAAATCCTAAAACAAAACACGTATGAATTCAGAAAGATTTTTTTACAGGAAAACAATGTTTAGTTTGTTGCCTTGAGAAAAAAATGTAATATTATCAGTTCATGCTGTAATTGCCTATTATGGTCTGTGTGTTGAATGTGCTTTCTTTTGTACTACAAATATAACAGAAATACATGTTTAATAAAATATATTGTAATATTTACTCATCTTTCTCTAAATAAAATACGTTTACTACCGAACAAAAACTTTCTATAGTTAACTATAGTTTATTATAGTAAGTAAAATTAACTATAGTAAATACTTTGATACTTTGATTTACTATGAAACTTTACTGTAGAACATTTTTGAGATTCTGAAGCATACAATCTCTTAAATTCAGTACCAATGATGTAAAATTTTAAAATAATATGCTAATTTAAAGTAATATTTCTATTTAATAAAAAAAAATACATATGTGTATTCCTATTTAATAAAAAAAATGCATATATGCATAAGAGAACATAAAATAATCTGAAATCCATTGTTAAAAAAACTCTGATTTATTAATGAAAATGTTGATACTATAGTCAAGTATAGTTATCTATAGTTTATTTTTGATAGGGTATTGACATTTTAATGATTTCTCTAAATGTCGCCCTGTTTACTAATCCGAAGCAAACATTTACTAACAGCTAACTATTGTTTAGTAAGTTAAACTTTAGCTAGGATAGTACATACGGGTACGATTAATACATATATTTTGATTTCTTACTATAATATGCTTTCAATAACTATGACTCTGTGAAACTTTGCTATCTCTCAAATTCAATATCAGTGGTGGCAAGTTAGAAATGATACAGGAATATGTAAGTTACATTTCTTTTTAAGGTACTCCGATCCTCAGGTTCTGAAAATCAGCTTTTAAGTAATTGAAAATGCTCACAAAATGTCTCTGATTTCACATAGTAACGTGAATTTACCCATGGAATTTCTTCAAAGTTTGTCATTATAGTTAATCATATTATATGGGGAAAATTATCAAATCTAAAACATATATCAAGGAAATGCGAATAAAAACACTAGCTATGCATTTTCTTATTGAAAATTGATCAACAAATATAATTTAGGATAAAAAATATAGGTACCCAGGCATTTGGAGAAAATTGCATCTTTTTTATGCTTATACAGTATTTTAGTTCTTCTTTTCACTTATAAATTGTCCTATAAAACATAGTGTAAAAAGTTTGTGCTATCATTGCTAGGCATCACATATCTCGATTACTCGATTACCAAATGAGATTTTTATTTATATTAAAAGGAAAGATTACTTGTATATTCCTTAATGAAATACAATGTATAACAATTTGAACTTAAAGGAAAAGCACTTGCTTTACTATAGTAAAAGCTTTACTTTGATTTACTATAATAGTGAATACTTTTATTTTTTGATAAGTCTACTAAGGTATCTTTTGTTAGTGATTTTCAATTGTGCTGGTTCCCAACTAATTTTTGAATACTTTAAGAAAATCTCATTTAAGAAAATTCATTTTCTGTTAAATGTTTTAACACGTTTAGTGTTTGGTTGTTTACAATTGCTGTAAATTCTTCAAAAACACTGAAGTATGAATTCAAAAGACAAAATATAAATGTAACTATTGGTTTTGTCTAATCTATACAACCCTAATAAATGTTGAAAATCACAACGTGAAGGTTTTTTTACCGGAATATTACAAAGTTTAGTTTCTTGCCCATTGAGAAAAAAAAAATAAAAACCAAAAATGATATTACAAGAACTTTGTATCTGCTTTCTATGGTTTGTGTGTTGAATTTATTACATTTTCAACAGTGAAATACTGTGATTTGTTCATTGAATAAAAGTGATATTCTCTCACAGTGTGAAAGGATACCAAAAGTGATATTCTCTCACAGTGTGAAAGGATATCAAAGTAAGTAAAATATAATTTCTGGCCTGTAATAAGATTAAGATAGTAACTAAACCGTCTTGACAGAAACCAAAACTGCCAATTTCTTCCCAAATATGTTGCTAAAATCCATGTTAGAATGTCTTATCATTTCACAACTGCTAAGCTATAGCCTCTCAACTGCTCAACTATGAGGTCACAGCCTATTACATTGTGTTAAGAAAAGACAGAGGCAAAGGGAAAATCAAAGACAATGTAATAAATAGAAAATTCAATGTTTTGTAGTTGGATATGGAATTTATTTCACTCGTGAGACAGAATTTTTTGATATTTTCACTCGTGCTTCGCACTCGTGAAAATATAAAAAAATCCTGTCCCACTCGTGAAATAAATTCCATATCCAACTACAAAACATTGAATATCCTCTATGTATTCGTTTTTACTTCAAATCTGTTAATAATTAATATAATATTGTATAATATTTACTCAACACGGAAGAACATCTTTATTTAAATACATATTCATCTTTTCGGGAAGTTTCCCTTAATTTCCCAAATAAAAAAAAATTTCATATCAATTTGACGTTTTAAATATTAGAATAATATGTTTTACGGTGTGACCGTTGGGGCGAGCGCAGTTGTACCATCACAGGAGTTCGCAATTTTATCAATAAAGTCAATAAAAATCACTCGATTGACCAAGCCATGAGCTATGCGTTAGCATAGCGAACAGGAATGCAACGCGTTTTGGAGAAATCGACCAATTTGCTTTTTCCCACCGCTTATTCAATACAGCTCGTCAGCATTCGTATCAAACAACATTTCTCTACTAAAATTTGCTTTCTAACCCTTCTCGAATGCTGTCAATACCCACTTTCTTCGATTTCGCGTAAACATTCGTTTTACCGAGAAGCCATTGCGTGACGTCACATCAAACCCGAACCTGACAAATAATTATTCGATTGTTTTAAATAAAAAAAAATAAATACGTTGTAAATTATTGTACATATTTTATTTTATAAATAAATTGAATAAATCATAATACTTAATATCCCCCGTTTATTTTTTTATGGGGAGAAACCATGTCGAGTTGTTCAAAAACAAAGGGCGATAATTTCAGTTGCATGTGCGCGCAAATTGAAATATTCAGTAAGTAAAAAGAAATTCGTCGTGTCCAACAACTTTTATGATACACTTTGGTAAGTTGGTGATAATATAAAGCAACAGGAAATAATTTAAAGTTTATTCTCTATCTTTTTTTTATTTAATAATTATCTGTCAGGTTCGGGTTTGATGTGACGTCACGCAATGGCTTCTCGGTAAAACGAATGTTTACGCGAAATCGAAGAAAGTGGGTATTGACAGCATTCGAGAAGGGTTAGAAAGCAAATTTTAGTAGAGAAATGTTGTTTGATACGAATGCTGACGAGCTGTATTGAATAAGCGGTGGGTAAAAGCAAATTGGTCGATTTCTCCAAAAACGCGTTGCATTCCTGTTCGCTATGCTAACACATAGCTCATGGCTTGATCAATCGAGTGATTTTTATTGACTTTATTGATAAAATTGCGAACTCCTGTGGTACCATCAAAAACCTATACACAGTTTACACATCAAACGTTGATGGATCCGCGTCTTCAAACGTCAAACAGCACGAGACACAGTCGAGACTGTGACGTCACATGACGTCGGAATTTACGGAGACAGCCGAGCGTCTGGTTGAACGAGACTAAAGATCTTGTGCAATAATAAATGAAATACGTTGTAGAGTGGATGTAATTATTTTTTATTTCTTTTAAGCCCTCTGCAAAGAAAGAAAAGTAAACGTATCTCTCGATAATGAATAATTATCCTTGGTCTTCTGAATGCTTTGTAAAAATTTCGCATGGAACCCTGGTAGCGAAGGAATTCTGGGAATGTTGCACCAGAAAATTTGCCTGACGTATGTACAGATTTCATTCCGAATTTTCTCTGTTCTTACACCTTAGTCTATTGAGCTCGCTTCGCGAGCGGCGCTTCGCGCCGCTCGCTGCGCTCGCTATTAGTGGGTATGGATTATACTTGATTAAACTGTTTCTTCTCTGTATGAGCATTGATACACGTGTAAGAGGAGAATGCGATAACACTCATCCTGATCAAAGTGGAAAGTAAGTAGACGTTCCCTATCATATTGATTTGAAATGTATCAATGGCTTTGATTTATCTGTGATCTTATTTAACTTCATTACGATTATAGCAATATATGTCTCTAATTATATTGTCTTACTTCAGGTTAATCTGCTGTACAAATTTCTTTCTATATAACGGAGAATGTAGAGGTATGTTATACATGTATACATGTAGTATCACAAGGCTTTTCAAATCTGTCACATCTTTTTTCGAATGATGATTAATAAAATCCTTTTTCAGAGTGCCCACCCGGTTCTTTCGGACAGAATTGTTCCCGTCAGTGCCACTATCCTTATTATGGTCGACTATGTATCTACTGGTGCCAGCCTGATAGTAACACATATGATCATGTAATGGGATGTACCAACAACACATTAAAGGATGCATCAACAAAAGCTAAACAACTCATAAATAGCACATTTACAGATGTAGCAGAAGGTTGACAGCTCATTTTAATCTTGTAACCATTGTATTTCATCAGTATAAATTATTTTACGTTTCACTTTTGTATATTTTGTCCAGAGATTCCTTCAAAGGAAACATCATCTCCAGATTCAATTAACATCACCAACAGCGGCTTTAAAGAAGAAACGGAAAACGGTGACACTTCAATTAAAAGTCGTCTAAACATAACAATCGTCATGTATAATTTATTTAGCATGAATTGCGTTTACTATTGATATTTAAATGACCTGCTTTGTTAGATTTCGTCCGGCTTACAAATCCTAAACAAAATTTACTAAAAGATAACTATTGTTTACTAAATTAAACTATTGTTAAGATAGTACATACAGGTACCTGTAGTAAATATGCATTTTGATGTCTTATATTAATATGCTTTCAATAACTATAATACTTTGAAACTTTACTATCTCTCAAACTCAATGATACAGGAATATAAAATAATCTTCATTTTGATATAAATAAAAATCTTATTTGGTAGTCGAGTAATCGAGATAAATGATATACAATGTTTAACAATTTGAACTTTAAGTAAAAGCACTTTGCAATGGTAAAAATGGTAAAAATTTTGTTACTTTGATCTAAATACTTTGATTCTTTGATTAGTTTATAACTAAGGTATCTTATGTTTGTGATTTTCAACTGTTACTGATTTATGTACAAACAATTTTTCAAACATCCGATTCGAATTAAGTTCTTAATGAAAAACTCAATTATTTTCTGTTAAATATATTTATATTGTACAAGTTTAGTTACGTTTTGTTGTTTTAACGATTGCAAAACGAACATAAATGTGCAGCTTCAAAGCCTACCAAGAAGTCCATCGATGAATGTTCGAGTTACCATCTCTCATCTGCCTCTAGAGTTTGTAAAATAAGCATAATCCCTCTCCTTTTCCTGAGAGATTTACCTTTCTTTAATGTTTATGTTTCATTAGTTAAATTTATTTAATCGTCCGTTGTTTTTTAGGATTTGTTTGCTTTTCGTGTAAATGTACGCTACGTTCGATATTCAGAGTATCAGAAATATACCGATTATATAGGTAGACGTTTTTTCTTCCGGTACAAAAAGTATTACTTAAAGCATAGATTTTGTAGCAATTATTGTATTGTGAATACAAAATACAACTTTGCAACAAGGTAAAATATTTTACGTGCCATACCATGACAGAGTGAGACATCTCAACTTTCCACGTGAACACATATATATTTGAAGGTATGATTATATATAAATACTGTATGTAGTTGATGGAAACATTGAAAATTTTCACACACACCCAGAAAAACCATTGTTAACCAGGGTGCAAGCTCGGAATGGTTTCATCATTCAGAAGCTAACAGTCTTTTTAACTAATGTTTCTCAACGAATCAATTTTCAAGTAATTTACATGAAAGTACAATGCTACATAATATAAATAAAATAATTGATTTATTTATAATTTTATCCCTTGCAACAATAATGATAAACCAAAAAGACTGATTTATTACAGAGGTAAGTCGACCAGAACAGTAGCAAAATATGAATGATTAGAGAAATGCACATTCTTCTCCCACACTAGTCTGAAACATTGAAAGCTCCATAAGGGGCATTCATTCTGATTCTGTGTATAGTTTTGAATAGATTGCCATCAAGTCTGTCAGATTTTTAAAAATTCTAAAAAAAAAAAATAAATAAATAAATAAATAAATATCCTCTTATCATTGAGTGCTCCCATGCAATAAATCAGTAAATCTAAGATATGTAGTGGTTTACATTTTTACCATCTATCAAATCATTTTAAAATGTCATAATATTGTTATCACGCAAAATTGATCCAAAGTCCAGAGAATAACTTCCGTCTGCGTCGTTCGTTCCAAATGATTCATAAAACTGTCGTTTACGTATAAATTATTAAAAGAATTAAGATGTGCTTTAACACACGGAAATTTTTCCTTGGATAATTCAAATATATGAATAGCTTAAAATGATTGATTTTGATAAATAGTCATTTGTTCCTTATCATTTATCATGTAGAAGGCATTATTGATATGGAACATGTAATGTTAATTAAGGTCTTCCGTCTTCACGGAAGACCTTATAGTGATTCTACTGTTTCTTCTTCTTCTTATTATTATTTTTCCGCCCATCTAATTTTGTGCACGCGATTTCTCAAAGACTACTTGATGAAATTTAATGAAATTTGCAGGAACAATGTGTTTTAATCTGAAGTTATTTTATCCGAGAGATTTTTTGGAAAATCACTTCCGGTGCCAAGTTACCGACCATTTTCTGAATTTTAAAAGACATTTTGTCCGCAACTAATCTCAAGAACGGTAAAAGATATCAATGTGAAACTTTCAGGGATTATAGATCGTGATAAATCCTAGCCGGGACATGACCTTTCGTTCGTCGTCGGTACTTCCGGTTGTTACCGTATGCGAAATTAAAAAAATTGAATTTTCTAACTTTTTTGTTTTTCAATATTTTTCTTTGATATTAGTAGAGTTAATAAAGGCATTTCCAAAAAGGCTTAATATATAATTTGTTTAAAAATTGATAAATCCAAACTCTAGATATTCGCATTTTAAAATTTGAAGCGGGTCCAAAATGGCGGCTGTCTCCGTAAACTCCGACGAGCAGGTCGGTACTCGGAGCTCCTCGGGTGGCTGGTACCTCGCACACTAACCTCAAACGTCAACGGTGTTCTATTATTTCGGGTTTAATCCTGATTATGTCTGAATTTTCTTTTTCATTTTTTACCTTTAATTTACGTTTTCATCTTTATAAATGATGTTTTTTTTTCTGTGTGAATCCTGCGCTATTTGCATTTGTTTTAAATAAATCCTAAAAAATCCTTGCATTTTTTAAGGACCATGTTATATTTTACGGACATTGGCAAGTTAAACAAAAAGCACGTGTACTTCCTTCAACGGGTAGAATCATCTATACAGCAAGAAAGAAAAGTAGTTATGACTTTGTTGTACATTGTATTCAGGAGACAAAGAGCCAACAGGTCGTCATTTACCATAGTTATGCTCAGTATGTTGGGAAGGGCAAAGATTTGACATATGCTGAAAAGTAGACCGACCGAGATCAGTTTCTAGGTTGTATGAAGGAAGCAGCATTTAGTAACTACTAATAAAAATTGAAATAAATCCATGCCAATATTTTTATGACAATGTGTTTCAATCAATTCAGTCAATTACATGATAGAATCAATCAACCAGTCTGACTCTCTTGACCCTCATGGATAATATGTAATTATAGCTGTTAAGGGAAGTAACTCAAAAATAGAGATCGGTGCCGGTATGTCCTTGTCTTGTTTCTATATTTACATTTTTAGCTAAAATATCTAGAAGTCATAGGAAATGAAAATAGATAATATATATAAAACAAAAACCATATGAAATAAGTGAGTTTTGGAGAAATATTATTGCAAAAAATTATGTAGGTCCCTTTTATCAACATTTTACATAGGAAATGCATTGAGAATTGCAAAAACACTGATTTGACAAAATCTAAAAAAAAAAAAAAAAAAAAAAAGAAGGTTGACTTGGTAGGTTAAACAATCCAGAATATAGCCTGTTTATTACAATTAAAACTACTCTCAAGAGTTCTTGAAAAATTCTATACGAGAAGTTGTCTAAGCAAGAACTCGAAAACGGTAAGACACCAAACTTATATGAGCAACAGTCCTTAAGATGTAGGCAAAACCAGTTGGGTTCAGAGCGTCAGCCGTCACTTCCAGTCGTCACAGGAAGTGATAAAAGAAATAGAAAATTTCAACTTTTCTTTTTTTAATTAAAAATTGCATCACTTTATTGCATCTTTTTCGCAGATTCGAAAGATGTTGGTCCCACCGGAAACAAAATCTACAATTTCCGGTTATATGAGATAAACTAAATAATTTCAGCATTTTACTTTCCCATAAATATTCTTTATAGATAAAGTATTTAAAATGAATTTTAAATATGTTATTCAGAGTGCAAATGTCTAGAGTAACCTTGAAAACGTCAACTTCCGGTTTAAGGAAATAGCACGTTGGATTTTCACGCTGACGACCAGGGTTAAATTTCTAGAGTGTCTGAATTTCTTTTATCACTTTTTCAGCTTGAATTCTCGTTTTTATTTTCTGAATCGGACGGAAGACCTCTCATTGCTCGCAATGAGTTTCTAGTTTTTTTTTCTCTTTTGTTTAAATATTGGAATACTAACAAAAGCGGAATGCAATAACACTCATCCAGATCAAAGCGGAAAGTAAGTAAATATTCATTCTGGCAAAACATGTCAAAATGATTGATTGTATGTTGGTTTACGTCCCATTCCAGAATTTTTCACAAATACAGAGACAAAATATATATCTATTTTTTTATGTGCTAACTTATTCAAAAGTAATCATGATTTTCTATACATCTAGTTTTAATATTTCTCATTCCAGGTTTAACTGCTGTACAAACTATTTTCTTTATAATGGGGAATGCAGAGGTATGTTAAAATAAGTTGGCATGACTTTACAAATCTCTTGCTCGTCATTTTTCAAACAATGTTAAAGACTTATTTTTCAGAGTGTCCACCCGGTTTTTTCGCACAGAATTGTTCACGTCAGTGTCACTATCCTCACTTTGGTAGATTATGCATGTACAGGTGTCAGCCTGATAGTAACACATATGATCATGTAATGGGATGTAAAAACAACACATTCAAGGATGAATCTCCAAAATGTAAACAGCTCATTTACAATTTCTCGCGACACTACTTTTTTCATCTCTGTAAGGCATTCCATGTATCAATGTCTATATTTTTTTTCCAGATGATCTATATGAAACATCATCTCCAGATTCAACTACACAATAATCAAATAAAACAGTTACAATAACAAAAGAAATGATCACAGTAAAGGAAAATGACAATGATAAAAAACAAAAAACCGGCAAAGCTGAAAACAGCTGTAATATCTGTTGGAAGTATTCTGGTATCAATAATAGCAATATTTACAATAATATGGATGTCGATGTCAATATGTAGAAAACAGACAGTAAATATAGTTAACAAGGACAACGCGTCAGTTTACATGGAAATCGATAATGGTTCGAGCCACATAGAATCTCGGGATCAAACACTTGAGAGAACAGTATTAGATGTGTCATGCACAACTCTTGATGAGACAACGGAAGAGAGACCACAACTCCCAGCAAGAATGACCGTTGTTCCATCGTCAGATAAAAATGCAACTACTTAATTCATGTTTAAACACAAGCGAAATCATATAGACAGACAAATGAAATATATCAGTTGTGTAAAGTGTGAAAGAGCGACTTCTCATTTGATAGAATACCTATGGCTACTTAAAGGCATTAATGTTTAAATGATTTTCAAAAAATATCTATGAAAATAATTAGAAAACAAAATAAGTTACATATACATTTCAATCCTTTACAGAGAATATACGTCGCCCGCGTGGCGCAGTGGTTAGAGCGTTCGCTCTAGAGTCGCCGAGTAAGGAGTTGATCCTTACGTCGCGGGTTCGAATCCCATTATGGGACGTGGAGACCGGTCCTTCGGATGAGACCGTATAAACCGAGGTCCCGTGTCGCAGTAGGTGCTGGCACGAAAAAGATCCCTCACTGCTCAATGGCCGTAAGTTCCGAGTATAGGTCACAATTTGCAGCTCTCCACCGGCAAGTGGTGGCGTCTCCATATGAGTGAAAAATTCTCGAGAGGGACGTTAAACAATAAAAAAAAAAACAGAGAATATACCAGGTAAAGACAATTCATGGGGTGTGAAATTAGATATTTTTTCTTGTTTCAGCAATATGCTCTGCTGCATAAAGATATTTAAGTTCAGCTTTCATTCCTAGAATTTAACACTCCGCTGACTACACTGAGCTCGATTTTTGCCAAACAACAAAAGGCAGATTTGTTCCAAACAATCTCATTTATTATGAAATGACAACATATAATATAATACATAAAACTGAATAAAAAAGACTGAGAGACCATGTAAAATTACAACACAATTCATTAGAAAAAATAGTAAACAATTACGCAATAAAAAAAATTACCTCCCAGTATGCGACTATTACATAACATATATAAATTGACAAAATAGGTGGTCTCCAAGATATGGCCGTCCTATAGTCTAGCTAATACATATGGATTAAAGATATATACTGTTCACTGAATAAAGCAATAAAAGATAATATATATTGCAAGAGAATATCTAAAGCTATAAATGAAATATATGGAGATAACGAACAGTATTCAAGCTCAAAAGTCCATTAAACAATACAAAATAGGAGCAGAGCAAACACGGACCTCCAAACATCAGAGGTGGGATCAAGTGCCATGGAGGAGTGAGCATCCCCTGCCGATCGGTCACACCCGCCGTGTGCTCCTTGTCATGATCGGGAAATAACGGAAAAATCCGCCGACAATTCAGTGTGTAAATAATGGCCTAACAATTATAAATGATAAATTGTATTTGCTGACAAGGTCATTGTATCGACCATAGAACTTATGAAATGATGACTTTAAACGAGACAGCTGATATTCTTGTATCATCAACTTATTTGTCAATAATTTACCTCGTTTTAGAAATTGTACATACGTAGAGCATGCTCTTGCGTATCGAATCAACTGAGAGATATATACCCCGTATGCAGGTGATGAAGGTATATTGCTGCATAAGTAAGGGAAGTTGACGATTGAAAAGTTAAAGTCATCACGTTTATCATAAAGCTTGGTTGTTAGATTACCATTAACGTCTTTTTCAAGTAAAATATCCAAATATGAAACAGATGTGTCAGACTCTGTGGTATCTTTTATCTCAAGTTCACCAGGATATATCGTATCGACATAAGAATGAAAATAGCCATTGTTAATTGACAATACGTCGTCGATATATCTAAATGTCGAGTTGAACGCCACAGCAAGTGTTTTCTTCTTTTCACGCACAAGATTTTGGACAAATTCTGCTTCATATGAATACAAAAAAAGGCGCAATTGGTACCCATAGGAATTCCAATAGATTGTTGGAAGACCTGGTCTCCAAAAACCACATAGATATTGTCTATAAAACAATTTCCTCTTTTCTGTATTGTGTACGAGGAAAGGATATATCAAATATTTATTTGTGTAAACTTGCTGAATTATTCACGTTAATATAGGAATAATTTATGAAATATTCGGTAGACTTTAATTCCATTGTAAGGAATTTCATTCACTTCTAATATTTTTTGACATTTAAATTACCAAAAAAGTATAAATTATGATGATCAATTTTCATGCTATATACATGAACACCAATCTGTATATCATATAAATATACTATGGCTTTCCTAATCCAAGTTTCCAAATCTGTTTTACGTTTCCATACAGCTTCATACAATAGTGTTTTTGATATATCAAAACACTTAACAGACAGATTTACATGTGTATGATTTAATATCTAATTATAAATTATTTATTAAAAAAAGATACCTTTTTGGGTAAAACTACTTTGATAATTTCATGTTCCGTGTTAAAGGGCATGTATATTATACTTCGGGGTTCTTCAACCCTGGCTCAATTTAGCTGTTTTGTATGTTTGAACACGATAAAAATATTACTTTCTTGATACGTATATACGTTACAGGTACAATGTAACTTCTACAGCTGGTTCAGTCAAATCGTAACTGATCATGAGACTGATGTGGCCAGTACGGTACCACCCTGACCAAGGGGTTACATAAAGCTCTTTTTTGCAAAATAAAAATGCAGAATAACGCCAAAATTGTGCTCAGAATGATTCTTGTTTGCTTCGTTCACAAATGCTTGTAGAGCAAGAGTAAAATACCTATTGAATCGAAGGGCAAATTAAGGTCCAGTCTAAATATATGACAGTCGTCTACAATCATTTTAAATGAATTTCACTTAGCATTTAAATGTCCTATTTACCACAGACATTGATGATAGCCAGTAGAAGACGCCCACAGAATCAAGGTAAAATATCAAAGTCAAATTTAAAAAATTAAAAAGTAAGGCCATCTTTAAAAAAAAAACTGCTTGTTTGCCCTCTCCAGACCGACTGATTAAAAGCGGTCCGACTCAAAACTTTTTAAACTTACAGAAAACATTTGTTTTATTCATTCCGAAGTTTTCTCATCCCATCAATAACTATTCAGCTACATATTCACAAGTGTTGTTGAATAAAAATAAATCCCCTACCCTTTTATATATCCTGAGTAGGGAGAGGGCAAGCAAACATTTTTTTTAAAGATGACCTAATTTAAACAGTAACACTTTTAAAACATTTCAATCTCATATTTGCTATAGAGATACAAAG
Source organism: Saccostrea echinata (assembly GCF_033153115.1). Taxonomy (NCBI): domain Eukaryota; kingdom Metazoa; phylum Mollusca; class Bivalvia; order Ostreida; family Ostreidae; genus Saccostrea; species Saccostrea echinata. Next base: position 14,497,649 of record NW_026889805.1, read on the forward strand.
GTTTCACAGAAAAAATATAAAAATATTGAGGCAAAATTAATGATAGGTGTTAACAAATGTTTATTTACATCCTTGACATCGCTCATTCTCTAGTACTTGAATTAGTGATGCTGAATATCAATAAACTATCAATAGTATTATTATAGAGAGTGGGTGGTGATTCATATCGATAATTAATCACTGGGTAGTCGAAGGCTATAGTAGCAATAAAAGTTCAATATTGAATAATATGAAGAAAAAATATTGTATTGCGTGTGTGTTTGTGTTGGGGGGCATCCTTAAGATGCCTTGTTAACATATCTTAATACTTATGTTATCGATATCATGTATGAATTTGGTAATAATATATAGAAAAATAATACAAACACTTTTCCATTTCACATCCTATCAGACCGAGGCACGTTCAGCCAGAGGGTAGAAGGCCCGAGGACTGATATTGCTCTAAGGCTTTATGTAAAAGTTTCTTTTTTTTATTTTGAAGAAGTAGTTGTCTATGATTTTTTTAAAAAAAAACTGGTCTTTAATATTGTCAACTGCATTATTATTTTGTAAACAAAGCTTTAAGCAAGTAGAATATTTACTGTAAAATAATATGTCAAATAAATACATGTATGATCTGTCATTAATATCATAGTGACAGAAATATTCTGAATGCTGGCAAAATTCATTACTCACATACTAGTTCAAAGATAATGAACCAAAATATGAAAATGAGGAAGAAAAAAATCAATAAAAACAAACAAAAACCACGACAATACCTCACCAACAAAGAAATATTTTTTGCATCGTCAAATTGATACATATTTCCTTTTTGACTGCATTGTAACAAATACTTAGCCTTTTGGTTTAAATGTTGTAATTAAACTTTGGTATTCGTCTCTTATTCCTCAATTTAATTTGGGGAAAAAATAAATTGAGCATATAGTACGAAATTATCTGAATTACTATTAATCACTTCAGAAATTTACGTCAACATGCAATTATAAGGTAAATAAACAAATCTGAATTTCTCCTTATGTGATGAAGTTGGCTTTTGTTTAGCTAATATTATGTTTGGTTTTGTGTTTTCCCTTTGAGTTTTGTCGTTAGGTGTTTCCATAGTTTTGAGTGTGCGTATATAAGTTAAATTTAGAAAACTGGTTGGGTCAGAACGATAGAGACTCGTGGCAGTGAAAGGGGTGTTGTGCCACGTATAAAGTTTTGGTCACCATGAACGTTCTCATTAATGGTGAATTTCTGAAATTAGTCTGGAACCGGTAGCCGGGGAACGGTGAAATTCTGTGTGTGGTCATTTCTGTTTTCTCCAGCCGGTTAGCTAGTTTTTTTGTAACTATTTATAGGAGTTAGTTACTTTAAGTCTGTATATTTGTTTTATATTAGGTAGTCTGGTTATTTCTGCACTTTAGTATATAGTCAGTATTCTAGAAAAGTCATTTTATTTTAGTGCATAGGGGATAGAGTATACCAGGGGCTAGGGGCTAAGGACTTGAGACGGTGAATGGTCAGCTTGTGTTTAGGACCGGAGTATGTGGTGTGGCTACGGTGGAATTGTGTCATTGCAAACTAATGGGAGAAACATCATGTCCGTCTAACTGAGGGGTAGACGAATACCGCTAGGACTTTATCAGTGGGAGGCCTATGAATCCAGGACTGGAACGTCAGTGAACTTTGTGTGGTGTACGGAAGTCCAGTGGTGTTAATAAAGTGTGTTGATGAAGTGAACAGGTGTCAGACAAACTCCCAATTTGGTTTAGTAAATAAACTTTTCCTAAAATTACATGTATATGACACTGAAAAGTATTTAAAGGATAATTTCTACTTTGAACTTTTTTTAAACAACTTGGAATTGGAATTCCAACAACTTGGAATTAATTGTTGTTTAATACAAAAGTTGCTGTTTTCATTAAACAAGTTTTGTTTATATATTTGTTTCTGACACGCAGTATTAAGTTCATTGTTTGTGTGTCGTATCAGTTATTTCTGTATTACGTTGTTATTCTTTCTTTTCTGTGTGTGTGTTTGCGAGTGTGGTGTATGTAAGTTTTTTGTGGTATTGTTTTTTTTGTTTATTCATTTATTTGTTCTGTAAATAAATTTGTTTTGTTTGTTTTTATTTGTTTTGTTTTTTTGTTTTGTTTTGTTTTGTTTTGTTTTGTTTTTTTTTTTGTTTAATTGATTCTACAGTGTTTCGTTTTCTTCCGTTTGCTTCCGGACTTACACAAAATTAAAAGAACTCATTACACCTTATATAGGGAAAAAAGGGTTTTAATAAAGTCCAACATGATTTTTTTTTAATTTCCAGTGAACCCTGAATCAAGACTTTCCCCTTTCCCACCCAACATAACAAGCTGTGAAAGGAAACAGCAATTGCTTATTACATAATTGTTTATCGAATTAAAGGCATGTTTCAAAGCACTGTAAGAAAATAACATATAAAATCAGTTATGAAAAAGGAAGGAAACGGATTATAAATTTTTTGGCCCCATTTCTAAATCACTCATTTTACAAGGCCTAAATTTAGGGAACTCCTATATTTTAATTGGCGACAGAATTTTATAAACTTTATGAATTGAATTATGTCGAAGATTATGCAAGACGATGGCTCAAATATGAAGACCTTGGGACTTTGTCAGAATGGATAAAAAGTAAAAGGTGTTATATGTTAAAATCTCGTGTTAAATGATTGAATAGCAATAACAACCATCTATCATTCTGTATTTCATAATTCAGATTAACTAAAGAGCTAGTTTACTTGAACATCAGGTACTGGTTCCAATCGCCAAAGCAGGTATTAATACCATTTTTGTTTGTAGGGCTCAATATCCCAACTGCATTTTAGGGGATCTTGTTAAAAATCCTTCCGATTCTATGCACAGGTACTTTGAACTTGATGTAAAAAAGATTGAGTTTTGAGTTTCTAATTGACAATATCTATGTAGTCTTTGGGGACCAGGTTTTCCAACAAACTGTTAGAATTCCAATGGTTTATAATTGTGCCTTATTATTGGAAGACCAGTATTTGTATAATTTATGAAGCAGAAGTTATTCAAAACCATCTTAAAGAAGTTTCTTGCTTAGGCCCTCAATTTGATACTTAGATACATTGATGACATTTGAACAATTATCGCACCGAATAGTGACAATATTATTGGATTTGACAATTGATTAATTTGAATCACGGGTTACATTTTATAAAACACGTTTTAATTGGTTGATTAGGGCCCGCCTACTCTCGTGTGGTATCCTTTGCCTATATATATTTGAAATATTTGATGGTTGAAAACTGGTTGACTTTGAATTAAAAATGAAACAAACCTGAAAATCATATTTTAGCATGTGATATACTTTTCAAGGACGGTACGTGTATATTTTTAACACTTTTCATCCTACTATACATGTATTTTTTGCCAATTTTCTCTACAATAAACAGCTGATAAATTATCGTGATCTCCCATTTTCTGTATTCGTCAAATTGAATAGTCTGTGCGACTTTTCATCGCACTAAAATCTTTTCCTTTGAGTTTTAGTCCGTATTGATTGTAAACAAGTGAATTTTTACACTGGGTAGGCAAACCCAAGGTTAAAAAACTCGGGTATTATTGTAAAGCATATCCAATTGATACTTGAGCACTTGTTATTGAAATTGCATAGCAAATAAAACACAATGTGACATATCGGAATAATGAAGTTTACTGGATTATTGCCACAACTGTCAAAAAAAAAATGCCATAAAGTTTCTAATGTGTGTTCATTACTGCATACCCATTTTACCGGCCGTCATAGCAATAAACAAAAGATCAGAAAATCGGAATCCTGTTTTTTAGTGCAGCGAATATTATCTATATATAGTCATAATAGATTAATAATTATTCACCGAATCTAAGTAAATCTACTTTTAATTTTTATTGAAGTACTGAAGAAGAAAAATGGGGAATAATGGCCATGTTTTTCAATCGCAAAAGTATGCACCATGGTCATTTATTTTTTACTATTGACCAGCAAACAGAATTATTGATTTTGATTCTGATTAGAAGATTATTTTATTGTGACGTAACGATACCGTCGCGACTTCAAAAAAAAAAACAACACAATGTCAGAATAAAAAAAAGAAAGTAACACAATCATCGCAACTTAAAGATTCACTGCAGTGCATTGGATACAAATGAGGCCAAAATAAAAAATACCTTTGTTTCCCCTAACGCGACCGATCCACTTAAATCGTGCCAACTGAAAAGTTTTTTTTAATAAGATTATTTAGATATTTTTTTACTGTTTGTCAACTTTATAAAATACAATTTCATCAGAATCCATTGTTTTATCAGAACGGCGGCTTTTGTTTTACTCTCATTGGGCGCCCACAACATGTGGCCACAGAGGGTTAGTTCGTGTTATAAAATAATGGTGACGTACCAATCTTATATATCTTTAACTTATCAGAATCCTACATTCTTGAGACATTTCGTGAATTAAATGTACCATGACTAAGGAGTGTTTAGATGGTATTTACAAATATGTCTTCTAAAATTAACGTGCGTAGTAAGCATGACAAATGCCCCCATGAGCAGATGAGGGGCCCACCTTGTGTATGCATATCATTTCATTCGATCTAATAAACAGTTAATGTATGATCCTATTTTTACTATAAAGGACCATAGGAGTTGTAAATATGTCTTTGTATAATAATATCATCTTGATCAATATAATTCTGATGTCGTTTCTTCATTCCTTTTATCTATGGGGAATTAACTTCGTGACTATAACATTAGATATATGAAACTTTAATCATTTTAGATATGGTTTGGTTGAATTAAATATTGCTTATACATGTACAACTCTTTCCAGATAGTGTTGAAATCTTAAAAATTAGCTTATGGTACGGCTTCCTGAGACGTATAGTGTATTTTTCTTTAGTTAGGCCATTGAAAATACATTGTTTCTTTGCTTTAAAATACCTTTAAAATTGTTGGGACGGTGGAGGGCTCCTAAATTAAACATTTACTCGGCACCTATGGCCATTGATCATTAAGCATCAGTAGGGATCTTTTTCGTGCCAACATCTACATGTATACTGCGACACTGGACCTGCGTTTTTTAAGGTCTCATTCGACTGACCAGTCTCCACGTCCCTCTTCGGGACCTGTGACTTAGAATAAGCTCCTGAATTACGTCGTGTCTCCAAAACGAAATACTGGAATCACTGCGCCACGCGAGGCCCTTGACATTTTGTCTGTGTAAATACTCGAAGATGATAGTAGGTTTGAAAAATATACTCGGATGTCCGATGGTTGAGTATTTACGAATCTGGTCTTTTTGTAAATACACACAATGTATTCGATTTCAATAAATTTACGATGGCCTGAGATATTTCACAAGTTCAGATAAATAATATTTGTGACTTAATTTACCATACATGTTGCTTCATTTGTATGATATTCGGTTTAAAAATCCGTTTCCTTTGTTCTTTCTTATTTATAAAGATATCATTCAATTTTTCATAATGTAATTTCAAAACTGCTGTCAGATAAAAAAAAAATAATTTACCTACCTACCTACCCAACTTGAGATATTAGGGTCTGGTTAGGGGAAACAAAGATATTTTTAATGATGGCCTGAGTTGCTGAATTTTAATAAATAAAATCAAAATAATATATCTTATTGATTTGTTCTGTTTGTTCTGTTTTTCATATAGCAAAACAAATATTGACTGTGTTTTCAGGCAACACTGATTATGTTACCCACCAAGGGCACACCTCCTAACCTTATTTGGATAAATCGGAACTTTTCGGAGTTAAACGTCATAAAATATGAACAAAATCCGTAAACGTCCGAACAGCTTTCATTGCGAGAACTCTCGAGAATTAGATGAGACTAACACGCGAGAGGTGAAAATCGAGAGAAATATTCAACTTGAAAAAGAGGTAAAACTTTATGTTTTCTCGATTAACAAGGTTTTTAAATTGCATAAAGTTGAAAAACAAACGTTTCTTAACATGAAAAGTGAAAGTATGTATAAAGTTTCTCATTCTGTCACGTGCTATTGTACATGAAAGTGTTAAAACTGCACCTCTTTTTTTCCATTTTTCCACGTGCAAGAGAGTAGTTGTGTCGGTAAAGATGAACGCACATACACTGGTTTAGGAAAAAAGCATTCGTAAGTAGAAGTCGATTTATTTTTTCGATTACCTGTAGCACAAAATGGATAAATATTTAAGGGCAAGTTTGTAAAATGCTGTAAAAGCATGTTTTAAATTGAAGAGAAAATGTAGATGTGCTATAGTCCGTTCCTAAACAAGCGATGTGTATTCAGAGATTATCCAGTGATCTGTGAGAACCTTGTGTCTTTTTTTAACACCAAGAGACTAAAATTTAATTCTATCCATAACTCGTTGAAACGAAAATATACGTTTTCCATGTACATGTACGTACAATGTATATGAAAAGAAGTTCACATTTATAAAATTAATTTAGTTCATATAGCCCAACAGCTATGCAATTTTGATTAAGGGAGGATTTATAAGTACCTGAGAATGGACCAACTATTAAAATATCTACATATACCTGAGCTCTCATCCAGAAAATATTCCTGTAAAAGCAGAAATATTTAATTGCAGATAAAGGAGATGGGCGAGCAAGGCATACAAAGTGCCTGTAGCTTCATATATATATATATTTATTAAAGTTATGTTTAGTATTTACAGTAAAATTCTTATCATTGAGAGGTATAAAATTATGGCAAATAAAACTTTCCCTTCGAGACTAACACGCTAACCACTTCGCTATACCGCTCATACCATATATATGCATTTAAAGTATGTTTGTGATATCATAATGACCTTTGGCCAAATGGACTTCAAAAATACGAATACTGAGTCAACAAGTGTATTTTTAAGGTATAGTGGAACTTTGCTCCATGTTTTAGTTATAAGAATGTATAAATTTTTACGCATACTATGAGTATAATCTTCTTTTTTAAAAAAGGGAGCGAAGACCCACTAATATGGGAAAATTGTTTGTTTGTTTGTTTGTTTGTTTGTGTTTTTTTTTTCTGGTATGAAGAATTGATCATTTTTGCCCTCTCTGGTGTATGTATGATTTTTCATTGATGAATAATTTCAATCTTTGTGAGATTGTTGTGATTAGTGTAGATTTACTTAAAGTACACATTAATGTTAAATTAAATATCAAAGAAAATTTTGTCATACAGAAAGTGAGACTTAACTTTTACTTTCTTATTTGTCACACAATACGCATTTTTGTCACTTCGTTAGTCCATCTTCTTTCATTTATTTCGTTAATATTTTAGACAGAAATTGTTACGTTTGAAATAATGAAGCTACGTCTCTACGATACTATAGATCCCTAAATAGTAGTGTACGCGAGAAGTAATTAATTAATTATCAAGGAATTTTGCGAGAAGCATCACTAGAATTACCTGCTTTATTTTTTTTATTCATGCAAAAACTCTACATCAATATTGCGAATTTATACTCTTGCGATTTGACGTCTTGAGGTCATTTTGCGATATTAAGTAGTCGCATAAAATAAAGAATCAGTTCACAAATCAAAGATATTTTCCCTGAAAACAATTCATTGCTTTTCATATTACATATTTAGTAATAAATACAGTTTAATTGCTGGAATAATATATAGCTTATGTCCAGTCTTTGCCTTGTGTTCGGTTAATATAAAGATCCACAATGTATCAATGCGTATTGACTCCATCACATATACATTTTATTCTTGCAACTTATCCATGTTCACACGGCCAGATGTTTTACATATTAAAAATGAAGGATTTAGACCATTGCTCAGTCTAGACAAGCGTTTTCATGTACAATTGAAAGAATTGTTATTTCATTTTTGATAAACTCTGCTTGTGTATCATTACTATGTACGTATACAATAAAGATAATAAAAGATAAATATCTCTTTACAATACCTCACAATACCCCTCCAGTCTGGGGCTAATAAGTACGTGATAAGGAAAAAAAAATCATTTTAACAACTTCAGATATTTTACTTTTAGATTTTACTACATGCTTTATTGAATGAATTAATTTCAGAAACACTTTGCTGAAGAATATTCGTATTAACTAAATCAAACCTGAGTTTATTTAACTGCAACTTGCAGCAAATTAATCTTTGAAAACCCCAGAAATCCTTGGAAAATAAAAAAAAGAAAAGAAATAACATAGTTTCGAAAGGATCATTTTATCATTTTTGATAAACTCTGCTTGTGTATCATTTCAGGGTAAAAAAAAAGCAGGTCATTGACCTAGTTATTTGAAAGTGAATAATAACACTACAGATATAGGTCTACAAAGTACAATAGGTGGATTTTCATTTCTATCAATGGATGGATTTTTTTTTTTGTAATTCTTAAACGTGTCTTCTAATGAAACAAAGGAAAAATGCTAATACTATACATAAAGCCATGTTGTAAATTTGAATTTTCCGAGTGGTAGTAAAAACACAAATCTACTATAAGAATATAAAGAATTATAAGGAATCAATGGCTCATAAAGTGGTAAACTTCTTTTAAAAAAAATCACCACCTAAAATATTCTGATAAATTTGCGTACACATGTAAGGCACTAAAAATTAAATTTTTTAAAGATCAAATATATCTTTCTCTTATATACATGTAAGTGTTCTTCTAGTATCAAAACCAATAACAGTGCTGAAGTGATGTTTGACAAGAGATGTATGAGCTTGTACATGTATATATTGTTATACGCATAACAACTGTTTTCACAAGTTTTATACCATCTATTGCAAAAATGGTTTTTATTTAAATTTAATAAATCGTAATTTCTTTATACACAGCGCTGAAGAAACCATTATACTTTGCTGCACAAACTTCTACCAGACGAGTAACGCTTGTAAACGTAAGTAAACTAAAGAGTAGTGACAGTTATCATATCCTTACACGCACAAAAAAATCACAAGCTATAAGCTTGAAACTTTCAATAGCATGTTCTCTTCGACTAAATTGACATAAGTGTCATTCTACAGTCCGTGTAGGTCTGCATCTGAACATACGTGTATATGAGGCGCCGATTTGGTATTTACTGCCAAAAAGTGATATCACTAATTCGAATAGGTGATATCACCTATTCAATTGGTAATATCACCTATTCGAATAAGTAATATCATCTATTTGAATAGGTGATATCACCTATTTGATTTGAATTGGTGATATCATCTATTCGAATAGGTGATATCACCTATTCGAATAGGTGATATCACCCATTCAGATAGGCGATATCACTTATTCCTTTTGAATACGTGATATCACTTATTCGAATAGGTGATATCACCAATTCAAATAGGTGATATCACCTATTCGAATAGGTGATATCACTTTATAATTTTGAATTGGTGATATCACTTATTCGAAAAGGTGATATCACCTATTCAAATTATTTATGAAATAACAAACTCCCAAGACTATAGCCTTTAATTTTCATTTACTTTCATTTTCGTTTTATAACTTACCGTTCTTGGAGACAATGGGTTACAGCTTCGCATTGTGTTTTAAGCACCCCAGTAGAATTTGTAGTTTGTTTTGCTCACAAATTATATTTATTACACTTATCTATCATGTGTACTATAGGAAAAATCGTGAAAAACGCATAATAAGCATTAACTGTTCCATACGGAAAATGCCCCACTTTACATAATAAAGAGAGAAAGGTATGTCACTCTGTTGTACCCCAGCTTGGTATAATTTATAGAATTTATATAACTTTACAGGGGTCGATAACATAAGGTATTTAAAATGTCTTAATTACAGGGGAAAAAGGGGCAGCCCGAATTTGTTTGGTTCCAATGGAAATCTAGATAGTCTTGAGGAAGGGAGCATTCATTATTTATTGTTGTAAGAAATGCAAATAGGTGATATCACCTATTCGATTTGGTGACATCACCTATTCAAATTGAATAGGTGATATCACCTATTTAAATAGGTGATATCACCTATTCAGCACGAATAGGTGATATCACCTATTCGTATAGGTGATATCACCTATTCATTTCAAATAGGTGATATCACCTATTCGAATAAGTGATATCACCTATTCGAATAGGTGATATATCTAAATGGCAATAAATACCAAAACGGCGCCTCATACGTGTATAATACCTAGTGTTTCACATTAATTGATTTAACAAATTGGATCAGTCGATTTTGGATTTGGATTGGATATGCAAGCTTAGAAATTCTAATACGGATATATTTTGTCAGAACAATCTCGACAAAGACAATAGCCAGTTTATCCTAAAATTGCAAAGTGTATCTCCTACTTTTTTCACAGCGTGTCCTCCAGGTACATATGGAAGAAACTGTTCGCTCGTGTGTCCACGAGGCTGGTTTGGGAGTGAATGTAAATACTCGTGTAATCGCCAGCTTTCTGATTGTTACCCAACACATGGTTGTATGACGACGACCACCTCTAAAGCATCGTCATATCCTGCAACAGTAGAGTTAAGAGATACATCTCAAGGTGACGATATAAAAACGTACATTGAAATAAAAGTCAAGAAATTTTTTAATAATTAAATCAAATTATTTCATTTACATTAATTGGATTGTTTTCAGATATGACGAAGGTCTCATTCCCATTAGTCAGTGGTACATCTTATCCAAGAAGTATAACAACATTCTTTGTCCATCTCCATACAAATTCAGGTCTTTCAGCATCTCAACCGAATTATTTACCTGTTGTCATTGTCTCTGTTTCCGTTTTGTTAGTATTATTCATAACTATTTTGTTTGCCATTTTGTTTCGGAAAATTGTCCATTTTCAAAACAGGAATAACATGATTTCACAAGAGGTAGTTGCTTTAAAAATGACTTCAGTAAATGATAATAATGTGTACGATCAGATTAGCGGGGGAAGAAAGCATCGGACAGAAAAGTAATTGCTATAATGTTATTGACGAAAATAAAACGCTGCAAAATAATATTGATAATTATAACGAACTTGAAAGACTTTCAGGGGCAAACTGTTATAACTTCATGGAGGAATCAATCTACAATGGAAAATGGGTCAGAATACTTGGAACCAATTTCAGATTCCAGAATCAGCAATACATATATTGACGTCATTGCCTAATAAATATTATTTTGTGTGTGTTCCTATCTGTTCAGCAGTATAAGAAGTCTGGTTTGATTTAAATTGTCAAAAAAAACATTGTCACTGTCATGATTGTAAAATAAAAAAAATATGTATATTTTTGATATGAAAAATGGTGTTCATAGTGTTCTAAAAATATCCGTGTGAACGTGGAGATTGTAATGTTATTGTACTGACTGGCACCAACTGGCCTCATTTGAATCCTATATTTTTGGATTACTTTGATCTTTAAATTCATGGAAGTGTGCACTTCAGAAAAACATCACAAAATCATACAATTCATCGATTTTGAACCAGACAAAATATATATCCTGTACTTAAACATTACATAATATTCTAAAATGTGACAAATGATCAGATTTAGATTTAAAACTGAGCATTTCAATCACTAATATATGAACTTTTCAGTTTGTGCTGATGTCATTGGGTTGCATTTATAGACTTTCGTGTCCTTTTATTTAGTTTGATTTTAGAAAAGACACATATATTCTTCGTGGCTGTTCAAAGGATCTATAATGTAAAATCATATTGCCGATATTCATCACAATATTGTTGCAAGAACATTGAGAGAAACTAATATGAATACATCTATTTATCGATTTAGCTGCTTTGGTCATTCATCACGTTAAAGTCATAGAATTTGAAGTTTTGGTTTAAATGCTTTTATGATTCTAATTTATTTTCTTTACACCCTTTATTTAATCATTATCTATTTATCCATTTATTAACTAATTCAGTGGAAAAGGATATAGAAATGCTAAGGATTGAACATTGAAAGATACTCCCTCATTGTCAGCAGCCATTGTTGACTAGCAAAAGATTTAAGAAGATAGTCCAGCAGGAAAAAGAAGTGGGTAAGTGCATCAAACAAGTGTCTCAAAGAAGTTTTCAAGCGAGTGGGGAGGGGAGAGGGGATACAGGAGTGCAAGATATCCCAAGTCAGAGGTATACACTTAATATATTTTTATTATGGTCAAAGCGAAAAGTGGTAAAATACTTTATAGTGGACATTCTTCTTAGGAAAATAAGAATATGGATGCAAACAAGCGTTACTGGTAGGTACCACTCACAAAGGGCCTTTTAACAATGAAATATAGAGATAATGAACAGTAACCAAGCTCAAAAATACAGTGAAACTATACAAATCTGGAGCAGAGCTAAAACGGACCTCTAAAAACATCATAGGTGGGATCAGGTGCCATGGAGGAGTAAGCATCCCCTGTCTACTAGTCACACCCGTTGTGTGCTCCTTGTCATGATCGGAAAAATCTGTAGACAATTTAGTGTGTAAATAATGGCCTAACAATTTATATGAAAAACGTCAGTCAGCATTCGACTTAATGATAGATTGTATTTGCTAACATGGTCATTGAATGGACCATAGAACTTGCCAAAAGTTTACTTTAAATGAGATTGTTGAAATCCTTGTTTTATCAACTTGTTTGTCAGTAGCTTGCCTTGTTTAAGAAATTGTTCGTACATAGAGCATGCTCTGGAGTATCGTATCAAATGGGAGATATAAACCCCATATGCAGGTGATAAGGGTATATATTGCTACATAAGTAAGAGAAGTTGACTATAGAAAAGTTGAAGTCGTCACGTTTATCGAGAAGTTTTGTTGTAAGGTTACCAATTGATACAGATACCCTGGTTCAAACTGTACCAGTTGAAGGAATTCTATTTTATAAGTTTTAAGGTGGAAGAGTCTTATGTGTTTGTTTGTTTTTTTTCTCACGCTTACTTATATTTACCCTTACTTAAGGACCAATGGATCAGAATTAAATCACAATTTTTCAAAGTACCACAAATAAAATAACCAATGATTAATTTCTGAAAATGAAATATGTAGATGAGAGCAAAGGGTCATCTGGAGTTTAAAAAGAGTTTATTTAAATACGATTACAAAATTAAAAATAAAATTTTCTGGTGATTAGAATGATTTTATAAGTATATTTTCCTGACCGGATACTGACAAATAATCAAATAATTAAAGAAGTAAATTAAATATTAACAATTATACACCACTCAAGTCTAATTTACAAATTGTTCACGACTGGGATGGATCAAGGAAGATGCATCAGGTATGAAAAAATTCATTTCTCAAAAAATCTTGTTTTCCTTTTAGTGATAAAAAAATCATTGATTAAAGAAATAACCTAAATGAATCATTGAACACTTTTATTTTTCTATTTAATGCAGTTCCTTAAACGGCGAAGTCGAATGTTGCTCTAATTTCTATTTGGATTCAGACGTTTGTAAACGCACGTACCATTTTAAATCTTTTTGTCAAATAAATTAATATAAAGTTTGTATTTTAAATATATGGTATTGATTTTTTTCCCTGGAAAATATGGTATAAAACTGTATATGAATTAAGCAAATTACAGGAAGGAATTTATATTCTTCCCTGTATTTTACAGCTTGTCCCCCCGGCACCTATGGCGTTAACTGCTCCTTCATGTGCCCCCGTCTCATGTATGGTGACCGCTGTGGATACTTCTGTAACTGTCCACCAGACCAGTGCGATGCTGCGTATGGCTGTGTGGCAACAACTTCAACAGTCTCATCAAAGCCAACATCAGTTGGTATAACGATAGAAAATAGCCGTTTTATGTCAGTAAAAATATTGGTTTAAATTTCCTCCTAAACTCTAGATCTTATGCTATTTTAATCTTTTTTCTTTTTTTTTTAATTTTTATTTTGGCTGATATTTTCAGAAGTATCGGTGACGATTTCTACGCATACAACTCTGACTAAACGTTTTGGGATAACTGAATCTCCCTTCTCGACAATAAGGGACAGCACTCTATACATTAGAGATCAGACTGAGCCATTTCCGTACAGAGCAATCATACTAGGAATGGGTGCCGTGATAGCATTCTCTTTAGTATTTTCATTCATCCAAATATGTTCCAAAATGCGGTCAAAACGAAAGAGAAACAAATCGTCTGAAGAAAGTGGAATCTACTATGAAATTCCTGCAGCAGATGAGACAGTACAGCATGAAATTACCGAACATTACAACCAAGTTACAGAACACAGCGATATCAGCTATATTAAAAGACAAGAAAATAAGATAATGCAAAATACGAAGAACGACGTCGACCCGTATAGAACACTGCTACATGATGATGTTAAACTAGAAGATTTTAAACCACCAACATCTGAAACATATTTGCAGAATATGTATTTAACAGTTGAAGAAACAAAGAAAAACGAGACAGACTTCAGTTCTGATTCCGGAAGCAGGAAATCGTATCTAGAGCCCATTACAAAACAAGAAAAACATCTTTATGGCGATGTAATGGAAAATTCAAATGATTTTTCATGTTACACAAGTATTGAGAGTGACAGGGATATTACAATATATTCAGTAGATTGTGAAAATGACGATACATTGATGAGAAAGGATTTTTCACCACAAGACATTTACTTAGACGTCATTTAAATAATTAATATATAGATTTATCATACAAACGGACGATTTGCTTGGCGTCACAATGATCGGCCTAGGTGGAAATATAACATCATATTCACTTCACATGCTGATGACAGGTTAACACGACTCGGAACACTAAAATAACTGTGATGAAATCGTGTATTAAATACGAGACTTTAAGTACTGTTATTCTATTTTAATATTTCTAATATTCCATGTGACTAAGAAATAAAATGGCCAACCCTTTGACTTTGATGAATATTGTTCTTTTCTGGTAATTGATTGTCTGTAACTGTTCGTGTATAGGACTTCCATGATTGTTAATAAAAACGACAATACATAATTCTTAATCAGAAAGAGGATATATAATTGCATTTTTATAGAAGGATGAGCACATTGAGAAATAAAGTATACTCTTAAGTTACAAATACTATCTACTATAATTAGACAGCATACTTTATAAAAAGGAAGTGGTTAATTTCAATAGGAAAAATGCTTTTAAAAACAAGTATTTTGATTATACAGACACGAGAATGGTCTATTATAAACTAAATAGACAATAAAAATGCAAAATGAAATAATTTAAATGATGAGAACTCCATAACTATAACGCTCTTTGGATGCAAAATTCTGACACACTGTCTGAGTTGAATAGGCTATTCAAAGAGTTTCAAGTCACTCTCTTTTGTTTTCGTCGATTCAAAAAAGTGCAGGGGACTTCAACAAAATATACTGTATATAGCTGAAATTGGTAAAGATAAATTTCATTTGAAATGCATTTTTCTCAAGCATTATCATCAATTTCCTTGATTTCTTTCTTTTTATGGCTGGTAAGAGGAATAAACTCTACGTAAACAGTGTACAATATAAAGCTTATACCTATACAATTTTAATGAGATCAGCAAATTCTCGTTTTTTAGTTCATACATGTAGGAGGAAGCAGCTATCTCGCGATCAGTCCTCCAAATAGTTTTTTTTTCTGGTTTTCATTGTGGAAAAGTCTTCAGTGTCAGGTTGAATACTGGGTTAAACATCAGCACCAAAAGCATGTAAACCAACAGCAATTCAATGTAAGTATGATTTCAGTTCGTAAGTGGTAATAACTAGGCACCTAAAATATATCTGTGTCCTTTCATTGTTTTTGAATTCAAATAATAATCCTATTATACAAACCACTAAATAAAGTTTTTAAAGTTTGTTCAAGGCATCCTCCAGTAGTAGGGTGGGGCCATAATGGGAGGTCAAAGTTTTGAAAGAAATATCTTCAAAAATCTTATTCTCAAGAACAACAAAGCCATGATTAGTCATATTGATATGGAAGCATCCTCAGGTAGTTGTTTGTATATTGTTTAAAGTCCCTCTCGAGAATTCTTCACTCATATGGAGACGCCACCACTTGCCGGTGGAGAGCTGCAAATTTTGTCCTATACTCGGTACTTACGGCCATTGAGCAGTGAGGGATCTTTTTCGTGCCAGCACCTACTGCGACATGGGACCTCGGTTTATACAGTCTCATCCGAAGGACCGGTCTCCACGTCCCACAGTGGGATTCGAACCCGCGACGTAAGGATCAACTCCTTACGCCGCGACTCTAGAGCAGATGCTCTAACCACTGCGCCACGCGGGCGACCTCAGGTAGTGTAGATTCAAGTCTGTTCAAATCTTGACCTCCCTCCCCCCGGGTAGGGTGGCAGACATCTTTAAAATTCCGTTTTCAAGAACTGCAAAGCCATGATTAAATATATGAATATAGAAGCATTCTCAGAAAGTTTAGATTCAGTTTCATTCAAAACATGGCACCTAGGGGTAGGGTATGCATAGAACAGGCGATCATAGCTTTACATATGAATATATAGGAGAAGGAATCTGCTGACGAAGAACAGCAGGGCCATATTGACTCAGATAAGCGTTGTGGCCCATGGACCTCTTGTTTCTTATATACTTTGTTAAATGAATATGCATTGATATACCTGTTTATGAATAGTGAATATTTTACAAATGGTAAAAACAAAGTAATTCTGGCTAAAGGTTTACATGTAAATCACCTGCATCAAAGCATGATCTGTATCAAAATTGGACCCGATGTCTTAACAGATCAGCTGATAGAAACATAAATATTTACATTTTAATGAACAAATGTTTGAGAAAAAGTAATTTTGTTCATTTTCCTAAATATTCAGATGCTACGTCAGGAATTGCTACTCAACGTTGTAACGCCAAAAAGCTCATGGCGTCGAAATGGATTGTTTTTGACGTGCAGTGTATAAGATATCTATTTAGAGAATAATTAATCACATGGAAGTAATAGTAATTTGTGTACAGAACCTAGGCGGCTAAATATACTCTCTTTTTGAATCTAACTCCAGTTGACACAATGTTGAAAGAAAATCAGAAGAATTTGCTAAATTGGACAATTGAAAAAGAAAATCTGCTGCAAAATACAACAGATTTAGTGGTGAAAACCTCGGAATTCATTCAGAATTTAACCTCCAAGAGTTTGGACAGCGAAGTGGTAACCAAATGTGAAAACTTACAAGCAGCCGTCTATGTACTGGGTGCTGCTGTATTTTGCCTACTAGCAATAGTAATGATTTTCATCTACAAAATTAAAATAAATCACAAATCATACGCCTTTAATAAAAACTCTATTCACTCCATTCAGGAGAAAGTACAAAAAAGAAAGAGAGTGCGGGAGAAGAATATGTCCACCAACAATAAAAAGCATTTTGGAAGAGTTGTCCTTCCTGTTTCCTCTTATTTACATAGGGCTGAACATTCTGATACTAATTTTCCGAAGGGTTCTGATGGATACATCAGACCGAGGAACAGCGACGAAATGCATATATATATAGACGTTATATCTGATACACAAAGTATTTTTAATGAAAGAAAGTATTCTACCTGTTTAAATGAGGATGAAGATCACACGACAGGACGTACCGATTCGGAATATTATAATGTGTGTGATGTCGGTGAAAGAAGTACTAAAGCACGATCAGTGATATATTTTAATGAAACTGGATAGAAAGGAAAGAATGTATTTTTCATAGAAAACCCCGGATACTCGAATGGTTGAGTTATGGTTGAAACGAAAATATACGTTTTCCATGTACATGTATGTACAATGTATATGAAAAGAAGTTCACATTTATAAAATTAATCTAGTTCATATAGCCCAACAGCTATGCAATTTTGATCAATGGAGGATTTATAAATACTTGAGAATGGACCAACTATTAAAATATCTGCATATACAAGAGCTCTCATCCAGAAAATATTCCTGTTAAAGCAGAAATATTTCGTTGCAGATAAAGGAGCAAGGCGTACAAAGTGCTTGTAGCTTCAAATTTCTTAAAGTTATGTTCAACTTGTGAATTTAGTATTTACAGTAAATTCTTATCATTGAGAAGTATAAAACGATGACAACAAAACTTTCCCTTCGAGACTAACACGCTAACCACTACGCTATACCGCTCATACCATATATCGGCATTTAAAGTATGTTTGTGATATGACCTTTGGCCAAATGGACTTCAAATATTTCTCGAAAAAATACGAATGCTGGGTCAAAATGTGTATTTTTAAGGTATAGTGGAACTTCGCTCCATGTTTTAGTTATCATAAGAATGTATATTTTTACGCATACTATAAGTATAATCTTTTTTTGTTTAAATGGATCGAAGACCCACTAATATAGGAAAATTGTTTTTGTATGAAGAATTGATCATTTTTGCCCTTTGGTGTATGTATGATTTTTCATAGACGAATAATTTCAATCTTTGTGAGATTGTTTTGATTAGTGTAGACTTAATTAAATTACACATTAATGTTGAATGAAATATCAAAGAAAATTTTGTCATACAGAAAGTGAGAGTCAACTTTTACTTTCTTATTTGTCACACAATACGCATTTTTGTCGCCTCGTTTGTCCATCTTCTTTCATTTATTTCGTTAACATTTTTGACAGAAATTGTTACTTTTGAAATAATGAGGCTAAGTCTCTACGATACTATAGATTCCTAAATAACAGTGTACGCGTCGAAAAGTAATTATCAAGGAATTTTGCGAGAAGCATCACTAGAATTACTCGCTTTATTTTTTTTTAATTCACGTAAAAATTCTAGATACAGATTGCGAATTCATACTCTTGCGAGTTGACATCTTGAGATCATTTTGCAATATTAAGTACTCGCATCAAATAAAGAATTAGTTCACAAATCGACTACATTTTCCCTGAATCTTGGATACAATTCATTGCTTTTCATATCACGTATATTTAGTAATAAAAACAGTTTCATTGCTTGAACAATATATAGCTGATGTCACAATCGTTGTCTCGTGTTCGGTTAATATAAAGATCCATGATATTTCAATGCGTATTGACTCAATCACATATACATTTTATTCTTGCAACTTATCTATGATTTACACGGCCAGATGTTTTACAAATTAAAAATGAAGGTTTTAGGCCATTGTTCTGTCTAGACAAACGTTTTCATTTATATTTGAAAGAAAGATTAGTTATTTTAGTTCTGATAAACCCTGCTTGTGTATCATTACTATGTATGCAATAAAGATAATAAAAGATAAATATCTCTTTACAATACCTCACAATTGCCCGCCGCTACTACAGTACGTGATGAGGAAAAAACTAAATCATTTTAACAACTTCAGATTTTACTTTTAGATTTTACTACATGCTTTATTGAATGAATTAATTTTCAGAATCACTTTGCTAAAGAATATTCGTATTAGCTAAATCAAACCTGAGTTTATTTAACTGTAACTTGCAGCAAATTAATCTTTGAAAATCCCGGAAATCCTTGGAAAATTAAAAAAAAAAAAACAAAAACAAAAAAAGAAACCCTAAATAACATAGAGTCGAAATAAACAGATCAATATCATGCTTCATTTTCCTCCCATAATTTTCCCGAATTGTTTTTTTATTTCTTATTGTCATTAAGGGCCCTCTATACACTGCACACTGAAGAGTTCCAATTCCATGGTACTTCAATCAGGAAAGATTGATCTGGCCTTTGCTTTATACTGAGTAATTGAATGGTGTGTTACAGTTTGTAATCATTCCACGTATTCTCAGCTTAATAATTAGAGCAAGATGAAGTGATTGAAGACTTTTTTTGCATGTGTTTTCTCTACATAGTAGCAAAAAAAAAGCAATGGTTTCTGTTCATGTTGTCTTTGAACTCTTTCCTACGATGGCCGACAGCGGCCGCCACTTTCTGATTAAGAATATTGTCATTTTGTACAGCGTTTTTGTCAATTTTCGTTGACATATTACAACTAAACTGGTAATGCTATATGTACATGTACACTTTTTACACTGACAATTCACACCAGCGAAAAACATTAAAATTCTTTCGTGTGATATGAAATTAAGATACATAAAACAGGTGGCTTGAAAGAGATGAGGAGCATTTTAATGATTTTCACCCTCAATTAGTCTGAGATACCGTAACCCAGTTAATCCTAGATTAGACATAAATCGTCATTCTGTCACCTTGTTGTATCGTTAAAAAGATATTCTTGGGATTGTAATTAAAAGGCGAATAAAAGTAATAATTTTGTTGTAATGGATATACATGAATATAATGGATATATCTCGATCCTCAAAGTGTACGAGACAACTCGATCCTACCTATTATGTAGAGGTAGAAAAACAGGATTTAGTAGCTCTACATGTGAGCATCAAAAGTTTATGGAATGTATCAAAAACCAAACTTTAGATACGGAAATATACCCGTTTTTAAGCAAGAATAAAATGACAACCTTAAATGTGGGAGTCTGTATTTACTCTCTAAATACATAAAATTAATAACTAAATGCTTGAAACACTTTTAAAGGCCAACGCAACCTCTCAAGACTTCCACCTGGTCGGCCAATTATTTTTCAATGTGGCAAGGGAATGAAAATATAGGTACATGTAACTAATGTGATCATTTCCTCGTGCGCATTGTTCAAAAAACAAAATTCATACATCAAAGACACGTCCGATTATGAACAAAATCATCCTGGTTACCTATGATGTGACCAGCAGGTACACCAACATGGAATTTTATGAATTAATTACTACAATCTGTCGAGAAAGCATATAATATTAAATATCTAGAAGACAATACTAATCTGTAATCACCCCGACCTTGCTGTTCTGCTACAACCTTAAGCTTAACACCTTCAAGTAACCTGTTTTATGTATCTTCATTTCATATCACAAGAAAGAATTTTAATGATTTTCTCCAGCGTAAATTGTCAGTGTAAAAACTGTATATGGATATATAGCATTACCAGTTTAGTTGTAATTTGTCAATGAAAATTGACAAAAAAGCTGTACAAAACGACAATATTCAGAATCAAAAGTGGCGGCCGCTGTCGGCCATCGTACTTTCCCGGGAGAGGATAACAGATACATGTTCCCTATGTTTAGATAGATTTACTTCAGTTTTGCAAGTTTATATCGTATAGTATTTCTTACAACCCCCCCCCCCCCCAAAAAAAAAAAAATCAGCGGCATTAGAAGGTCCTTAATTTTGATTTGTTCTGGATATTAATTATGTGACAACACATATTTTGTTTGAAAAAAATTGTGTGAACTGAAAAAGTCCAAAAGCCGTAAGATACTTTGGAAGGGAAATCCATGAAGGGGATACAGTGTTTTCAACAAATCCTCAGATTAAATATGGCTGAAAATCCTTAAACAAAACACGGATGAATTCAAAAGGTTAAATAAACATGTAACTACAAAGTATTGGTTTAATTAGTTTAATCTATACAACCCTAGGAAGTGTTGCAAAAGTATCTTGAAGGTTTTTTTTACAGGAATAAAACAATGTTTTGAATTAGTTTGTTGCCTTGATAGAAAAAAATAAAAATGTAATATTACCAGTTCATTTTGTAATTGTTTGCTATGGTTGGATGTGTTTTCTTTTGTACTGCAAATCTAACAGAAATAATGTAATATAGTATAATATTTACTCAACACAGTAGAATATCTTTCTCTAAAAAAAATACGTTAACTATACATTTCAATAATTTTTCTACGAAAATGTCGTTCTGTTTACAAATCCGAGGCAAAAATTTACTAAAAGATAACTATTATTCAGTAAGGTGAACTATAGTTAGGGATAGTACATACAGGTACCTGTAGATAAATAGATGTATTTTGATGTCTTACTTTAATACCTTTCAATAACTATGATACTTTGAAACTTTACTATCTCTCAGATGGCAAGTTTGGAGAGGATACAGGAATATACATGTACAAGTAATCTTTCCTTTTAATATAAAAAATCTCATTTGGTAATTAATAAAGTAATCGGGATTAATTATATACAATGTATAACAATTTGAACATCAAGGAAAAGCACCTTGCATTACTATGGTAAAAACTTAACTTTAATTTACTAAATTAGTAAATATTTTGATTATTTGATTACTATTAGTTTACTAAGGTATCTTTTGTTAGTCATTTTCAACTGTACTGGCCCCCAACTAATTTTTGGACCTTTTGAAGATGACAAACCTTCCTCAAACATAAGATTCAAATCAAGTTCTCATTGAAAAATCTCATTGATTTTCTGTTAAATATTTTTATACGTTTAGCGTTTGGTTGTTTGTAACGATTGCTGAAAATCCCTCAAAAACACAGAGGTATGAATTCAAAGGACTAACTATTAGTTTTGTCTAATTTATACACCCCCTAGAAATGTTGAAAATCACATCGTGAAGGTTTTTTTTTTTTTTTTTTTTTTTTTTTTTTTTTTTTTTTCCCCGGAATATTACAATATCTAGTATCTTGTCCTTGAGAAAAAATTAAACACCAACAATAATATTACTGGAATTTTGTATATGCTTACTATGGTTTGTGTGTTGAATGTATTCGTTTTTACTTCAAATCTGTTAGAAATCTATCATATAATATAGTATAATATTTACTCAACACGGAAGAACATCTTTATTTAAATAAATATTCATCTTTTCGGGAAGTTTCCCTTAATTTCCCAAAATTTAGATAAAGTTTCATACCAATTTGACTTTTTAAATATAAGAATATTAGTGGAAATGGATTATACTGTTATAAAACTGTTTCTTCTCTGTATGAGCATTGATACACATGTAAGAGGAGACTGCGATAACACTATTCCTGATCAAAGTGGAAAGTAAGTGGACGTTCGCTATCATAATGATTTGAAATGTTTCGATGGCTTTGATTTATCTTTGATCTTATTTTACTTCATTACTATTATATTTATATATGCCTATAGTTATATTGTCTTACTTCAGGTTAAACTGCTGTTTACACTTCTTTCTTTATAATGGAGAATGCAGAGGTATGTTTCATATGTAGTATCATCACAAGGCTTTACAAACCTGCCTCTAAAATTTTTTTAAATGATGTTTGATAAAATCCTTTTTCAGAGTGCCTACCCGGATTTTTTGGAGACAATTGTTCCCGTCAGTGTTACTATCCTTACTATGGTCGACTTTGTCTGTACATGTGTCAGTGTGACAATAACACATGTGACCATGTTATAGGATGTACTAACAACACATCTATGGATGCATCAACAAAAGGTTGATAACTCATTAACATTGTCTCTTCAGTTAAATAGTAAAACTACTGTTTTATCTGTGTAAAGTATTTCATGTATCAGTGTCCTATCTTTTTTGCAGGTGTTTTTGCTCGTGAAAAATTTACAGATTCAACTACACATTTATCAAATATTACAGTAACAATTAAAAAAGAAATGATCACAATGCAGAAAAATGACAGAGGTGATACCTCAATTCAAAGTTGTCTAAACATAACCACTATAATGCATAATTTACTATGATACTTATAAACTTGAAAGTTTTCAAATGTTTCACTATTCTTTCTTTTTAAAGTGAATAAAAAATTTTATTCACTTTAAAAAGAAAGAATACTGAAACATTTGAAAACTTTCATTTGATTCAATCGAAAAATCGAGATTAATGATATACAATGAACATGTTTAACAATTTGAACTTTAAAGTAAAAGGACTTTTCTTTAATATGGTAAAAACTTTACTTTGATTTTCTATAACATTAATACTTGGATTATTTGTTTAGTTTGTTAAGGTGTCTTTTGTTAGTAATTTGATTTGAATTGGCTCTCAACTAATTTTTGGACACTTTGAATATGACAAACATTCCTCAAACATCCGATTCAAATTAAGTTCGTAGTGAACAAACCCATTTATTTTCCGTTAGATATTTTTACACGGCTAGCGTTTGGTTGTTTACGATTTCAAAACGAAAATAAATGTGCAGTCACAAAGCCAACCAAGAAGTCAATCGATGAATGTTCGATTCATCCTCATCTGCCTCTATATTTTGAAGAAAAAAATATATATGCATAATCCATCTCCTTTTTCATAGAATTTTTATGGTTTGTTTTTCTTTGGAATGTCTATTGTTCATTGCAGGGATGGGGTAATTGAAAAAAAGTAATTGTAATTGACTGTAATTAATTACATTTTTCGAAGTAATTGGAAGCAATTTGTAATTGAACATTTTTCAAGTACTTGTAATTGTAATTTAATTAATTACACTGAAAAAAATACCATGTAATTTCCATTACTTTTTCAATTACATTCAATTACTTTATATAATACACATTCATGATATATTCATAATATATCGTCACCACTACCTCCCCATTTTACTGGTTTTTATTTTATTGTTAAACATATCCCCAATCCTTCAATTATACAAAATCTAAGGTTAATGCTTAGAAACAAATAATTAAATGATTGGTTTAAAAATAATAAACTAGTTTCCTTCTAATCATTATGTAAATTTTAAATTTTTTTTATCTATGTTTATAAATATGAATTTTGAACCACCCTTCTTAGGTCTATTCAGCTATGAAACACACATTTATTATATTTTAATCTTTGTTGTTTGATCAATAATAAAGTAAAAGAAGGTGTGTGTCATTAATTAAGCTAGAGTTCTCTCTTGTTGGGAAAAGATAATTGCTCTACTGACCACAGCTTTAAATTGCAATCAAAACAAATCAACTCCTATAAAGAGATATTAATTCCATGATTTAGAAGACAAAGCTAATGGAGATAATTATTTCAATTTAAAATGCTCCGCTAGCTTTAGAAAAGAAAAACTTTCAATTTGATAAGTATTTTAACATCTAAACAGATTTTTATGAATGAATTTTCTATCTGTACAATTCTGATTTATGAAGTAAAATTGTTCAACATAAATAGCAATTTAAGATGATCAGGTTACCTTCAAAGGAAATATTTAATTTGAGGGGTTACAGTTGCGACTCATTTTACTCTATTAAAATACTCACTTTTAATCAAATATCATAAGCCATGCAATTTGTGTACATGTAGGTTTTGTGTGGTGGTACTTCATTAGTTGACTGTTTATTTATTCGCCAGTTTGTTTGTTTATGATATGAATTTTTTTTACCTACGTTTTGTGAAGATGAAACAATTATGATATTCAGAGTATCACAAATATATGGATTAAACACACACAAAACTGTACCTTGAAAGCATAGATTTTGTAGCGATTATTGTATTGTGAATACCAAATACAACGGTGAGATATCTTACGTGCCATACCCTCATTGAGTGAGACAGATGAACTTTCCACGTGACTATATACGCCTAGATTTGAAGGTATGATAATATGAATTATACTCTAATGATTTATTTATTCATTTATAATTTTATCTCACACAACAACAGTAATAAACAAGATGTGTTTGTGAAACTCTGATACTCCGTATGGCAGCTTATGGCGAAGGTTAAAGTTTCTCAAATGCAAGTCAAAATCCAGGCTAAAAGATAAAAAAAAAATTGGTACCCAAAGAAAGGACTTGTCTCGAGGAATATACCTGTGAAATTGAAAGCTCTAGCTCCCACTGTTCAAAAGTTATGACGAAGGTTAAAGTTTTTTAAAAAGTAAGTAAAACTTCAAGGTCAAAGTTTTTGGTATATAAAGGAAGGTCTTGTCACATAGACTACATATGTGAAGTATGAAAGCTCTAGCACCAACCATTCAAAAGTTATGGCCAAAGTTAAAGTTTTTCAAAAGTAGGTCAAACTCCTAGGTCAAGGTCAAAAGGTCAAAGTTGTTGGTATCCATGTCATAAGTGGTAAGGTCCTGTCATAAGAAATACACATGTGAAGTTTGAAACCCCAATTCAGTGTGTAAATAATGGCCTAACAAATAGTATGAAAAACGTTAGTCAGCATATGACTTAATGATAGATTGTATATTTGCTGACAAGGTCATTGTATCAATCATAGAACTTACGAAATGATGACTTTAAACGAGACTGTTGATATTCTTGTTTCATCAACTTTTTTGTCAATAACTTACCTCGTTTTAGAAATTGTTCACACGAACAGCATGCTCTTGCGTATCGAATCAACTGAGAGATATACATATTTCATACACCCCATGTGCAGGTGATAAGGGTATATTTCTGCATAAGTAAGGAAAGTTGACGATTGAAAAATCATCACCTTTATCATAAAGCTTTGTTGTTAGACTAAAAAGATTGATTTATTGCAGAGGTAAATCGACCAAAAACAATAGCAAAACATGAATGATTAGCAGATGACACATTCTCCTCCATGCAACACTAATCTGAAACATTCAAACATTTTTTCTGATTCTGTGTTAAGATTGTCATCAAGTCCGTCAGATATTTTAAAAATCCTATTCTTATTTAATATCATCCATTCATTGAGTACTCCCATGCAATAAATCAGTTAATTTATATTATTCAGTGGTATACGTTTCTACCATCTATCAAATCATTTTAAAAAGTTACAATATTGTTATCAGGCAAAATTGATCTGGGACAAAGTCCAGAGAATAACTTCCGTCCGCGTCGTTCGTTCCAAATGATTAAAACTGTCGTTTACATATTAATTAATTTTATAATTTGCTTTTAACACACGGAAGTTTTTTTTCCTTGAATAATTCAAATATTTCAATAGCTGCAAAATGATTTATTTGGTTAAATTCTCAAAGTTGTTGCGCATCATTAATCTTGTAGATGGAATTATTGATATGGAATATGTTATGTTAAAAAGTTTTCTTTTTTGTTTAAATATTGGAATACTAACGAAAGCGGAGTGCAAAAACACTCATCCAGATAAAAGCGGAAAGTGAGTAAATATTCTTTCTGACAAAACATGTCGAAATAATTGATTGTATGTTGTTTTACGTTACATTCCGGTAATTTTCACTGATATATGGAGACGAAATACATGAATATTTGATTTATATGTGTTATTCAATTTTTTAAATAGTAATCATGATTATGGATACATAGATTTCTAGTTATTGTATTTTATTCCAGGTTAAACTGCTGCACACACTTCTTTCTATATAATGGAGAATGCAGAGGTTTGTTAAAATATGATCGCATGACCTTATACAAATTTACTGCTCATCATTTCTCAAATGATGTTGAATACACACTCTTTTCAGAGTGCCCTCCCGGATTTTTTGGAGATAATTGTTCCCGTCAGTGTCACTATCCCTTCTATGGTCGGCTATGTCAGTACATATGTCAGTGTGACAATAACACATGTGATCGTGTTTTGGGATGTACAAACAACAAATTTCTGGATGCATCAACAAAAGGTTGATAACTCATTAACATTGTCTCTTCAGTTAAGGTATTCAATGTATAACGACCATATTTTGTACCTAATAAATGAATGGTCTTATATTTTTAATCATGGTAGCATTTTGATTTTTGAAGGTGTTATCAAATAAAAGTACTCCACCAAAGGAATTTACAAAATTTTGTTTATTGTCCTATTAATTGCACCTTGAATTTTACATTGAAGTCGATGGGCAGTGCATGTTTTATTAAGATATTGTATAAAGTAATTTGAAGTTCATACAAATCTCTTGGTGAAAATATGCATAAACTCTCTCTTAATTAAAATATGAAATAAAATAAATCATCTACCAAAGATATTTGGAAAAAATTGAAATTTTCATCTTTCATCAAGCGCAGATAACTCTTGTAAAACGTTTAAGGTCCAAAATAGCCGGCTTCTAATATGTTGTCAGTCATGTAAATTTGGTATATTTTACTTTCATCATTATTTAGCAATACATATTTATCTAGTTTAAAATGATTCAAAAGTGTTCAAGATTCCTTCCTTATGCATTGCATACCTTAAATAGTGAAACTATAGTATTACATGTATCAGTGTCCTTTCTTTTTTTCTAGGTGTTTTTCCTCTTGAAAAATTTACAGACTCAACTACACATTTATCAAATATAACAGTAACAATTAAAAAAGAAATGACCACAATGCAGAAAAATGACAGAGGTAAAAATCAAAAAACAACGACAAAGCTGAAAACAGTAGTAATATATATTGGAAGTATTGTGATATCAATAATAGTGGTGTGTACAATAATATGGATGTCGATGTCAATATGTAGAAAATGGACAGTAAATATAGCTAACGAGGACAACGACATAGCGTCAGTTTACATGGAAATCGATGATGGTTCGAACCACATAGAATCTCGGGATCAAACACTTGGCGGAACTGTATTAGATGAGTTATGCACGACTCTTGAAGAGAGACCGCAACTTCCAGCAAGAATGACCGTTGTTGTAACTTCAGATAAAGACACTCCTTCTTCATGTTTAAACATATGTACAGACAAATGAAATGTATATTGGTTGTGTAAAGTGTGAAAGAGCGACTTCTCATTTGATAGAATACCTAAGCTTAATTAAAGGCATTTAATGTTCTAATGATTTTCGAAAGTTAAGCATGAAAATAATCAGAAAAATAAAATAAGTTACAGATACATTTCAATCCTTTATAGAGAATATTTCAGGTAAAGACAATGCGTGGACAGAGAGTGGAATTAGATTTTTTTTCCATTTCAGCAATATGCTCTGCTGCATAAAGACATAAAATGATCATGGAATAAAGCAATAAAGGATTATATTGCCAGGAAATGTCTATAAAGATGCAAATTTTCAAAGGACAAAATATTAACGAGGCCGAGTCTAATTCGAGTACGCATAACTTTGCACAACTTTTTAGTTTCATGCATTCGTAGGTGCAACATAACACTTATCCTAAGTATTGTAATTTTGATACAAAATTAACATTATATTATATCATCTGTAAAGTTTATGGGTCTTAAAATGTGATTTTAAGACAATGATTAGGAATAAACGCTGAAATGGCTTTAACGACGTCAATGTTCTCCGGTTCTCAAAGCAATGCATGACGCTGAAAAATGACACATGACTCGCTTGAGTTTTCAAGACGTCCATGGACATTTTATTAAAAACTGTTGACAGAACATCAAAAGAAACATCCAGCAATCTAAACACTGTTATTTTTTACCAAAATAATTTATCCGCCCCGTTATATACAAATGTATGCTGCAATATGGCAAATTTAGAGGTATTAGGCATTGGAAAAAATAAACTTTTTAATACATGTAATTCCTAGACCAAACCAGATGGTCAACTTTTTTGAAATTTCCCTATTTGGTGACTTTTTACAATAACTTTCATGTATTTGACTGAAAAGGAAATCCCCAGGGCAGAAATACAAAAAAACATGGGAAAAATTTGATAATTTGGCGCTTTTCCAACAAATTCCCATAGGGTTGAATGGTAAAATTTGACAACTTTTGAGATGGCCTCCTAAGAAATCGGGATGGTAAACATTTGATTTTTTTTATCTTAAAATAATTAATATAATATTAAAAATTCATTCAAGAAAATTTATCAAAGTATCTAGGGTGGAAATAATTAGACTCGGCCTCGATAATATTGATAATTAATCACTGGGTAGTTGAAGTCTAAAGTAGGAATAATATTTAATAGTATTTAAAACAAACATTTTGTGTGTGTGTGTAGGTGTGTTTGTAAACCCTGTCAATTGGACACGTGCTTTAGACGGCACACGTTTAAATGAACACGGAAAAATCCAAATGAACACGAAATGGTGGTGTTCAGTTGGATTTTATCATAAATCAACTGGAAAATGTCCTAGGATGCATCCCATTTCAAAAAAATGAAGTGTTAATTTGACCGGATGCATGAGATCTGTGTAATGAGTGTGTATAAGATGACCACGGATCCATCATTTTTTCTTCTCGGCGAGACTTACACACATTGCGAGTGCGCATGCTCGTTACATCAAATGACGTCGTAAATGACATCATAATACAGTACCCGTTTCACACTTAGTCATGTACATGAGGATGAAGTAAACTTTGTAAAAGGTAAGTAAAAAATCTGTAAATAAATAAATGAAAAATTTTATGTATTAAATATGGCCTATGAATTAATGAGTAAAGATATGTGTCCATTATGACATTACGGCATTATTGTCTACTCAATATTTTTCCTACGGTATGTATACATGTATATGCTGTATAGTTACAATGTGCATCGTTGCATGATTGCAGTATAAATGGTTTTAACCAATATACTAAAAGTTATTATTATTAATGTTAGTAAAAACATAAAGAAATTTTTTTCTATATCTACATGTATGTCTCTGGGAAAATAAACACGTTCCGTATTGGCATTTGTTGTACTCGCGGAGAGAAACTATTTCTGCATCTAATATTTCAATTTTATTGAATCAACGTTGATCTTTTGCAATGTGTAGCAAAATATATTGTCAAAAATTTTAAATGTTTTCTTGCGTTTCGCATCTTGTTTATGTGTCATGTCAAGTTCGAAGGTTTCGTATTAAAAACGAAAGTAGAGTCGGTCACGCCATGTGTTATGGGCAGGGGAAACGTTCAGTCTGCCTGGGTTATATATAGGTACGTGGGCTACTAAAATCATTGTTAATATTGTGTACACATTAAGCTGTCAACTAAAAAAACACATGTACTTCTGAGGCGTGAATATTAGAAATAATTTCTGCACATTTAAATTATGAAAGGGGAGGGGGGGGGGGGGGCAGCTGTTTACTTCTCCCAGGGACATAATGATATAATTGTTAAGCATGTATAGGTCCCTGCGTCAACGTGATCTTCTAGCCCTGACAAACTGAAGATATAGTGCAGCTTATAATATAAGTTGATATTTATGTCAAAGACATGCTGTGCATTTAGACAGTGACATGCCCTAATTTTAATGTACAGTGTACAAAGATTTCAAAGTATGAGAATTTAAAGATTGATACTTGTCATTTTATTGACATGCACTCATTATTGCATTGGGACAATTTTGAGAGAATATGTAAATATAGCTGTGACAGGGACCTATATACTAGTATATAGGTCCCTGACTGTGATGATTCATGAAAATGATGCGACTTCTACTAAGTTACAGTCATTAAAGAATATTTTCCTATTTATTTATCATCCTGGAATTCATGTTTTAAAACTGATGTTATTATTATAATACATTTCAGGTAGATTCATTGATTTCGGATCAGAAAATTATCAATGTTCATGGATTCCCAGAACACAGCAGGGAGAAGTTTATGGTATGAATGCAATTATATAATATTCATTCATTTAATAGTATAATTAATTTAAGCTACATGTCAGGAAAAAAACAAACACTACCTGAAGTTCTAATGATCTGAGTTCATGTTCATGTTAATGTGTTTGTGTATCAGCATGATCTGTATACCTTTTCCTGCATTGTTTCATACTACAGTCATGAATCAGTGTTTTACATGTAATATTTATTTACCTTAATGACAGTCTGTTGGCCCAAGACCGGCAAATATTTGGGAGGATCAATAAATTTAAAATTAAGTCTGTATGTTATCAGTTAATTGTGCCAGTATAAAAAAATTAAAGGTTCAGTTTAAAGGACAAAGATGGAACTTCACCAGTGATACATGTAGTCCAGATAAAGAGTAAAATAAAATTATTTAAATGGGATATTAAAAAAAAAGATGTTTGCAACTGACAGTCATACCAATAATTTTCATTATTTAGCTATTTTCCATAATAAACAGGACAGATAATTAATACTACACCATTGGCCATTGTTGTCATTGGGGTATACCATGTAATGTATTAATATATTAAACAAATAAGAACTACTATAAATTCTCTTTTATTGTGTGCACACTTTTATTTTCAGCAAAAAAAAAAAACAAAAACAAAAAAAAAAAAAAAAAAAACAAAACAAAACAAAAAAAAAACAAAAAAACAAAAAAACAAAGAAGGAGGGATACACACTTATACATGTATTTATTGGGGTATAATGCAACCACTGAAATTCAAAATGAAGAGATTTACTTCCATTCAGGGATTTAAAAAAAAAAAATAAATGAAAATTAAGATTTTCCAAATGCAGAGAATACAAGTATGTTATATGGAATTATGATTGAACATTTACAAATATTCAAAATCCTTCAAAAGTTTTCTGTCATCAAGGGTGTACATCATAGAGACATAAATAACAGAGATTTGCAGCTGTTTGAAATCTTGCAGTTTTTTTAAACTCACTCCCACTCTAACATGAGGCACTGGAAAATGCAGGGAAAAGTAATTTTTGTTGTTTTTTTTTTGAATATGGGATTAATTATGCATAAATTAGTGAAGCTAACATTGGCATTATGTAAAACTGGATCTATTAGCAATTACCGATAGAATAAAAAAATCAAAAATTTCAACAGGTTTTATGATTTTTCCCCTCAAAGTAATAAAAAATGTAATCACACTAGATGACTCTGCTCACTTATTTACATTATCAATAGAAAGGCCAGAGAAGCTACATTTTATATATATACATGTATATATATATATATATACAATACATGTATATGCTTTTAAAGCAGAAACATTCCTTTATTTCGACAGTTGTTCATTGTTAACCATAATTGTTAACATTATCTATTCAACGAAATTAAATCCCACATGAAATTTTACATTTCAGTATAATGAGTAGGGTTACATTCGTAACAACGAAATTTAATGCCCACAAAACCTTCTCAGATAACAAATAACAAAATTTTATCCCCACGAAAATTTGTGCTTCTACAGTATATAATCAACACCTTAATGCGAGTAAAACTTACAGCAGATGCATTTAGTATTTTTAAGTGCAGTGACTGGAAAAGCACAGTAATTACTCAGACCAAAGTCAACTTAAATCATTATTTAGTGTTAAGGAACAAGTTGTTTGTAAGTGTATTAAAAATACTAAACAAGACAATAAAAGACAAGACAATAACAACAAAAAATATAAGGGGCCTCATAATCTTTTAGAGGGAATCATTATTAATTAATGTTTGATATCGATTGACTGGCAGACCCTGTAAACCTGAGTGATCAATTATGTTAAGAGCAGTTTGTTAATAAAGAGTATCTGTTACCACTTTAACCAGATATTAAAATTTCATTTAAAAGGTAAACATGTTGTTGATAGTGAACAAGTCTGTGTGCCAAGAATATTATATGTAATTTCAAATGAACAAGAAATGTTATCATCTGTGTATTACTTAGATTGCATAAATTAAGCTCTCTGTATATATTTTTTGATGGAATTAGAAGAAATCTGAAAGATTGTAACCCCTTCCCAATTTTTTACCCTCCATGATTATTTTAATTTCAGTTTTCACATACAAATCAATTACACTCTATGTCAATTTTAAATTATATTCCACTTGAATATACTGTACACCAAAGAGCTCTGATTTTATGGTATTTTATGGAGATAGAGACTAATTCGCCCTGGGGTCTAAATCAAATTTAATAAATCTATTGAAATCCTAGCAGTCTGTTATTGAATTTTAGTTAATGCAAGCATTCTTAACAATTGAATAAGAAAATCATATTATATAAAGGCATACATAATGAGCTAATCAGATCTACTTTACTTTCTTGAATTTCAACATGTTCAGCATAGGGTACATTACACCCTAAGAAAAATATTCAAAGACATTAAAGTATTGATGAACAGAAATCTCTACACATTGTTTATTTAAGTGAGAAAACACATGCAAATAAAGTATTCAATTTATTTATCTTGGACTAAAAACATTTTTGATTTAGTGTATAGAGGGTCCTTAACAGTCCTTTAATTGTCTTTAGTCTAATCGGGATCGGTATTCAACTTAACATTCACTTTCATTTTAATCATGCGAATGTGATTTTGACAGCTGAAAAGAATATGTATTAACTGGTTGTGAAACTTTGTTGAGGGTGTACAGTATGAGATATGTACATTTTATGTCGTCTTCACAAGGAGGGTTTAATTCGAATTGAACGTAAGTTAATACAAATTAAATTTGAACCACATTCACATGGAGAATTTATGCAAATAAGTTAATTCAAATTAATTTACTGCGCATCAAATTTCTTTGCATTAACTCCGTGTGAACACTAAGCAATAATTAGAATTAAATTTTGATGCATGCGTAATATAGCACGATTACATGTAAGCCACATGCCATATGTTTGTGGTCAGGTACATTATTTACATGATTAAATACAATGAAACAAATGAAAGCCACCAGTCCTCCTCAATGTTTGGAAATATAGGATTTTTCTTAATATGATGACCTGAAGTTGAAAATACACTGTTTTATAAATAACTATATTTTGTATTTCCTGTCCTATACATACTAACGCTACATTACTAGATATATTATGTATAATGATATACTGATGATGCTTTATCAATGGATAGTAATTATTCATTTTTATTCCTACATTAACTTATTCAGGTGTGACCGGTTAACAGAGGATGCTTACTCCTCCTAGACATCTGACCCCACCTCTGGAATTTCCAGAGGGTCCTTGTTTTTTGCCAGGCACTTCACAGATTTGTATTGCTTATAGATTTTCTTAAATTGATCACTATTCATTATATTTAATTTTTTTCATTCACATGTATATCTCTTTGAACTCAAAATTGAAGACACCACAGAGGCTTATACATCTGTTTCATATTTGAATATTTTACTAAAGACATTAATGGCAAGGTAACAATTAAACTTTATGATAAACACGTAACTTTAATTTTTCTATTATTAACTTCTCTTACTTATGTAGCATTATCACCTGCATATGGAGTTTAAGTCTCCCATTTGATTCAAAGGGCAAGAGCATGTGTACCAAGTACAAACAATAACTAAAATGAGGCAAGCTATTGGCAAATAAGTTGATGATACAGGTATAGCCAACATTTTGCAAATTCTGTGTTTGTTACAATGACCTTGTTAACAAATACAGTCTACAGATAAGTCAAGTGTTTACTGATGTTTTCATACAGAAATTGTTAGGCTGTTATTTTCATACTGAAGTGTCTACAGATTTATCCATTCACCCTATTATGACAAGGAGCTCACAGCAGGTGTAACTAGTTGACAGGGGATGCTTATTCCTCCATTATAACTCATCCCACCTCTTTTGAGCTTGAATACTGTTTGTAATCTTGATATTTCATTAAAGGTCTTCAACATTCTAATAGATGGGAATCACTTTATCTTTTCAGTTATGAACATTTCTTAGCAACAAACCCTGTAAGAAGAAGGACGTCTGTTCTACAGCTTGTGGTGGATTATAGAACACATGATATCAACCAAGTTTAAAGGAAGCATGTATAGCCACATTAGAAAGATTTAAGGATTGTGAGAAACCAAATATGACAAATCAGAATAACTTCCATGGGAGTGTGAAAAAAAAGAATAGTAGAGTGTAATCCTCAGGACTTTCTTCAGACTTCCATAAAGTCAGGAAATACTGTTGAACTGACAAAATTAACAAAAATCATGATTGTCAAAAATTCAAGGAAGATGTGCAAGTTAAGACTAAGACGGATTTTAGGAGTTTTGATGACAAAGAATCAACCTTTGGAAATATGGCTTTAAACTTGGATCTCTTTATTGGTAATTGAATTAAACATTTATCTTGATTGTTAATAACCTAACAATTATGATTACTACCATTTAATTTTAACTAATTTTTACATGTAGTTTCTCTCATTGATTTTTTTAAATACATATATTTTCAATTTTCATGAAAGCTAAAGGACAAGGTGCATGTATGACTTTACACCCCTTCCCTCTTTTTGAGTTTTTAGCTCACCTGAGATGAAAGCTCAAATGAGCTTTTCTGATCACATGTCTGTCCGTCCATCTGTAAACTTTTCACATTTTCAACTTCTTCTCAAGAACCACTTGGCCAAATTTAAGCAAAGTACAAAACATTCTTGAGCAAAGGGGATTCTAAATTGTTAAAATGAAGGGCCAATTTCCCTTCCAAGGGGAGATCATCAGGAAAATGCAAATAGGGTGGGGTCATTGTAACATCTTTTTTCAAGAAGCAATGAGACAGAAAAGCTGAAACTTATATGGAAGCTTCCTGAGGTAGTGTAGATTCTAGATTATTTAAATCTTGCCACTGGGGGGGGGGGGGGCACGATGGGGCCACAATACTTACTTACTTATAGGAAAAATCTTTAGATATCTCCTTCTCAAGAACCACTGTGGCAGAAAAGCTGAAACTTATATAAATGCTGCCTAAGGAATTGTAGATGATGAATTGTTCAGATCATGGCCCCTGGGGGTAAGGTGAGGCCTCAATAGGGAATGGATGTTTTACATTGAAATATATAGGAAAAAAAAATCTTTAAAAATCTTCTTCTCAAGACTACTGGACTAGTAAAGATAAAATGTAGTTGAAAGCTTCCTGAGGTAGTGTAGATTGTAAATTGTTCAAAACATGTCCCCCAGGGGTAGGGTGGGGCACAATAGGGGATCAAACTTTTACATTGAAATATTAGGAAAAAAATTTAAATATCTTCTTCTCAAGAAATATTGGACTAGAAAAGATGAAAATTAGGTGCAAGCTTTCTGGGGCACAATATAGGGATTATATTGGGTAAATCTTTAAAACGCTTAATTCTTCTCAAGAACAACAAAGCCATGATGAATCATATTAATGTGGAAGCATCCTCTGGTAGCGTAGATTCATTTTTTTTAACAAATAATGGCCACTATATATATGATGGGGCCACAAAATACAATCAAAATTTTACATAGAAATACATGTATATTGGGGGAAAACCTGTTGCAGAACAGCAGGGCCAAAGTGACTCAGGTGAGTGTTGTGGCCCATAGGCCTCTTGTTTTGTTGTCAGCCCCTAGCTTTGCTTTGAATCTAATCTCATAAATGCTTTCTCATTCAAAAATTACAAAGTCTAGAGTAAAGATTCATTGAGTTAAAAGTAGGGATGAGTATCGAAATGCAAAAAAAAAATTAATCATGACAATATTTTGACTTAATTGTGTTTTATGATATATATTGATGCATATCACTTTTTTTTTTACTTCTGTTCTACGTGTTCTACTGTAGAATATAAAAAATCATAAAAGTTTTCACTGTAAAATTGTTAGGAATAAATGCATTCTTCAATCATTATGAAATAAGGTTTGTTTATAAGGCCAAATAAAAAAATATGTGTGGTTCCGGTTACCCGACCTTCCCTATTTTATACCCCCGACCCTAACTTTTTTTTTGGCAATTTTCATATTTTTTCCGGAATTTTGATTTCCATCAATGGCTCCAGTTTAAGTTTTAGTTTCAGCAATGACGGCCTCCTTGCAAAACATATTGCAAGTGTTTAATAGTGTTAAATCCAAAGCAAGCTAGCATATAGGTGTCCCCGACCAATATTGACTAGTATATTATCACACCACATCTAAATGCCATTTGCAAAGCAGTGATAGGTATTATTTAGAAAAAAATTAAGAAAATCATTTTGTTAAAAAAAAAAAAATTTAAAAAAAATCCCTACCTACCTACCCTAATTTTTTTGGAAGTGTAAGCGGAACCACACATATTTTTTTGTTTGGCCTAAATATAATTTATAGAATAATTAATACAAAATTCTATATCTCAAAACAAAAACAAACAAAAAAAAAAAACCAAAAAAAAGAAATTACATTTTGTAAAGTACAGTGTACTTTACGATGACTTGAATTCTTTTCTAATTTTTAAATTGACAAATAAAAAAAAGAGTTAAGATAATTTATTGCTTTTAACTGGAAACCAACTTCAGTTGAAAGGTATCTCCATACATGTATTATTAACTGGTATAACAATACACCCCTAATTAAAAGACTATGTGTGACAAATAAAGGACATATAGATTTAATGAATTTATAATTGCAATAAAATCATTAAATACTTTTAGATAAAATCTGTTAAAAGCAGACATGTCAGTTAATTTTGTAAATTTAACCGATAAGAGGGATATGCTGAAGACATTAAGTGTATATGTAGACAACATATTTAAACAAGAGTACATGTTTCAAGGAACACATGTGTCACCTGCTTTGTAGTTTCATTTCAGGTGTAAACAAATCTATGAGTGCATGGTCAGCTTTTTACTTAATTACTATATATAAAGTATGATAAACTGATAGTTCATGCATTTGCCTGTAAAAAAAAAAGACGTACATGGATTAAGTATACGACTGCAATAGAATCTGACAATCAAAGAAAATATGGTTCCTTAACCCTCAAAGACATGTCAAATAAACATTTAAATTTGAATTTATTAGAAATAACTATTTATCATTTTATTAATTGTTTCCAACAATCCTCCAAAAGATTTCAGTCTGTCTTTACTGCAACCATTGTCAGTCTTCACGATCCATTGTTGAATACTGATCCCGATGTATTTTAATGGTATTTTGAATACATGTATAAGTTTGTGTGGTATCAGAATATTATACAGTTTCAAAGTACTTTTTCATGAGCTAAACATGTTTCCAATAAGCATTCAAAAGAGATTTCAGTCTATCTTTACCATGTGTTTACTGCAAATCTTAGTCTACATGATCCATTGTGAAATACCCATCATGATTTATTTTCATAGTATTTGAATATATTAAAGTTTGTCTGGTAACTGAATATCATAGCCGGTTTCAAAGTACATAATCATGAGATCATGAACATATATTAATGCTAATTATCTAAACCCTGCCTCTCAAAATTCAATATTCATAAGTTTAATTAACTGCCCAAGATATTTTTTGCAAATTAGGTCAAATGTCAAGGTCAAGTGGATTGTAATGCTGATATTTTTTATATTGCCTTATGACAAATAGTATACATGCTAAATAGCATAGACTTACCTCTTAAATGTCAAATATATGTTGTATATCAGCACTATGAACTATTTTAAAGGTCAAGGTCAAAGGTCACAAGGTCGGTACCTCCATGATAATTTACAAAAGCTGTAGTGCCAAGCAATGTATGTGCAAAATATCAAATCCATACCTCTAACAGTTCTTGAGATATAGGGTGTGACAGACAGACGGACAGCTAGACACAGACAGATGCTTGGTAAAGTGATCCCTCAGTGCCGATCTGCAGACGACACCGAATAGTGAATGAATTCTAGCAATGGACAGGCTTTCTACAGCGCAGTGTATAAATGTGAAAACTTCCTACACACAATATTGTCATTAAAAAGCCCCTGCAACCTTTACATCTAATATTCTTGATAATTACTTTCTTCAAATTTTAATCTGCCATAGCAAGAATGATGCAAGTGATGAAAAATATTTGCTAAAAAGGATCAATTAAAATTTCTAATGTTTAAAAAAATGTTTTCTTTACTCTTTATTCATCATAATTTTATGTGAATCTAGTTTTAAATTTTATATTCTGTTTTAATCACCAAATGTAAGATTATCACTATTTAGAAAAAAAAATTCTCAATTAAAAAAAAGTTGGGTCTTTTAACTTTTGAGGGGGTGTAAACTTCTTATTTTATTAGTCCCCTGTGGGTGAAACTGGAGGGGACTATAGGTTTTCTCCTTCACGGTCTAACTGTCAGTCTGTTCCATTTGGTTTTCCACACTTCTTTGTTTTATTACAGCTATGCTCTGAAAAGTGGGGTTTTCCTTTTAATTTATTTAGTAAGCATGTTCTACATGTTCTACATGTATATGACACATCATGTTCATGTACACATGTACTTAGGGATCAATATTTTTATGATGTTCATTTTTAAATTAATGAATAAACTACTGTTTTAGAGAGTCTTCAAAATATTTGCACACCGTATGTAATTATTTTAATCCCCTACCAGTGACACCGGAGGGGAGTATAGGTTTCCCCCTTATCTGTCCATCAGTCTGTCTGTCAGTCTTCGTCACTTGGTTTTCTGGATTTTTTTTTCTAAACACTCGCAGATACATGTGTATTCAGCTGATTTTAAGTATATGTGAGTGTACCTGGATAAGTTACAGATCAAGTTTGCATTTCATTACACTTTGTTGATTTTTGACAGAATTATAGCCTTTGGGAACCAGATTACTGTGACTTGCCAGTAGGCTTATGCAATACTCTCAAGATGATTGTTATTTTGAAATTTATTTTCATTTACAAATAACAATTAACATATACATATAACAGTAGAATGTATAAGGATTACATTTAAAACAAAAATAGCACATCATAAGTACATGTACATTGTAGGGCAACATACAGTTTATAAAATGATAATGTATAAATATGCAGGAAGGATTTTATGATTGGAAGTGTTTTTTTTTAAAACATGCTTGATTAAATGATCATTTAAATTTAATTTCAATATAGATGCATGCATGATGGTGGGCTGAAGAAGAAAACCAGGACAAATGAAAATTCCTAGTGTTCATCAGAAAAAATGATCGAATCATGCAGCCATTTTGAGTGCTTGAATGCCCAACTGAGAGAGCCAGCCAATGCGGAAAATATTTCTTGGAAGTTACACCAAATCTGCTGTGACAATTGAATTAAAGCTTTAAAAGTACATTTAAAAACATACTGCCTTAAAATTACATTTGTATATGGTGTAATTATTTCAAGGAGATACAACACACCTGGTTTAACAGTAAGGTCCATAGCTAAACATGGATATGGAATTTAGCTCCCCTGATCCAAAGGCTCAATTGCAAAGGTTCAATTGCACAATTCTGATAAAAAGAAGTCTTTGGTGTCCAACAATGCATTATTTATATGTTTGAGTGTTTACCTCCATTAACTTTTAACATTTTCTAATTTTTTTTAACATTTGGTCAATGTAAACCACATTTGGTACAATGTATCTCAGCTTAAAAGGAGTTATAAAGCTTATTCAAATAAAGGGCTGCATCCTTTTCCAAGGGGAGATAATGAAGAAATATGAAAAATGGGATAATGTCAAAGACATTTAAAAACTTTCATTTTATGATCTATTTGGTCATATAAGACAAATGTTATCCAAGAGTTTTCTTAATGAGCATAGATTCAAGTTTTTTTCATTGCCCCTAAGGCAAGGGTAGAGCTGCAGAAGGGGTTATATGTTTTGCATAAAAATAGATATAAGTGAAAAACTAGCAGGGTGACATAAATCAAAGTCATATGCAAACATTACAACATCATATGGATTTAATTTTGTTCAAATTATAGACATTGGGGCTAAAAGTAAGGTTTTCATTTTGCATGTATCTATGTGTCAACATTTAAATTTGTTTAATTTATGGGCATTGGGGTTAGAAACGGACTGAAATTAGGGTTTAAATTGTACATGTATAGAAGTGTCAACATTTTTTATAGGAATATGGAGGGGGAAAATCTTTAAAAACAATCTTTTTAAGAACAGTAGACACAAAATGTCTCAGGCAAGCATTTTGGCTTTTGGCATCTTCAGTGTATTAGATTTTCATTCATATAATTTTAAGATCATAAAAGTACACCCTAGCTTTTCTGAAGAAACAAAGTGAGTTTAATTTTTTAAAATAATAAATGATTTTAATGGAAAAAGATGAATTAAGCCTAGTCATAAAGGTCCAGTTTTTATTTTGAAGTCTTTGTGAGGGTTTTTACTTATTTGAGAAGTAATTTGAATTTGTACTTGGTTGTGTGTGGCACATAATTATATCTGTGTAAACCAGTATATTATATGCAAATATTGTTCAGAATTAGTTGACTTATTAATGAAATTAATTGTAAAGATTCAAGTGATCCTTCTGGTCAGGTGTTTTTTTTATTACAAGTTCTTTTTTATCATTTTTTTTTTAAAAGCAAATTTGAAAATATGTAAAGAGATAGGCATTATTTACTATTTATATTTCAAGTCTCAGTGGAAGTAATGTTTGAGGTCCAAAATTGAAATATATCAGTCTGTTTTAATATTTGATCTCCTAGCCTAGCCCGTATTCTTCAATGTGATAAAATATTCTCATTATATAAATGAATTAATAAAGTAATAAAGTAAATTTGTATTCATTTTTATCAAATATCTATGTATATCTTAAAAGATTCTTTGTTTGCATTTGCAATATCCGGTAACATGCCTCAGACTGGCCCTACCAAATCTAGGGACCAAAATGTGTCACTCTCCCTGCCACCGTCCTTTACAACTTGGAGTTTATGATGAACTAGTGAATTGTGTATGAAATTACGTATGACTTGGGTTGTGGTGAAGTTTGAGACTGTGATGGCTGGGGCCATGAGAGTTACTTTGTTCAAGGAAAAAACGCTACTGAAAGACACACGCTTGGGTTTTTCTACAATACAGAGTACTAAATTTCATGGGTGATATTGAGGATATCAAATCTACATTCAATAAAGAAATCAGTGACAATGTTAAGCAACCTCAACCCCCCCCCCCCCCCGCTCCACATTTTGTGTACTTGTATGAGAATCCCCCCCCCCCCCACTTTTTTTTCAAATTTCCACTTTGATGATACTGATGGAAGGGGTTAAGAAAAATAATATATTATTTAATAAGGTTGGATACAGGTGGTATTGAACCAGGGCTTTGGAGCACACTCCATTAAAGAAATTCTGGAAATATTTAAGGAACCTAAAACCAGTTTTCTTCCTTCTATTGATAGCACATTGCCGAGATCACAAATCCACAAAAGTTCTGTTCACTAAATTCAATTTTCATGCTACAAGAGTTGAAGTGTTTTGATTTTATTCCTTAGTAATAATTCATCATTTATTTATTCAAAATGAAAATAAAAAAATAATAATTTAGCACGAGTTTCAGTGCCCCTCCCCCCCCCCCCCCAAAAAAAAAAACTCATAAAGTTCAACGAATGAACGCATTATCTGAAGACTGGGTATAAAATTGTTGTCCTTCCTCTTTGTGTTTTATGTATGCATCAAGATCATATCCCAGTCACTGTGGTATTTAAGAAATTTTATGTAGTACAGTGTATGTAGATAACCACTACATGTACAACGTTGACTGGTGTAATTTCATGTGCACCATGTAGTTAAACCTATAATTACAAGATTGGTGAAATCATAGTGCACTTTTGAACGTCACAGAAATTCTTTTTTTGTGACCATGGCAACACCGTTCACTGAAATAAAAAAAAGTGAAACAAAGAATTCTGTGTATCTTAGCGTACTCTACTTGTATATACCAAGTTTTATTTAAATCGGGCAAAATTAACTGTCGGAAGAGATACAAGAAGTCCACACTACCATTGCATAAAATCTTTCTATCATATAAAATCGACAAGTAGAGCCTAAAACTAATTCAATGCATGCTTTATTTTGATAGCATCAGTCACTTCTCTTTAAAGGAAGTACAAGTATCACTTGTCAATTTATTTGTATTTCTGGGAAGTTTTTTTTTTTTCAGTTTTACTACATTTTAATTTGAAGGGAAAAAAAACCCTGCTCGCCCGGGGACGCAAAACACAGCATTTATTTACTGTGGCCTAATGAAATGAGCTTGTTAGTCCGTTGGCCTGTATATTATAGATTTTTGCAAGAGTATCTGAGGGCCCGGAAATACAACATCGTTATTTTGGTATATTATACTTTTATGTAAATTACTGGAATTTGATTCTTTGAGAAACATTTGTTTAAAAAACACTGTTACCCTCTGAATGATGAAACCACGCCTTCTAGATAGAATTTAGTAACAGTCAACATTGCTTGACGACGAGTGATATCAACCCCCCCCCCTCCCCCAAGAAAAATACCGCCCAGAATGTATGCGCGAACGCTTCATCTTTATTTACATTATTTGTATAAAACACCCAGAATAATATAATAAATACTACATGTAGTAGAGGGTATCATTTGAAAATTTACAATGTTACCCTCAACTATATACATGCAGTATTTATATAATACGATGTCCATGGATACTATAACCAAAGAAGTCACTTTTTTCGTTTATGCGATATAATGAATTACCTTTATAACGGATTAAAATTGTTCGTCCCTGGCTACAAGCATGTTTTACTTTGTAATGCGGAGTACACTGTATCTATTAACAATAGTCACAAGAAGTTCTTCAAAAGCGCGTGTGTCAACACAAACAAGTTATGTGATTTGCTGTTTCATTTTAATAATTTTCCATACATGTTTATTTAATATCTTTCATAAATGAAATTCAATTCAGTAAACACTGTGCCGTGTCAGCATAATGTGCATATCGTAACTAGAAAACGTAATTAAGATAGGTTGCGGGTTTACTGGGAAAAAATATTCACAAGAAAACATATCCCAAAATTTTAATTGTTCTAATGTTCAGTGCATTTTGAGACATAACGGTATTATCTGTAT
This sequence comes from Saccostrea echinata, assembly GCF_033153115.1. Classification (NCBI taxonomy): domain Eukaryota; kingdom Metazoa; phylum Mollusca; class Bivalvia; order Ostreida; family Ostreidae; genus Saccostrea; species Saccostrea echinata. The sequence continues at coordinate 14,541,803 of NW_026889805.1, forward strand.
TATTTATTTAGTTTGCCTATCTAGGTTAATTGAAATATTACTATAAACGCGGTGTAGTTTGTTGTGCATTTTTTTTTATTATTGTTTTACTGTGGAAATGCGTATTTAGAAAAATAGCGCTTTCTACATTTTTTTCGAATGGAGATATGATTTTAAAAATCAGATAATTTTTTTATAAGGACTTAAAGGAATTATTCAAGAATATTTAAATGTTAAGACGAGGTAAAATTAAATTAAACCTATTGATATATTAAAAAAATTAATATGTCTTCGGTGAAAATTTAAACGGACGAGGAGCAATGCAGTTACATTGTGTATTCCAAAACGGGAGGTCATTACTGCTACATTGCGAAAAATTTCAACTCATTACCGCTACATTTCTTTGAAATTTCGGGTGATCATTACCGCTACATTTTATCTATAAAACAATTGCGATTACAACTCATTACCACTACATATTCAAATCTGCCAGCAATGGCACGAAATATGCATGAGTTCTATTCAGGCCGGAAGGAGAGTAACAACACGAGTCAGAAAAAAACTGTACGCAAAATATGAAAATGATGAGATTTCCAGACAGCACTAGCACAGACGTCTGAAAGGAACTATTTGACAAGAAAAAAGTCTGTCGAAGCGAACGATATAATTTTAAAGTAGGTTAATGATTGATATATGAACAAAATACGAGCTTGAAGCGGGGGTGCCTGAAATGGAGTTAGGCACCTTGTGGTAAAAATAAGTATGGGTGCCCCGTATACGAAACAAGTGCCTGTGAGCACTAGGCCCACGTCAAGCAAATGGCCTTCATAGATCTATCAATTCTGTGAAGACTGTGTGTTTTATCCACAGGTACTTCGGGACAGGACCCCCCCTCCCCCCCGATATTCAACCCTGGGGCTTGTTGGACATTTTTTTCACAAATTAGATTTATTGCACTTATTCATCATGTGTACCATAGGAAAAAATCGTGAAAACCCCAAAATAATCGTTCCACACAAAAATACCCCACTATACATTATAATGTATAGTGGGGTATTTTTTTTTTGAGGGGGGGGGGGGGGGGTACTGTCCACAAGTACCTGTGGTTTTATCCATGAACAATTTCTCTGTTTTAATATTTTCGAAAACATTTTATTACGTAGATTTTATATACTAGTAAAAAAGTGAGAAAAAAATCTGCTGAAAGTCCTACATTCACTTCCCTCGTGGTGAGCAGAAAAAAAGTCTTATACATGTGTTTGTTGTACTTTTAATCAATATGTTCATGAAAAAGCTGCTGGCTATAACAAACGAGGCAATGTAGCGGTAATAATCTTTTTTATAGCGGTAATGAGTATGTAGTTGTAATGAAAATTTTGAAAATGTAGCGGTAATGATACGCACCCTCCGAAACATATGACTCGATCTACACCCCACCCCATTTGGTCGACTTATTTCAATACAAACCCCTTTTGATAATTTTTTATTTGTAACAACTTTAAAGATTAAAACGTTTTTATTTTATTTTATTATTTACGGATTTGAATTTAATATTCCAACAAATTTGTCTCTATTAAAAAACTATTGAAAACTATTACATGTACATGTATTACAGTAATAAGTAGATACATGTAAAAGGCTTTTTGAATTGAACAGTTTCATATTTTTTCCCGACTAATCAATCATTTAAGACGACAATAGTATTAGAATATGCACGTACTGTAGTCCCACGTGCAAGCCTATTTTCCGAGGCGAAGTCAGCAAGATTTCAGTTCCCCAAGAGCAAGTCTATCTCCCGAGGCGAAGCCGAGGGAAATAGGCTTGCTCGAGGGGAACTTGAATCTTGCTGACTCCTTCAATGATATACTTTAGCTGTTTTATTACATCGATACAAAAATATTTTCAGAGAATCAGGAAAATGAGTCAATTTACTCTTATTTGGTGAAAATCAGTAGAGGTACAATATATATTTTTTTTTTGTATCGGATAAAATTCTGGGAGAAAACTTTTCTAATAATCAAGATATATTGATAACGTATATACTTGATATATCTATATGTTGCGTTAAGTTTTTTTATTTACTTGTTATTAAGCGTTATTTTTCCCGATTTCTCTTAGTTTTTTTTTTATCGGTAAGTATCTATCGATGTATAATGGGGGCCTATAGCATATAAATTTGCACTTTCTGCTTGTATTTCACAAACACAGAATTTTAAAAGAAACCACTTTGTATGTGTATTGTTGCCACCACCTTTCCTTCTCTTAAATTTTAAAGTACTGTGGGTATATACTGTTCCTAAAAATAAATCAGCGCTCCGTTCATTAAATGCTGGGAGATAAAAAAGTTAATTTTGGCGACTAAAACTGACATTATTTTGTAAACCATATTGGAAAAACACCATTTCATCATGTCTAGAAAAGTAAACTGTTATAGGTGAATTAAAGCGAACAAATGCTTCCAGTCGAAGAAACCCTAAGGGAAAGATAACGAAGTACGGAGCTAGTGCCAAAATGGTCCGTATTATCGGAGGAAAAGTCACTGTGGATGAGTAAATTTGCACAAAATGCACCCTTAATTGGAATATATATAGACGAAGCTTCAGACTTCTTCTGATGATGGCAATTCAAATGCTAAAACTTTTTATATCGACACAAAATCTCACAATGTACCTTTTGTAGATCATTTAGAAAAAAAAATCTTAAAAACTGTTTCTAAGGAAGCCTGCACACAGTTATTTTTGAAGTATAATGTGATATTGCACGACAATGCACGTGCATCCCCCTCTCACTTGTCTAATGTACATATGATTAGAGATATAGATGTTATTGAAAACCTCCATAGGACTGATGAAATAGGGCGTTAAAATGTCTTAATTGGAATGAGAATTATTTCTCTCACTGGAGGGATATTTTGTTAAAATCAGAAAGTACATCAGTGGATTTCGACAATGAATCCCTAAATAATGAAGATTATAGTGACTTGACTGGAATTAAAAAAAAAGGAATAGGTCACATTTAAAATAATATTTGTTTGCCCTTTCCTGACTCAGGGTAATAAATAGTGGGTCGATAGGTAGGTAGGAAAAAAATGTTTCCCCCTAGAAATTTCAACATACACGTTGAAGGGATGAAAAAATTCAGAAATAAACAAGGAAAAAAAAATATCGTTTCCTGGAGGTTTAAAAAAAAATTTGAGTCGGGCCATTTTTAGCCGGTCGG